>NC_043702.1:146281394-146364905 GCF_006229205.1 Suricata suricatta
ACACACACACACACACACACACACACCTCCTCCAACAACTCTCTCCTGCAGCAACACACAGGTACACAAGCCTCTCAAGACCTATTCTCAAAAAAGATTCAGATTAGTGCTGAGTTTAGTGCCCCTCTGGGGCACCTGGATGGCTCAGTCAGTAGAGCATGTGACTACTCTTGACCTCAGGGTTGTGAGTTCAAGCCCCATGTTGAGTGTGGAGCCAACTTAAAAAAATGTTTCTTCTTTTTATGGAGTCTGAAATTTTGCTTCTTTTCTAATTTTCCCACTTGAATGGTCCCTCTCACTTTCTCTCAATTTTATCAGTTTTTTCATGGTCCCTCTCACTTTCTCTCAATTTTATCAGTTTTTTCATGCTGTGCTAGCATTTCAATCTTCCTTTTCCACTGGGTCCCATCAGTTACAGGGTGTGCAAGGCACTCCGCCTAAAAGGCCCAAAACAAACCACCTCTGTAGCCAGTCCTCTCCATCTTCATTGTCCTCCCTTTCCCCAACAGGGTGGCTGTGTCACCTCTTCCTGGTGCCTCCACAGCCAGTTTTTTTGGTGGGGGGAGGGGGTAAGGCGGTGTAGGGGACATGGGGAGTTCTCAAGCTGGGCTAGCAGGGAGGCTGCACTTCTGCTTCTCCATGGGAAATGTGTCTCATGGAATCTCAAACATTATCAGTGGCCTCAGCCACACCCTCTCTGTTTTGCATCCCTGACATTCCTTCTAAAGTACACTTGTTGTCACTACTCAGTGTTGCTGATTTTTCCTCATGAGTCTCCCTCACTGGCTCCTCCTAATTTTTTTATGTTTTTTATTTATTTTTGAGAGACAGAGAGAGACAGCGTGAGCAGGGAGGGTCAGAGAGAGAGAGAGAGAGAGAGATACAGAATCTGAAGCAGGCTCCAGGTTCTGAGCTGTCAGCACAGAGCCCGACACGGGGCTCGAACCCACGAACCGTGAGATCATGACCTGAGCCGAAGCCGGATGCTTAACTGACTGAGGCACCCAGGCGCCCCTCTACCCAACTTTTAAGTGGTATTTTTCTCTAATTTGGCTGCTGTTAATTTCCTTCTCTTCTCATGCTGCACATTCTGCTTTGTGATTTCACCCCCACACACAGTTGTACCGTCTCTCCTGACTCCACGGTAGCACTCTGAATTGCTTGCTGAACCAATGAATGTCTATCACCAACATTATCAACATTACCTCCAAGAGGCCTCCTTTCCTTCCCTGTATTCTCCTGAAACACATTCCTTCCAGCTGCTATCCTAGCTTTCTGATTTGATCAGCACACTCTCAGCTTTTCACTGCATCTACAGAAAAAAGTTAAAACTCTTCAGACCGTATCCCGTTATCATCGTTTCATCTCTCACCCCGGGCCTCTAACCCTGACTACAGACACACCAAATGGCTGATCTTTGTCCTCACGTCTTTGGCAATCTTTACACCTCTGTGGTTTGGCTCACCTTGTTCTCTTTGCTTAGATACCCTTCACAACATTTATCATACATGGCTGAGTTCAAATATGAATTCCAAGAAACTTCCTTGGGTGCTTGAGCTGGAAATAATCACTCTTTCCTATATTACTATAGTATTTTGTTCATTATTCTCTTTTAGCTTATATATAGATCTATTCCACCAGCACCAAACTCAAAGCCATTGATTGGACAAGTCTAAATGTAGCCATGGAACTACTTGAAATTAGGAGTTTGACAAAATCTGGGATCTCGTTACCCCCTTTCCCCCAGTGTGACTTGCTTATATGTTGTCTCCCCAACTCATCCCCCTCCCGTACTTACCACTGTTTTCTCTTGCAAGCTCTAGAACAAAGTTTTGAACTCAGTAGTTACTCCATAAAATTAACTTTTCAAAAATTTATTTATATCAATATGAAATGATTGATATTGATTTAAAGCAGTGCTTCTTTCTGATCTCAGGACTCTTTGCAGTCTTGAAAATGTGAGGACTCTGAAGACCTTTAGTTTATGTGCATTTTAACTGTCAATATTAAGGTATTAGGAGTTAAAACGGAGAAATGGATAAAACCCAAGAGTTCACAAGCATAGAGTTCATTTGCCACCAAAGTGATGATGTCATTACATCCTGGAGCTTCTATAGAGTCCTGAGGGGTAGAAGGTCAAAAGGGCAAATGGCAGCTTAGTATAATTGGGAAAGTAGTTTTAACCTCTTGGACCCTCTGACCACACTTGTAAAACCACTGACTTAAATATTGATACCTTCGTGGGTATTTACTCTTTCATAGGGATTAAAGCTTGAATGCCAACGTAATGCAGTTCCCAAACTGGAATTTTCAAACCAGCAAGTAAGTGGAGCGTCAAGAGAGGTACACAGGGGAAAAGCACCTCTCTCTGACTACCAGTAGGTGTGAAGTTGCTCCCCTTGGGCAGGGGTGAGGAATCTGCAAGGCGGGGGGCAGCCCCGATGTAAGCGTATGCAGGTCCCTGACCAACAGGCACATGCTTCCCTCATATGTCACTGTTGGCCCTTTTACCAAGCATATCTCCACACTCACACTAGTGATGTTCTGGGCCTTGACCACTTTGAGATGTTGCCAAACGGCAGCTGGTTATCATTGCGCTCATCCTTCTGAGGTCCAGATCCCTCAGAAATAAAATAAATACAAACTTAGTATCTTACAATTCTGTAGCTACAATTTCATTGAAATATTATTTGTTTCATAACAGGGATCGAGCTAAGGGTAAAGGACTTGATCTGACTTTTCGTGGAAGAGCACTGATGTACTCTAATAATAGTTGTTGTTTCTTGAACCTAAGCCTTGTTTAAGTTCTATGTGTGTATTAGCTCAACTAAGCCTTACAAAAAAATACAGGAACAGGAGGTGTCAATATTAATTAGAATTTGGTTGAAGCTAGAATAAAAAGTAAGGCTCCAGGATTTAAGTCATTTGCCCTGGTTACATTCGCCTGTTAGCTACTGGAAGGGCCTGGGCTTGTATCAGTGAGTCTGATTCCAGAGCTCTTACTCTTTGCCATCAGAGTATATTAATCTCATAACCATATTCCTATGCCTAAAATATGGGTGTGTGAGTGGGACTGTGTGCTCCCACATGCACATGGGGCAGGGGAGTGGGATTATTTCCTGGGATTTTCTAAAGCTTTTTATTTGAAGGGTGGTATATGGGATATTCAGTCAGCATTGGCCTCACTGCTCAGCTTCTTAGATGTATAGAAGCCTAGTCCCAAACCTGCTGAATCAGAACCTTCATTATAACAAGATTCCCAGGTGAATTGTAGGCGTCTTCAAATTTGAGAAGCCTAGACCTTGAGCACAGTTATATCTCCCTGAACTCTTAACAGGATGAAGGGAAGCCATTAGTAGGACATCCTGCTTGGAAAGAGAGCCAGTGCCATTAGTAAAAGAAAAGAGAAAGAAACATGCTTTTTAAGAGAATATGCTTTGCTGTAAGAGTATGCATTTACGCTGTCTTGTCCATAGTTTCAAACATAATATACTAATTCTGCAAGACCTCCTACTCTGTACACGACACGCACTCTAACTTTTGATAGTCATCTTTGAGGTCTCCCGACAGTGTGCTTTATTAAAAGCGAGCAAAGACTGAAGGTCCCCATTCAAGAATGTGGTTTGTGGTGAAGTCTAATTTGTACCACCAGGCAAAGGTCATACAGAGAAGCTCGTTAATGCACTCACTCTGGGAAGAAATCAATCTCCATACTTCACCATATTGATCTGAGAGCTCATTGGCGCTTCCCCCCTTGAACTGATTAGCTCACGTGTGAATGGAGATGGATGGCTTTCTGACCCAGAGGCTTCTGCCAGGGCCGCCGCCCATGGCAAAAAGTGGAGGTTTTAGCATCCTCAGTTGGGCATCCTTTTGGTTCCTCATGTTAGCTCCCTCACTTGTTTAGCAGTTACTCTGACAAAGGGGTTTTAAGAGAAAGGGGTTCCTTTCCTACTATGAGAAGTGTTGTTTTCCTTCTGTAGTTTTTATAAATCATGTGTGATCAGTGTAGGAATTCAATGTATTTGAATGTAGGCAGATGACTTGCTTTTAAAATGTAACATTGGCAAGTTCATTTCTTAATTAAAAGACACCTGCCCAGGACCTGGGAGTCACCCCTATGTTCCTTCTTGTCAGACTCACTGCTGTTTCCTTATATGTTATCCTTTAATTGCAGAAACACTGAGGAAGTAGTGACTTGGTGCATCTAGCATCTAGCTCATAATACATTTATGTGACCTTTGTGTACTTCCTCTTTGAAGTAATGGGCCATGTGAATTCTAGAAATGAGGTAGAAGTAAGCCAACAAGCAACATTTCCAGTTTTTTTTTTAAGTGTGTAGATTCCGGACTGAGACTGGACAGAAACACACTCAGAGTCCTCGAACTCTCAGACCTGGTTTCCAAGAGAAACTGTGGATATTGGGGAAACCGCAGCCCCCAAAGCTCCCAACCTCGTTATTTTCATTGCACTTGGTTACAAGCTCATTGGGAAGTGTTTTCTTTTCACCCTTGAATCCCTTCCAGGCCCAGCACTGTGCTCATGCACAGCAGCAAGCATTTGGCTTTGCACTCTGTAGACTTGCCATAGACTTCATTTTCCTCATCTTCAAACCCAATTTTGCCTTGAAAGAGAGAAGCTTGAGTCTGAGGCAAGCATATTTAGGCCAGTACTTAGGCTGGCAGTTCAGACGGAGTTGAATGGGGCCTCAGGGAATGGGGATAGGACAGTGCAGCACAGGCTCAGCTAACCCTGAGCACTTGCCTAGCTCCTCCATTGCTGGAATATTTTAGGAATGTCCTGTGAGTGAGTTATGATTACAATTTTGTATCTTCCAAGTTCTGAATTATAGTCATGAAGGATTTTAAAAATTGGTTTTTGGCAGGGGATATTCCTAATTGGTCACAAAGAAATAATAGGAAAATAGTTCATGTTGGACCTGGAAACGCTTGGATTTTTCACTTTTGTGTGATGGGCAACATCATTAAGAGAAGGGCATGTGACGGGCTAATTTTAAAAACTTATGCTCATGTTGCTGCATTTTAATTATTCCAGTTATCAGGACTCCACCCACACTGAAATGCTGCTTTCTTAATGCTAAATACACTATGGCACTAATTGTATGACCAGCTATCTGAAAACAACTGTTGTATGATTGATGTGTTGTATGCATTGTAATAGGTCTAGTCTTATATCTGTCGACACAATCTAGAAACTGTTGGCCTGTTCAATTAACTAATTAATCGCCTCGATGAGTTGACCAAATTACTTTCTTACTTGATATGAATCAACCAGCCTACTACAACAAAATAGTCATCACGCTCACTCTATAGGGACAGCATGTCCTTCAACTGTTAAGAATGTGGTATATCTGAAGAGATACAGTTCTTTTTCCAAAGCATGCTTTCTCTCAAAAGATCATTGTTGTATATGGAAAATGCAAGTCATTTAATCCTATAAGTATTATAGGATATATAATATATATTATAAATATTATGTCCATTTGCTGTGTGATCCATGCTTAGACTAAAACACAAGAATTAATTACCTAAATTTGGTACTAACTTCTGTCATGTGGAGCCCAGAGGTAATGGGGATGAATAGGGTTCTCATTCTCCTTTTTTCGAGGATGCTGATGTCCCCATCTTCACTTAACCTCCACTACAGAAGCTGTCCTTCAGTCCAAAAGGGGTTTCTCCCATTTTATAATGAGAATAATGAGGAATATGGAATTCAGTACCTTTCATTTCCCTTCTCAGTCATCTTTGTAGGAACATCTAACCTGTGTGTCAGGAGAGCCATGCTAACCACAAATTCTCTCAGATCTCACTTTGCTATCTCTCATCGTTATATTCAGCTAGAAACACCAGAGTTGTGGAGTTTATTAGGAGTGAACAAAGGAAACACTACCTAGAAATATGAATCAACAGGACAATTCCTCAGTCTTAGGGAGTGTATAGAAAGGGTGTGTTGGGTGGGTGGGGAGGGAGCAATGCAACATCATAGCTCACATGTTTCTCTCCCTGAATCTAGAATAGAAACAATATGAAAGTAGCAGGAACAGGAAATAATACTATAAGGCACACCTACCTCACGCACAGGTGCAATAGAGTTGGTGTGATATTACTAAAAACCCAGGTCATGTGATTTTGATTCCAGAATTATTTTGTTTGCAGCTGGGGTAGACTGTTTACCCCTTTTACATGGCCAGAACTGGAGAACTAAAAACTCGATCAAAATGAGTGCTGTACAGTATTTGTGAATTATGTTCCTATGATAATAAACGCCACTTGTTTTTAGGTCTGGGCCTTCAGGTCTGGGCCTTTCAGTGGGGCTCGGGAGTCCTATACTCCACTACCCCAAGCTGCAGACAGTTATAGGAAAGGGCACAGGCAACCAAGAGTTTGTGATGATTTAGTTCACCTGTGGGTCTTCTGGAACTGGAGGTAGGCCAGAAAGGGGCTACCCATCCTTTTCAGTGATGGTAAACAAGAGCACCAAGAAGTTAGGTGCACCCCTGTGCAGAGGTCAGGGGTCAAAAGGTTTGAGGGCAGGTGGTCCCAAATGCTGTTCCAGTGGACACAGCTGGTGGAAGGTGGTTCCCATGGACTACTGGCAAAGTGCCACATGTGTTTTCTTGTGACCAAAGAGCTACATCCTGACAAAGTTATATGTGGGCTACTAGGAAAAAGGCTCAGAATCAATACCTTAAGAGAAAAATCTAGTCAATCATGTTATAGAATAATTTGTGGATTTTCAAAAATAATGAAGAGAGTGTAATCTTGTTTCTCTAGAGCCTTTCTCCATCTTGATTCTAGTTGACTCAGAAGAACCTCATTCTTACCTAAGTTGGGGCACAAAACATACCCCCTTGGGATTGAATAAATGCCCAGTCCTAGTTCATCTTCCATCCAAGTCACCCGCATAGTCTTTCCCTCTAAAAGGAAAGATCGTCTATCTAGATTTGAGTTGATTTTATTTTTACTTTATTTTATTTTATTATTTTTTTTCATCTATCTAGATTTTACATCAGAAAATTCCAAGGTGGCATTGTTTGGTGTCTATGTTTTTATATTTCCAAAAGCCTTTATTTTTCATATCCCAAACTTCTTCACATTTGAAATAAAGAAATTAAATTACCATTTCTTTCTTTCCCTGTAAGAAAGAAATTGAGATAGTATTATAAAAAAACCTAAACTTCTGGAGGCACCTGGGTGGTTCAGTCAGTTAAGTGTCCGACTCTTGATTTCAGCCCAAGTCATGGTCTTACAGTTGAGAGATCAAGCCCCGCATCGGGCTCCTTGTTAAGTGTGGAGCCTGCTTGGGATTCTCTTCTCTCCCTCTATCTCTGCCCCTCCACTGCTCCTTCTTTTGAGTGCTCTCTAAATAAACAAACTTAATAAGAAATAAAAAAAATAAACTTCCAGAGAAAAAGTAAGATTATTCTTTATTCCTATATGAAAAAAAGCATAGTGACATGGCACTTTGCTAGGATTCAGAATACCTGGATTCCCATTCCATTTCTGGTGCCTGAGTAACCTTATGAATCACATCCCACCTAGCCCCCGTTTCCTCTTTTATAAAATGAAGGAGTTAAACTAAAAGTGGTTACTAGGTCTTTTCAGCGTTGATCAAACAAATATTAACAAAGCACCTACTGTGCGCCCAGGACCAGGGTGTGGTTCATAATATATCCATATGTGGATGCCTTCAATTCAGACAGTATGAAGGGATGCCATTCATAGTGTCCCAGACAGGAAGTTAGATAGAAACTATAGTGTTGTTAACACACTGAGTTTGGAGCACTGGAATGTATATTTCAGAATATACGCTATTGAGAGATTTTTCACAAAGCAGAAATTGGTGGTTTACCTAGAAAGAACTATCCTGTACTGGGGGCTGACCCTTTGACTCCTGGCGCTCTTTCGTCAAATGCCACCACTTTCTGTGAATCCACTTCTGAGTATCTCTAAAGGTATGGCTTGACCATACACTTAGCTCTGTGACCTAATGAGAAAGTGTAAATTATATGCAGAGAGTAGGTCATCCATATGTCGCTGGGGAGCTGGGTAGAGGAATTCTCCCAGGAGCCTTTGTACCCAGCAAATTCCCATCACTGAATGGTCCCTAGGGACCTCTCCTTTGCCTCTGCCCTAATTTGAGTTGTATTTTTGGTGAGTGATATTTAGGCCACTTGGGTTCTTTCCTCTTTCTTTGGCTGACTGCCTGATTAAAACAGCCAGCCAAAAAGGACCCAAGGACATTTTAGCTTCTGAAAACTTTCTGGTTTTGAAATGCAATCTATGAAGGAAGAAGCTACATGAACACCTTAAGGGAGTCACAGAGCATGCTCACTAGAATATCCTCAGCTTCGCCCTTTCTTCCCTACACTGGTGTCCTAAGGACTTGAGCAGTGCGCCCATCTCACAAGGTGTAGGGCAGCCAAAACGTTCCTTAAATTATGCCTCAATCACTGATGTCCAGACACTGGACTTGCTGCATCCCTGGAATTCTGTGGCTGGTGGCATTGTTGCCTTTAAGTCACTGTCTAGAAAATGAAGAATACAGATATTCTGAAATGAACATCATATTCACAAAATGCTTTCTGGACATTCCAACCAAGCTAAAAGAAAATACATTCATCCTTAAAGGGCTTTGTCTTCATTGTTCAAATAATCCCTGCCTGGTTGGACATGTGAGGGACATTGCGTTAATTATACAGAGGAGATTTCTAAACTAGAGAACAGGAAACAGGTAGTGGTCATAAACGAAATAATACCGAGCAAGAGAAAGCACTGGAAAATATTTCACATTAATCTGTCTTAAAATATTTTTCTTTTCTCATTCATCAACATTTTCCATCACCTGAAGTTTTTTCCTTTGTACTTTATTTCGCAGCTCTGGAGTTTTGCGTCCTTTTATTTATTTAGAGTTGTTTCACTAGCGTTATCAAGGTGCCTCTATGTGCCAGTCACTGAGCTAGGCACATTTACATTAATGTCATTTAAGTGTAAGCTGTGAGAGCAGCTGAGGTTTAAAGAGTTTGAATTCTTTTCCCAAAGTTATATGGCAAGAGGGCCGAGATAGGAGCCCATGTTTCTGGCTGCCCAGAAACATGTGTTTCCTTTACAGTGTTTAATGGCCCTGAGCTATGCTGTTAATGAAGGGACCTCAAATACATGCATTCTCTCCATTTCTGGATTGTCTCAGTTTATCTTTGGAAAACAGACCATCAGAAATTTGTGCTCCAGGACCTAATTATCCTGTGCCCTCTTAACATCACCATTGACTTTAACAGGAACACTCCCTGTGAAGCTAAATACTGTGTGCACTTAAGGATGTTGTTTGAGCCTAGCTTACTGCATTATGTAGAGTCCTCCTTGGAAAATTCACAGAGAAATTTCTCTCAGGAGTCCAGTACTAAGACAGGCTGTTTTGCAAGTCACCGATTTTATCTCCTGCATACTACAAATCATAATAGTAATGGTGCTCTGGCTACAAGGAACCAAACTGTGGCCCATTTCCAATAACTGAAATAGCCCTTCTGACGCTAATATTAGGGACTGATCCTACTCTTGGCTTCAACTTGTCATCCTGCCTTTACTTTGGTTTTTTTTTTATCTCCACTTGCTCATTTATTCCATTATTCATCTTTTATTATGTGTACATATGCACTGTTTTAAGTATTGTAAGGATATGGCATTTTATATATACATATAACTCAGTTATAATAAATGTAATAAGTTGAGTAATAAATATAACTTAGACATAGTCTTACATATTCATTTTCAAATTATTGGTTCCACAGGGTTTAACATTTACATGCTACCTTATACACTAATTACCTGGCATAGATATGTCTTGTTCAGTTCATTTATAAGTTCCTTGAGGATAAGGTCTTATATTCATTCAAGTATCAATAACACTCAGGTATATGTTGTTTGATTTATTGTTGATTGGGATATGTTCATAATCTGACAAGGTAAGTGACTCCTAGGTTTATCATGCCCTCATACAGACCAGCCTTTTTAATACCAGTAGCAGAAATCTGGGGCTGGGCTGGCCATCAAGTTCATTGCTATTCTAACTCCTATCTTCTTTACTTTGCAAAAGTCCGCAACCACATGAAGAATCACGCCATCATGCTAAGTGAATTGTCACGTCAAAGTGACTCTCAGAGAAGGTATCAACATAGCTAACTTTGCATGAGTGGCGAAACTCTCTTTCCCCCCATCTCTTTACGTATGTACATGCTTTGGCTTCAAAGCAGTGGAATGCAATGGATTTCATAAGCCACAAGGAAAAATAGGCTCACCTTTGTGTCCACCTTAGTCAGACCACATAAAGTATATGTGGATGCATCGGTAGACTTCAGCGGGAAACACTACTAGCACTGCGGTGTGCAAATTCCTGTTTTACCTCCCAGATATGGTGAGCTTACTGTTAGCTTAGAAGTAATTGATATTTCAACAAGAAGCTTTTTGAAATGTGGATAAGAGGTGGGGGAAAAGCTGGGAAAAATTTGCCCTTTGGTTTGACAAAATCTGAGACTGCAGCTATTGTACTATGTGAAAGAAATTGGCTGAATTCCATTATGCTGTCTGTGATGATACACAATTCAAGTGATATTTAGCATGTACATGCACTGTGCAATATTCTCTCCAAACCTCTAAGAGGTCTCCCACTTATGTGATTATCTCACATTTATTTAAATGAAAAAAACCTGACATTGATTATCTAGCATTAGCACATCTTGGTATAAAATAATCCTGCATGTGGGGCACCTGGGTGGCTCAGTTGATTAAGTTTCTGACTCTTGATTTTGGCTCCAGTCATGATCTCACAGTTGGTGAGTTTGAGCCCCAGATTGGGCTCCATGCTGACAGTGTGGAGCCTGCTTGGGATTCTCTTGCTGTCTTCCCTCTCTCTTCTCATCTCACATGTGCTCTCTCTCCTTCTTTCTAAATAATAAATAATAAACTTTAAAAAATTTTGCATGTGACGTCCCTGGGAAATAAGGTATACTGGGCATGTGAATGTTCTGGATAATTGAAACTTACCTTTGGATGCATTAGACTTTGAAAAAAATTTAATAGTTTTTGATGGGAGACCTTTACCACAAATCACACCATTCCCTGCTATTGGACCCTAGGTGACAGGGTGGTTCTCTTCGGGGTTCCTTCGTGTGGGGCCTCTACTGCCTTTGCTGAGTGACTCCAGATTGAGTGTTCAAGAAGGAGAGGCTGGTCTGTTTTATTTCCTATCTTCTCCCTGTGCTGACAGCTATCTTACTCATTTCCCAACGCACTCCACTCTTGGACTTGACACCTAATTATGTGCAGGTGGGGCAGGACTGAGGCGGCCCCACTTGCCTGGAGATTAAAGATATCAGCTGCGCGACAGCCACTTAACTTCTCTTTACTCCCTCAGCTTCTGGCCACTCGAGGCCTCCCTCGGCCGAAGGATCAGCAGGCATGCTGGTCAACAGCTGTTCCCAGCATACACTGGTCAGGGAAGTCTGGTTTGGTAGACATCTCAGAAGGGACATCTAGGGACTCTGAAGAGGTTCATGTCCAGATGTTTGTGTCTCTATATTTTTTCCTTTTGTGAAAGAAATAATGCTGGTGACTGTGTATGTGATAAATGAGAACAAAAGGAGAAGCAGGTGGACATATGGAGATCCTAGATTCTGTGGGCTCTTGGGCGGGCCTCGGTGGAAGGTCAGATGAGATTGGAAGGGGCTGGTGGAATGGAAACAGAGGCAATATCATACAGTGATATTTGAACCAGGAGCGACCCAATTAGAAAGTCCAGTGGAGCCTCATCAGTAAGCTCAGAGCAGAGAAGAACTTCTGGCCATAAATCTATCGGGCAGTGTAGCAATTGACAGTGGAGTTTTACTGGCTGTTATTTCTCTTGTACAGTATTGTTTTTAGTGCTTGTTTAATCATTGTTAATGTGAAATCATTTTTTTTCTTGGACTTTGTAGCAGTTTATTACAGAGGCAGATAATCAGCAGTGTTCTTTATAAAAACAGTAAAAGATTAAAGCAAGTTGGGTGTCTGCTTTGCCCAGAGCACGTTTCCAGTGAGATCTGTAAAGCTGATTTTGATTTGTTTTGGTTTTTGAATTTTCTGTTGCTGCTTTTGAATATGCCTTAATAAATGTCACCATTGGCACAAAAGGAAGTATAAAAAAATGGGGGTTCATTTTGAGGTTTTTTTTTTTTCTTTTTGCCAGGAAGGAAAAAAAATGAAATAACTGGATTTATTTGTCATGATTATGAAGAATCTTCACATCGTTTTTAAATACTGTGTTCTAAGAAATGTTATAACACAATTTACTGAGAAAAAAAAAAGTCATTAAATGATTCTACATTAAGTCCTGTATGTAAGTGCGCTCTTCTCAGAAGCTTCCCTGACCTCCTGGGAGGTAAAGCAGGGTAAAGAGTTCCTCAGCTTCTTCTGCACACGGGATTATAATAGCAGATTTACACTCGTGTCTCCTCTTCCTGGACTGTGAGTCACTTGAAGGCACGGATTGTGTCCTAGTCTCTCACCCTGTTTCCCGGCCAAGTTTCTAACAGAGGCCCAGAACACCAGACGTAACGATCAGCAATAAGAAACGGGTCCACATCCACTTTTCAGTTGCCAATCCGCGTCAGTAGAATGTGCTCCTAAAAATATCTTCCCTACAATTTCACCACAGTGATGTCAGTTTTCAAACCCCCTACAAGAGGGACCGTGAAATCGGTTTCATTGCCAGACTATTAAAAGGTAAAGGGGAGGGGGCAACAGAAAGGTTTTGATAAATTAAATGAGGGCTTGAGAAAGTTCTACACATTTTTCTTTCTCTAATTGTTTGCCTGAATTCACTGTTCTTATGAGAAAGCATGAGTTTCTAATGATTAACAGTCTGGGTTGTGGGAGGTGTGCTTCATTAACAATATGTGGCTTGTGTTCTTTTACACACTCCTCTGTAATGTCAATATAAATAGTTTCTGTGATGAGTAACCAGGTTTCTGAGAGAAGTCTTTTCTTTTATTACAGCTGATAACACAGGATTATAGGAGGCTGGAGTGGCTAACTAGTGAGAGGTTCTGATATATAATGGAAACAGGACTCCTCTGGTTCCCCTTCTGGGCTCCCCAGATGCCACCCTACGTGTTTATTGACAACATTAATGACTGGAGAATTTATTCAAAAGTAGTGGATTATTTTTCTCCTCTTCCCTCTTCCACCCCGTGTCACCTGTGACTCCATTTTCTAAAGAAAAAATATCTTCAAAATTGCCAGCTTTTCTTATCTAGAGATAAAGAGCAAGTCAGTCATCAAATTTACCCTGGCCTTTTATTCATAGAGCTACATAAAAAGTATGCCACCCAGAGCACTGTGAAGCTGCATACTCACCAATTTCAAGATAACATGAAATATTGCATAATCAATTATGGAAAATAATGAAATGGAATGTTGGCATGGAAAAACCCCTCAGAGAGTGTTCAAACAAGGAATCAGTTGCTCAGCAAGAGTGTTAAAATTACAATCAGTCAAGAAGTCTTTATGAAGGGGCAGCCGAGGGTCCAGACCTGCCAGCACACGTGGGAAGGGTCGGATATAAGTTACTGGTGTGTTCAGTGTCGGGGAAAGATTATTACGTATTCCACAAACGCTGAAGGACTTGCTTGCTTATCTTGTGGGCTAGGTACCAGAGATACACAGACAAATAGCAGAAACTTGCAGACGGGAAGGTAATTCAGTCATTGTTTTCTCTTTTAACAAGCATTTACAAAATACACATGTATGTATTTCCCCCCCAGGTGCTGTGGTTGGCAGTGCAGGAGCTGTGGCTTTAGGTTTCACCCTGTCCTTAAGGAGGGCAGACCCGCAGACACATACACAAGCGGTTACAGTACTTTGTGAGAACAGGGCCATTACAACAGAGATCCTATCTATGATACGAAGGAAGAAATGATGATATGAATAGTACAAAATATAAAATATAAGTACTAATTATGGGAAATAGACCTATTCACCTATTCTTGCAATTTCTGAAGAAGCAGAGGAATCAGAAAATATGCAGATTTTGAAAGCCTACCTATTTTCTTACTGCCTCTGGACATAAATGGCCATGGGCAGAAATGGGGATGAAGGAATATCCAGCCCGTTAGTACAAAACTTAGAGGATTGGGGTGCCTGGGTGGCTCAGTTTGTTAAGCATCTGACTTTGGCTTCGGTCACAATATCATGGTTTGTGAGGCTGAGCCCCACCCACCTCTGGCTCTCTGCTGTTAGCACAGAGCCGGAGCCTGCTTCAGATTCTGTGTCTCTATCTCAGCTCCTCCCCCCGTACTCACTTTCTCACTCTCAAAACAAACAAACAAACAAACAAACATTAAAAAAAAAGAAACTTAGCAGAGGATACACAAAAGCAGAACCTTCATATCTCCCTTGACAATTGGCTGGTGCTCTTCTCTCCTCTCTCTCTCTCTCTCTCTCTCTTTCTCTCTCTTTCTCACACACACACATACACACACAGTTAGGCATAAAGTCTGAAAATGATACACCCCATCCCTTTTCTGAACATGAGACAAAAACGTATCTTTGGAAGTGGATCTTCAATGTCCCCAAATAAAATAAGGCCAGAAGTCAGATTTGTTTCTACAATTGGAACATGATTTGATGCTGGAAAACTGTTACAGTAGTGTTTCTGTTATGTTCTAAATGAAAATAAGGGACCATCAAATGCAAATGAAGAGGAAGAACCCCTAAATGAGAGGGCTTCCAAACCTCTGCTTCTTTTAATTATCACTCACTTTTTCTCCTTTTCTGTGTAGCCCACACATAGTCTGGCTCTTTCATTTTTCCAAAATGGGAATAAAAATACACTTTGAGGAGTCTGTATTCCCCCATCCACTCTGAGATTATCTGCAACATTAGCATGCATAATAATTGTTTCTGGGGAGACAATCTCAGTATTTTAGGTGCAAAATAAATAACTAAAGCTTCAGATCACACATGCACACAACAAAACAAAGAAACATATAGGGGAGCCAAATTGCGCTGACAGGCTGATAAGTTTGCGATAAGATGCTGATCTTGTTTCGGCTGGAATGAGAATATAATAAGACCCAGTAGAGCAAAGTAATATTTGTTTTGAAATCACCCCAAGCATACCAGAGAGACAGTTGTGGGACTCTGTCCTGGATGTCACCACACGTATGTTGTGAAAACACTTTTTGGAGAACATGTTGGTGGATCTAATCAACTGCTGCCCAAAGCCTGGCCTGTCACACCACATACCACTCTGGGGATTTTCCTGGAAAGAAGACTATTACCTCCTCCGGCCCCTAAACCACTAAGTAGTATCTGAGTGAGCCGTGCCCCATACGAGACTCATTGTCATAAGCTAGAGACTGCATTTGTCTTGTTCACCATCATCTCCCAGGTCTGGCCCTCGTACCATCACATAATCATCTCTTAAAAATATCTACTTACTTATTGAATGGAATTCTTTTTGTCAGAACAGACTAACTTGTTCATCGTATTTCTATTTTTTTTAAGTTTATTTATTTTGAGAGAGAGAGAGAGGAAGGAGGAGAAGGGCAGAGAGAGAGGGGGAGAGAGAGAGAGAGAATCCAGAAGTCAGGCAGGCTTCTCACTGTGAGCACAGAGCCCGATACTGGGCTCAAACTCACGAACCATGGGATCATGACCTGAGCCAAAATCAAGCGTTGGACAGTTAATTGACTGAGCCACCTAGGAGTCCTTGGTTCAAAGTATTTCTGATGGAAGTGTTTTGGGAGCATTTTCCTAATCACAGAGCCTGATTGTAGTTTTATGTAGTTTCTATTTCTATTACTATTTTTCTCCTTCTCCACAGAATCAATGTGGTCTACCAGGCAGGAACCTTCTGTTTGCTATTTCCTCATTTGTGTGTTACTTTATGTTTTATGAAGGGAATTTCCCACCCACTGTCTTAATTTTTTTTCCTCCTGTTTTTTATTTAATTTTGAGAGACAGAGAGAGACAGCATGAGCAGGGGAGGGTCAGAGAGAGAGGGAGACATAGAACCTGAAGCAGGCTCCAGGCTCTGAGCTAGATGTCAGCACAGAGCCTGACATGGGGCTTGAACCCACGAACCATGAGATCATGACCTGAGCTGAAGCCAGACACTTAACCAACTGAGCCACTCAGGCGCCCCCCCCCCCACTGTCTTAATTTATCCTCACAAAAACTATCTCATATATTTTTAAGTGAGGAAATAAGTCTTAGAGAATTAAGTGACTTGACCAAGTTCTTCTAGCTGGAAAGGGTAGAACTATGCCTTAAATCCTTCTATGTACTATGAGTTCAGTGCTCTCTTGACCATATTCACAGTGTTCTAGACTCAGGGAAACAAAGTTGGTAACAAGCTCCTATCACTACTACTGAGTGGAAACTTCCCAAGAATCAACAAGCTATCCAGAATTCCATTGAATGGCTATTCAAAAGTAAATTTGTTAATGGAGTACCTGGGTGGCTCAGTCTTATAAGCATCCAACTTTGGGTCAGGTCATGATCTTGCAGTTCATGACTTCAAGCCCTGCTTGGGCTCTGTACTGACAGTTCAGAGCCTGGAGTCTGCTTTGGAATCTGTGACTCCCTCTCTTTCTGCCCCTCTCTCACTTACACTCTGTCTCTCAAAATATAAATAAGTGATAAAAAAAAATTTTTTAATGAATTTGTCAAAAGTCAAATTAATTTCAGTTAGAACATTCTAGCACTAGGGCACCTGATAGGTTCAGTCTGACTTTTGATTAGAGCTCAGGTCACTAACCCAGGATTGTGGGATCAAGCTCCGTGTCAGGGTCCATACTGAGCATGGATCCTGCTTGGGATTCTCTCTCTCTCCCTCTGCCCTCTCCCCTGCTCACACACTCTCTCTGAAATACAATTTAAGTTTTTTTTAATTAAAAATAAATTCTAGCACCTCCTGGTATAATTTGGAGACAACCTAGAGCTTGAGAGAGAGAACATTTTTTAGGCATACCCCTTAACCTCTCTGAGACCCTATTTTCTCCTTTATAAATTGAATAGAATGATACCAGCTTGGCTAACTTCAAAGGCATGTTCTGACAGTCAAATCTAAATCAATACACATAAATGCTATAAACTATTAAACACACATCAATGTCAGATGTTATTCTTACAAATGCACAGTGTGTGTCTAGATGCGGCCACCACATTTGGTAAAACCAGGGTCTTTGGCTGGTGTATATTACAGAATGAAGAGCAAACTATTTCAAGTAGCTATAGCAATGGGTCAATATGCTTGTCACATTTAGACCATGTATATGTGAACTGTACCTGAAATAGGTCTGGGTTTGTCACTGAAGAATCCAGTTCCCTGGAGGACAAGAGAAAATAAGAATAAAATGCCCACTGGGACACAACACATTTCATTTTCATCCTCATAATGTCCTCTGAGGGAGGTAATGTTCTTGGTTCATTTTTCAGTTCTGGAAACTGAAGTTTAGCGAGTGTGTGGGAAAATCGTCCAACTTGTAAAGCCAATGCAGATTAGTATCAAGACTATGGCTGGTGATTGTTTGGTTCAAAGTGTAGCCCGACTTGGACTTCCGGTCTACACTGATGACAAAGCATGGCATGCGCCTCTATCTCCAGAAGTCACTTGGTGCCAGCATGCTAATTGTCTCTTCTAGAAGTCTTCTCAGTGTGTCAACTTGCTAATATCTATATACTATTTCAGCTTTGGGTCAGTGTATTAAACTCTAGATACATAGGTACGGGCTATTTGGGGTCATCCTAATGGGGTCTATTGAGGGTGAGGCACCTGTACCTCCCATAAGCAAACTCTAATAGCTCTGTTAACGTTGGACAGATCGTTCTAATGGAGGACCTTTTCCTAGCAGCTCATTGATTATAAATACTACTCTTAAGTATTCATGTGTGGCCTAAAAAGTATTTGTCCAAATGAAAATAATGATTTTTCAGAAGCAGTGATGTAAATCCCGAGCATCGATGCCTTGGCAACCGTCGGCAGAGGCTTCTTGCTTATAGCGAGTCCTCTTATGTAGAAAATTATGCAAAAACAGAATTGTGGTGAATAACAGTGTCATTTGTTTTCTATCTCTTTTATAGGTTGATGACCAAATGAAGCTGCTTCAGAACTGCTGGAGCGAGCTCTTAATTCTCGACCACATTTACCGACAAGTGGTACACGGGAAAGAAGGATCAATCTTCCTGGTTACTGGGCAACAAGTGAGTACAGAGAACCAAAAAAAAGAAAAGAGAAAGGAAAAAAAGTCTTTTTATTAAGCATGTTCAGAATGGCAGGAATTTAACTAGGTCAGAAGCACTCTGGTGCTTTGAAAGGGGGAGATTGGCTGCACATAATTTAGAAAAGCTGACTTGGTGCACTGTGTTCCTACACTGGTGATTACGGTTAAAGTTGTAAAAAGCAAACATAATCACAGACATTCTGCTGCTTTCAGTCTGCTGGGATTGAAAGTTGTGCTTTGAAGGGTCAAAACAATCGCTAAATCAGAATTAATGGTTAGGACCCAGCATTTATTTCTTTGTGGGTTTCTGCATTTATCTACCATACTTGTTTGTGGGCTATTAAAAAAGCTTCTGCATTGTGGAATCTTTGCTCTTTGGAGTCATATTGGTGGAAGAGACTGATTCAAATACCCTATATAAACTAAATGTTTGGGATAAAGGCAAGCAAGTAAATAGGGACAGGCATTCCAGTTTTCAAGAGCCAGCCATCATTTAAAAAGAAGACAGAAAAAATTACTGTTAGGTCCTACACCCTTCTGAGTAGTTGTTGGTCAACAATTATATATTGTGTGCCAGTCACTATTCTACGATTTTGGCATACACTAGTGAACAACACAGAAAAAGACTGCTACCTTCATGAAACTTAACATTGTCATGAGGAGAAGCTGACAATAAAGAATAATCCTATCACAAACTTATATATAAGAAACATATAATGTATTAGAGGTTCAAGTGCTGTTGATAAAGGAAGAAAAGGAAAAAGAAAAAAGAAGTTCTGTGCAGAGGAGAATCAGCACACATCCATGGGTGTATGTTGCATTGTGACCCTAGGATTGCAGTGGTAAATAAGAGTGGTTGATTTGATCTTACTGAGAAGGTGATATTTTAGCAAAGACTTGGAGGAGGAGAGATAGCTATTGGTTTCATGGATACCTGGGGAACAGAAAGTATTCAATGGACCTAAGTCCAACTTTATAGGTTTGGCATGTCCCTCCCATTTCTTAGCCTTCATTCAATAACCGAGGTGTTATTAAAATAAATGCATGGAACATAGTGATTCCCCAAGTCCATTGGGTTATTCCTATTCAAGCATCACTGCAGTGTTCAGCAATGCCTCAGTACTTCAGGACTCAGGCACCGTGATCTTTTACATCCAGCCATAAATGTTTATGTGCTGTGAAACCACAGCAGTGCATATTTGAAAATGAAAGGCTATCTCCACACCATTTGCTCTATTATTAATAAATCACATTTTCCCAATCAAATTGAAGGCAAGCACTATTTCAGAGTTTTTGCAAATTGGATCAATTCAACCATCTCCATCACTGTCTGGTCCCTGCTTTCTGTACATCTCATGAGAAAAAGCTTTCTAGATGAGAAAATAAAGTCTCATGAGCTTGACATCTTGTACTTTGAAATTTCTGTTTAACATTTTCGTCCAGTGACCTGAGTCTTTGGAGGAAACGTAGCCATTTCTAGAGTTTAATCACTGGGTATGACTCCCAGCCCCCTTGCCCTCCTGTGCTCCCGCATTCCTGCCCAAGTAGGAACTGCATTAGAAGAAGACTCAGCCTACAAATTAATTTGATTTCATTTCCTTCTGAGTTTCAGAAATCAAATGGGTTTGTGCTGTTCTTTCTCAAAGCACTTCCATTCTTGCTCTTTAGAAATACTCCTTATTTCACATTTCATTTTGCCTTAAGTGCTGCCCCTGGGTAAAGGTGATTACCATTTAAAAAGCAGAGAAAGTGCATTTCTTCTCTCTGATTTTCAAAATCAAGAACACTCAGGAATAGATGGTATTTATAGTCTTTAGTATCAATTATTGCTACTTCATGTTTTGCCATCACAACAGAATAGAGAACTCCCTGGTGGAGAACTGTGCTTGCCTCACACCTTTCCTGCCACCCAAATTCTTCTAGCTCCCTCCTCTGCCCATTTATAGCCAGTAACATTTGTGT
Source organism: Suricata suricatta (assembly GCF_006229205.1). Lineage (NCBI taxonomy): Eukaryota > Metazoa > Chordata > Mammalia > Carnivora > Herpestidae > Suricata > Suricata suricatta. Next base: position 146,301,637 of record NC_043702.1, read on the forward strand.
TACCCTGATATTTGTGTTATCCCCTACCCCTTCCAGCCAACCCAATGAGTAGCCTAGTAATGATTCATTTTAACCAGTCATTCTTATTTACGAGAATTGTGGAACAAATCTTTTTTTTTTTTCTGTTGTGGAACAGGTTAGGAAAAACATTTTGAACGTATTTCTTGGCTTCTTGGAATTCCTTACTTTAAAAAAAAATCTAAATGGCTTTATTAAGTGATACATGAATCCAGCTACATTCAATCTCCCAGAATTTCTTAAATAAAAGCAAAAGAAGTACTACAAAGGAAGACCTTTCCAGAGCATGTGACCTTTCCTACAGAATGAGAAAGCTATTTTAATGTGGGGTCGTAGACCTATTTTACATCCCCGCAACACCTATGTAGTGCTGAATATGTGAGGCGCATGATGAGTATTAGCTGATGGTACTAAATTGGAACCATCCAGTCTGTAACCTAAGTGCTTACTTAAAACAAGTTAATTTGGACTCAGCACCCAGAGTGCTAATCCCCACCATGTTCCCACATCTCATCGACACTGTCTTACAACTTCCCATTTTCTGTGGTGGGGTTCAGATACCAGCATAGGTCCTACATTATTAGTAAGTTGCTTTCATCCTGTAGTAGACATGTACTGCTTCCTTTCCTGAGATGCAGGGAGATCCTGAAAATGTTAAGTGTAATTTTCTTAGAATAATAAACACTTTCCTGATTACAAGTGAGGGGGAACCTAGATTTTCTTGTTGTTGTTGTTAAAGCAACAGTGACACTAATAAAGGATTTGGACTATGCTAATTTTAGGAAGATCAGTAAAGCAGTGTAAGAGTAGAGCAATATGCATGGTGGGGGGAATGATTTTTAAAAGGAAAAGGCATGGAGGTGGCTGAAGAAAGCAGAGAGAGAGAGAAAATTTCCTCTTTGTTTGTAGTCTAACAACAATCTAACTATGGGTAGAGTGTAGCCTCATTACCAGCGCAGACTGCTTGTTCTCTGATATGAAAATGGTGTGTGTGTGTGTGTGTGTGTGTGTGTGTGTGTGTGTGTGTGTGTTTTGCACTCATGTGGTCTAGTTTCGAGTGTTCAGGTCCTCATTCCAAAACGTACTCGCTATGTCATCTTGAGCAACTCCCCTTTCTTTCCAAGGTTGAGTGTCCTCACTTGTCCAGTGGGGATTGTCATGGAATCCGCCTCAGGGAGCCACAGTAGGAGTTACAAGAAATAGTTCTGTAAAGTGCAGACGCAAAAATTAGAAACTGGCAAAACTAAGCTGACATGAAGCTGACATTTATGTAGTCAACAACTCTATGAAGAAAGTACTATTATTATTATTATTATTATTATTATTATTATTATCATCATCATCCCCATTTTGCAGATGAGGAACCGAGGCAAAAAGAGGTGATGTAGTTGATTCAAGGCTAAAACACATGGTGTGTTAGAATATTCAGATTGAGGCAGCCTGGTGCTAAAGGTTGTGTTCTTAATCAACATACCATATTGCTTTTCTTTGTAACTCCTAGATGCTATACAGAGCTTGCTGTCCCCGTAGGCTCTCAGTTTGATCTTTGTGTATAATGTCAGTGCCTTATTCCCTCTTTGGAACTTCCAAGCAAAACATTAATTTCTTTTTCATTGAGCCTGAATACACAAATATTTTTGTTTTATTTATATTTTTTTGGTAGGCCTTGTAAACACATTATAAAAACAAATTTAAATTTTCCCAGGAGTATTTTAACGTGTTTATTATTTACTGTTATGATGTTACTTCAGCTCAAGGAAAAACCTAGACTGAAAGAAAAAGGGCCATTCCTAATGCCACTGCCCTAAATCAACTGTCTTGGTTGAGTTTTCTTCCAATCTTTGGAGAAAAGCGTTTTAAATGTGGGTTTTCCCTGCTTTTCTAAATCAAATAATTCATCTGCCACAGAAACCCATTGACCTACTACCACAGATTTGTGCAGAATGTGAACTTTGAAACAATGATAGAAGCCTGTTTCCATGATGTGTTGTATCGAGTTATGATGTGGATACCGTGGTGAAAAAATTCAACAGCCTTATTTCAATAAAGCAAAGAACCCATGAGCAGCTTAACACTCACCTATCAGAGAGGAGGAGCTTTATTCACTTAGTTTAAAAATATTTCTGAAGGCCTAAGACGTGGAAGGGTGGAATTAGTCCTGCACTCAGTGGTGATAAGAGGTGTAATTTATCATCTAATGACTATAATGGTTGACTCTCCCAGAGTGCTTTGTACTGTGTACTTTTACAGGAAAGCTGTGTGACACAGTTCAGATAAGATGGGAGGAAGGTTCAGAGGAAGAAGTGCAAAGGGAATCACATGGGCGTTTGAAGCTGTCCAGAATCCATTTCTAGAAGGAAGTGTCTTATTTTCAAAGTGAAGGTGTTTGACCAGACTCCTTTGCAGGTTGAAGCAGACACTAGTGCTTAAATCCTGCCAGGGTTAGAGGAACAGTGACAAGAAATTTCTGGATAACACTTTAACTAAACTCCACCATCTTTTTCAGCCTCAACTGGAAGAAATGCGGTACTCTCATATCATTCACTAGAAATTTCCAGGTTTGCGATGCCTGGGTGGCTCAGTCAGTTAAGCCTCTGACTTCTGGTTTCAGCTCAGGTCATAATCTCATGGTGTGTGACTTTGAGCCCTGTGTTGGGCTACTTGGGGTTCTCTCTCTCCCTCTCTCTGCCCCTCCCCTGTCCACTCCGTTCTCTCTCTCTCTCAAAAATAAATAAATAAGCATTTATGTATAACAACAACAGAAAGGAATTTCCAGGTTGACTTATAGAATTTTCTCAACTTCCTTGTGATGATTTCTTGTGGAGCAAATGAAAATGTTTAAGCCAAGCATTTTAAGATTAATAAATAGTAACATTAACTATGCCTTAATCTATGATGTCAGGGCAATCGTCCCGACACAAAGGAGACCCAAGCAGAAATTTTTTGTCACTTTGAGCCTGCATGTCGTGTCCATGCAGTGCTTGATAGCAACTCTGCTAGACAAACTAAGGAATGTGAGGCTTCGGGTGCTCCGTGATCCCGTATTCTGGCATTTTCCTGCTGGACTCAGCTCATTGTACATAATAGGCTGTGTTTATTGCAACAGAGGAGGAAGAAGAAGACTAGACTTCGTTACAGGGAACTGCTTCTTGGAGCTTGAAGAAAGAGAAGAAAAGTTAGATAAAACAGCGCAAATTTCCCGTAAGTCCGGTGACTAGCGTACTGCCTAGCTTGTTATGTTTGCTACATGAATGTCTGTGCAGTTGAGTCCCTTCATGGTTCACAGAGGAACTGAAATAATCCCACTGCAGGGAGCAGCTCAGGGCGCCACTACCTAGTATTAAAGTGAGGATTTAGTGATTCGTACCAAATTTCTTACTTAGACCTAAGGTCAGCTATTATACTTTTATTATATCTGTTAATCTGCCATCTATTTAAGTATATGTTAAAAATCTTGTTAAGCAAAAAGAGAATAATGATTACCAGTAATATTATTGATAATATTATCGGTGATATCAGTATTGTCAAATTGATTCTATATTTTTAACATCTTAGAATTATGATAAAAATTCATTTCTATTTAGTATTTTAAAAATACATGCACATCGGATGCCTGGATGGCTCAGTTGGTTGAGTGTCCGACTCCTGATTTTGGTTCAGGTCATGATCCCAGGTTTGGGAGATTGAGCCTTGCCTCTGGGCTCTGCACTGAGCCTGTAGCCTAAGATTCTCTTTCTCTCTCTCTCTCTTCCTCTTCCTTTCCCTCTCCTCTTTCTTCCCCTCCCCTTCTACCCTTCTTCCTGCTTGTACTTTTTCTAAAATAAAAAAAAAAAGAACATGCACATAAGACATATCTGTGTGTACATAATACTTGTGTGTGTGTGTGTGTGTGTGTGTGTGTGTATTAACAATAGTACTTTAAAGTCAGATCGCTTTTAGTATTTGCATATTGTAACTAATTAAGAGCCACTGTAATATCATCCCAAGGGAAAGGTCTACTGGCAACTTATTCATTATCTTCTATTATTGTGTATCATATTAAAATGACAGGCATCTTACAATGTACAAGTCATCAGAAATTTCAGCTATTAGAACTAAAAGCAATTTAGCTAAAACTGTTTCTACCTTCATGATGAGTGAAATTTATCCAAAGGGGACATAAGCTTATAATATTTCTTCAATATCTGCCTTGAATTTAATGGCACAAAGATTACATGTAAGAGAGCAATAAATTAATTTTACTAAGTACATAAAAGACAAGGCCAGCTGCTCCTGAAATGGGCACAAACTCTGCATCCAACAATGAAAATATAATTATGTTCATAATAAAATGTAAGGAAGTTGCAGATCTGTGTGCTGTTTCAGGAATAAATCACCTCTCCTCCTTCGGAGCCATGCAATTTGATAAATTATCCTTGAAGGAAATGTTATTGGAGCTCCCATTTAATGAGCATGTTTGAGCTTTCAAATTAGCATGTAAATAAATGTATAGCTGTAAAGTTGTTGGTATGCCGATTGATTTCCTGAAGTTCATCTCACTAGCTATAGAATCTTAGGAAACAATTTCAGTTCTTACCGGTATAGTGTACTATGTTTTCAAGTATAATGTTCTGGGAGGTGAACTTATTATTACATCCCTGTTAGAACTGCACATACATCAGGGCGCCTGGGGGGCTCTGTTGGTTAAGCATCTGACTCTTGGTTTCGGCTCAGGTCATGATCTCACGGTTCATGGGTTCAAGCCCTGTGTTGGGCTCTGTGCTAACGGGTCAGAGCGTGGAGCCTGCTTGGGATTCTGTGTCTCCCTCTCTCTCTGCCCCTTTCCTACTCACACTCTTTCTCTTTCACTCAAAAATAAATAAAATTTAAAAAAATATTTTAAAAATTTTAAAAAGAACTGCACATATATTAAATTTTAATTAACCCGTATTTAAAAGACTCATTTTAGGTTCTTGTTACCATGTACTACATTTTTAAGCAGGAGGTTCTAGTATGTGAATCTATTACATACTGGCTAGAACTACACACTTATGGAAACTCAGTTAACTTTATCCTATTAATATGACATATTAATTCATAGCAACATATTTGTGGGTTTTTTTAGTGCACCTTCCTGATTTAAGGCGTCACTGGTGATTTTGATTAAAATGTGCTCCATACCTCCTAAACTATAGCTGCAGTACATTAAACAATTTATTCCAAGCTTGAATTGCTAGTATTGTCCTGAGTACTCTTATTTCCCGATAATCACAGAAGTGGGAGGCGCTTCTTATCTAGCCTCACTGCATTATTTAACAATCGGGATCCTAAGGGATGTAGAGGCTTCATAAGACTTGGCTAAGACGCTTTGTTTATACATGGCCATGTTGACCCAGATCCCTGCCTGTCTTGTCCCAATTTTCTTTGGCCTCTGCGACCCTACAAGGGCCTTCCCGCTGGCATTCCCTTGTCTCTGTAGGACTTATATTATTGTTATCTGGGGTGGTTAGACCATGTGTATAGTTTTTGAAGAATTTAAGGCTCAGACACGACTTTTTTTTTTTTTTACATTTATTTATTTTTGAGAGACAGAGAGAGACAGAGTGAGAACAGGAGAGGGCACAGAGAGAAAGAGACACAGGATCTGAAGCAGGCTCCAGGCTCTGAGCTAGTGGTCAGTACAGAGCCCGACATGGGGCTCGACCCACAAACCATGAGATCATGACCTGAGCCGAAGCCGGACGCTCAACCGACTGAGCCCCCCAGGCACCCCAGGCACCACTTTTAAGTGAAGGAAAACTCCCCCGGAATAGAGAGTTCCCTGTAAGAGAACGGGCAAAGTGATAATGGAGACATGCCTTTGGGTGCTCCCCAGATCATCCAGAATGTTCCATAGAGTTGGTCTGCTTGTCCTCCAGCTTACCATTCAGGTTGCCTCTGTACTGGCCCTGGCTTTCACACATTATCAGAAACCAGCGGAGTTCTTAGAACGCTTGATGTTGAAATGTAGCGGACAGATGCCAGCACATGGACAAAGCTGGTAGGACACCCCTACAAGAGCACACCTAGAACACACAGTAACTGTGGCTTTTTCATGCATAGTTGACTCTATATAAACTGATTGACACCTTTGGGGGTCGTCTTTCCACCGACTCATAATTTTTCCCACTCTTGAAAAAGGTTTCCGTACACCCAGTATTCTCTAGTTAAAGCTGAAAATTCAACTCATCATATTTACACAATAAAAAAAATCCATTCTGCCTTGTTTTTAATTGCAAATTCTACTCTAGGGACTCGTTCTCCTGCTTAGGAGGCAGCCCTGTGCCTTCTCCTAGAGAAGCAAGTGCAGTCAATTATGGTAATGAAATGTCAATAAATATAAAAATTTAATACAGTCTGCTCCGGGTGAGTGGCAGATGAGGACTTGCCTCCCAGACAAATTTGCTGCTGCTGCAAATATTAAATGCACCTAAAAGAGTATCTGGTTGCCCGAGAGCTCTCCAGTACAAAAAGGATCAGGTACCAACTGGGCTTTCCCGTTATGCTCCCATTGCAGCCGCCAAGCCAGTGCCGGCATTGACAGCCAGCCCAACATCTTAACTTATTATTGCTAGCTGAACTTTTTATGTCCCCACGAATAATCTAAGATTGGCACATTACAGCACCTTTTTAAAAATGAACAACAAAAATGAACCTTTTTCTGTTTTGTTTTCCCAATCAAGAAGTTCTTTTCTCTTTTTAAATGTTTATTATTTTTGGAAGAGAGAGAGCGGGGAGTGGCAGAGAGAGGAGGAGAGAATGAATCCCAAACAGGCTCTGCTCTGTCAGCTCAGAGTCCAACTCGGGGATCGAACTCTCAAGAACCCGTGCGATCATGACCTGAGCCAAAAGCAAGAGTCAGGTGTTCAACCAACTGAGCCATCCAGATGCCCCAAGCAATTATTCTTCTTGATAAGATCATTGCTGTTTTTAGAGGAAAATGTATTAATAACCATATGAAAATGTAGTTGTTGCATTTTAGGAAGCAACAGCTTAAGAATAATCTAAATGCAATTCTTACAGTATCCACAAGCATGCATTCCTGAACAATGACTACTTTAAAATATAGTCCCTTAATGAAATGAAAATGGAAACCTATCTCTGCCTTGACTTTCCTCATGCACTAGTTAATATCGTCATGTACTCACAGAATGCTATTCTGGATTCCCTTTGTATGGATCATACATTTTTCTTAAACTCATTTGTGAGAGTTGAAGACATTAGCCTATGTGATAATGTCATTTCACACTAGAAAAAAGATGAAGGTATCTTCATCTTTTATGTTACCTATAAAATTTAGGTCGGCAAAATCTGTTCCCTACAAATGTTATCAAAACGATTAGGGTTTTTTTCAGAGTAATTATGATACATTTCAAAAGAATAGCATGTCTCAAACCATTTTCAGAGGTAGTGTCTCCTTGGTTATAAATCTATAGTGCAATCTAATTTTACCCACAGTTCTTAAAAGTTTCAAATAAAATACATGTTTCTGATTCTGATGGTCATTAAAACTGTCATTCCATGTTGCAGGTGGACTATTCCATCATAGCATCCCAAGCCGGGGCCACCCTCAACAATCTCATGAGTCACGCTCAGGAGTTAGTGGCAAAGCTTCGCTCTCTACAGTTTGATCAACGAGAGTTTGTGTGTCTGAAATTCTTGGTGCTCTTTAGTTTAGGTAAGGAATCCTTTCTCATACTACGTATAACCAAATGTTACGATATGAGGTCTTGAAGTCAATACGTGTTTTTGTTCTACCGAGGTAATGCCCTTTTCACATCATGAAATCTTTAAGCATGAACATATTTTTATGCATATATGTATTATATATAACATATACATTTTTTATGTATAAAATACATGATTCATAGCCTGTTAGTAGATGGCCGAGGGTGTGGGAAAGGAGCTATTAGACTGCAGTCCTGAATTTTCTCTCATAATGGACACAATGAGTAGGCCGCAGGTATATGTAAAGCTGTGCCAGAAGGTTGAATGGCGCTGGCTTAGGAAAGACATATGGTATCAAATTGTAGCCATCCTTCTGCTGTTGAGCGTTTCTATGTGCCTTTTGTTACAGCTTGCAAGCTATTGCTGTTTTTATTGTAAAATATGGATAGTAATTAAAAACCTGTTTCTGAAATCTCTATCAGGATTAACCAGAGAATGTTTACAACCAGATGCATCACTATGCAAGTATAAAAGATGATGGTTGTCAAGGGGAAAGGATGCTTCTTTAGGAAAGCTTTGGAGAAGAAAGATAACTAAGCAAGACAGATTGGCTAAATCAAGGTTCTCAGTGAGTCAGTTGAGAAAAATCACCACTGCTTGGAATAAAAAAAGGATTAAGGAGATGGATTTTTATTGACTTCAAAGGAACAGATTTTTCTGCCTGTCCCATACTTGATTTCTGTATTTTGTTGGCTTAATAAAGCCAACTTAAATAAACTTTTTGCCAAGTTCATTTATTACTTATTGGCAGACAGCTGAGGGAGGTGACTTCCCCCAAATGAAAAAAAATGCAGAAATCAGATTTACCCACATGTGTTTTTTCTTTAGTCTTCAGTTAAAAGATAGTCGTGAATTCATAGCCTAAGAAATAAAACAATAAAACAAACTGCAAAGTAAAACAGATGTGTCTGCTCTCCAAATTTGGTGCTTTCATTTTAAAATTCTTCTTGACAGTCCTGCACAACTGTTGCTAATAAAGGGATAGTTTGAAGTAATAGAACCAGAGTTAATTTTTCACATGTAGTCAACATTTAAAATAAAAAGAATGTTTTCATATTTTGGAAAATGTGATAAATATAGCAAAGAGAAATGTTACTGAAAATTTAAAAAGACAACAGAATTTCATAGATGTAGTGTTCAAAGGTTTATAATGCCAGGACTGGGTCCTGTGTGGTTTCTGTATTAACCACTATAAATAGGAAGGTTCTATTCAAGTAAGTCTACATCTTTTACCCATGAACAGTGTTTAGAAAATCAAGAGGAAGATCGCACAGGCCTACATACTGTAATCTCACAAATCATTCTGGTTTATGGCAAGATCTTAGTCTTTTCAACTAGCACATTTGATCAGTAATTAAATGGAAAACGTGGTAATATATGTGTAGGAAATCTTACAGCATCTTAGTGATAAAATATTTAAAGAGAGTCATGTCACTTCAATGGTATTTTAAATTAGTTGAATAGCTGCATTGCATTTGAAGATGGAGAGATTAACCATGAGCCACGTTTTGTTTTCATCCCTTTTATCTTTCCCTCATCATTTTTCAATATTATTATGTTCTCTGCCAGTACAATGGAAGTAGGGAGTGTGATGGTGGTTCTGAAGTGCTTGCCACCTCCGAACCTCACAGATCACCATCCTGAACCACTGGGCTGTAAATTGACCAGAACCTCAGCCACACACTCTCATTTGATTGAGTGTGTTGACTGTGTCAGGAGTCTGAGCACCACTGAATAGCTAGCTCACTGTCCCTTAAAACTATGCCTGTTTGTTGTTTACGGGGATTAAAAAAAAAGAAAGTATGGCTTTTGTATGAGAGGTACATGCGTTTTAGCCAAGAGTTTGTTTTTAAAGAAGCATGGAAACAGCAACTGGCAGTAAAGTTCAGGTAGTTTCCAATTTGCATATGGAAAACATTTTCCTCTAGGGAAACAATAAATAATCTTTTTTTGACACCTTTATTGAGATATGGGAATAATTAACCTTTAGGTATTCAGGCTAGCTCCAACCACCTATTACTTTTGTAATGGGAATGAAATCCTAGTAGAACCACCTTTGAAAGCCACACCCAAGTCCAGAGTCAGCACCCACTGTCTCAAACACTCATGAGCCTTGTAGACCCCACCGCACCCTACCCCAGCCCTGTCAAGTCTGAAAACGGATATGTTCTGATCCCAGCCCAGCTTTTTTTTGAGCCTCTCTGATCCTGGAGGAAAATGGGGACTTTGTGGACTGATCAGTGGTCAGGGGCTGCGTTGAAAGAGGACTATAGTAGTATTCTCTTGGTGGGAGATGAAACAGTGTTTCCCACCCAGATTTGGTGAGAGCAAGTGGGATGTGAGCCCAAGGAGGCACAACATTTTATGCCAGAAGATTGGCTGATGCAAAAGCATGAAGGCAAGAGAGAGCAAGATGACTTCAGGGGCCAGTAGGAGAGCAGTATGGCTTGAGGGAAGCCTCAGTTTTGCCTGGAGTGGTGGGCAAGAGCCCAGTCATGGAATGCCTTAAAGCATTCAACAAATGTGTACTGAGCACTTACTACACTTTTGGTGCTAAGGTAGGCATTGGGGATGCAGTGGTTTACAAAAATAGGTGCCATCGTCTTCATTCTTTGGGCAATTAGGAAGTGTAGACAGAGTCTTCAAAAAAGGTGTGAGGTGGGTAACATAAGTTAATTTGCTTTTCTAGAAGTGATGTGGAAAGTGGACTGGAGAGGAGCAAGGCTGGAGAGTATGTTCGGGGGGGTGGGGGGTGGTTTTAACTCCATAGAATGCAAACCATGGGATATGCTACTTAGGATAAAGAAGCCCCACATGAGTCCCAGCTTTCTGGGTGTTTGAACCAGAATAGAAAACTCTAGAGAAGGAGGTGCCTGGGTGGCTCAGTTGGTTAAGCGTCTGACTTTGGCAAGCCCTGTGTTGGGCCCTGTGCTGACAGCTCAGAGCCTGGAGCCTGAGTCAGATTCTGTGTCTCCCTCTCTCTCTGAAAATAAACATTAAAATTTTCTTTTCTTAAAAAGAAAACTCTAGAGGAGTGATAGTAAGTTAGTTAAGCCAAATCAAGTTCCGGGAGCAGCCATCCTCCTCCTAAAAGTCATTCTTCACTAAGACTGATTTCCTGATTGTACAAGAAGCTAATGACAAGACTAAACTAAAAAGTATGGTTGGCTAAAAATTTTCTATTCTGCTGCCTGATTTTTTTCTCATCCTCAAGTTATATCCAGGAGCAGATATCAATTGGTTAAGCTGTCTGAAAAAAAGTAAAAGTAAAAAATGCCCCTTCTCTCAGGATATTTTTGTGTATATAATATAGTAGACTCTAGGAGTTCAGTCTGCTAGTTGTTATGTTTTCTTAATGCTGTTAAATTAAAATATATCTATATCTGTTTTCCCCTATGAGATAACATAATTTGAACCCCTCAATAACTTGGCAGAAAAGGAGGTATTCTAAGTTGGCCACTTACAACTGATGACTCAAGAGAAGAGAAAATAAAATTTTTGATGTTTATGTATCAGTTTGTACTCCCACCTTCTAAAAAAGAATCAAAGTGACGGATAAAAGGAAATTTGCTGTCTTTCACCAACAATGCAAAAATAAATCTCATAGAAGTATGTGGAATCATGACCCTCAAATAATGTCATTACTGCGTGCATTCCAAAGACATGAATTCCCACAAACTTGATCTCCTGGAAGCAAACGCAGAATTGGGAAGAAGCAGTCACCTGGTTTTTATCCACAGCATCCTGAGTAATGTTACTACGTGTTCCAGCCCATCAGGAATATTACTATGGTACTCAAAGTGCAAGTAATCAGAAGGTGCCGACTGAGATGTTCCTCTCTAGCCTTTGGATTTCCTTAGCCTCAAGACTCAATGGCTGGATGCTGCTGGACTCTTGTTATATCCCAAGTGGCAAGAGAAAGTGCCAGAAACATATTGCATCTTGTTTCCCACAATGAATGCCCTTGATTTGTTGTAAATTATTCTCTTCTCTGGCTAGCCAGTATTTCTCAAAGCACTCTTTTATATTCAGCTGAGTTAAAGAGATTGTCATTCTCTTTGAGGGGCTTTTCCCAGCTAAAGAAGTAGCTAATATTTGCCCCAAGTGTAGGCTACGTGCGCTGAAATGGAAGGAAGATTCTGCCCTGCCCTGCAGTGTTTCTGTGCTGACATGCTGTAGACTGGGTCTCACTTGGGGTTAGGTTTTGTCCTTTATTTTTCTCTGTATCCTGGTTTCTAATGCATTGTCTGGTACACAGGAGAGTCTTAACAAAATATTACTGATGAAATAGATGGATTTCCTTGATTTTAAATTCAAAACAAAGCCTTTACCAACATGTAATAGGAGGTAGTTTAGCTAAAAGACATCCCTCAGGAGCAGGTTAGTTTTCTGAGACTAGGTGTTTCAGAGAACTCTAATACCTTCTCAAAAATTATTTTTTCTTTTTAAAAAAAATTTTTTAATGTTTATTTTTAAGAGAGAGAGACAGATGCAAGAGGGGAGGGCCAGAGAGAGAGACACACACACACACAGAATCTGAAGCAGGCTCCAGGCTCTGAACTGTCAGCACAGAGCCCGACGCAGGGCTTGAACTCATGAACCGTGAGATCGTGACCTAAGCAGAAGTTGGAGGCTTAATCAACTGAGCCACCCAGGTGCCCCAAAATCAAATTATTTCTGTTATCAGTTTTTATTCTCCCAATGTGTGAAGGGAGATGTTCATTTATTAGCTCTTTAAAAAAGCTAATTTGCAGAAAATCTAAAAAGAATAGTAATGGCTAAAAACCAGGTGATAAATGCATGTGTCTTTCAAGCAAATGTAAAACCATAGGTTTCCAGCCCATGTTAACTAGCAGTAATTGAGGAATGTTGTGACACTGATGGACTCTTGTCTACACTGAAATAGATGGACAAAATCATATTCTTTGTTCATAGTGGTAGCTCTTTGCTTCACACCACCTTTCTAAATTTTGAATGAGGCATTGATTATACCATCCCACATCCCAGGCAGGACTTGTTCTCAGGGAGGCATTTGCCCCAGGGAAGACGGGTTGTGGTTCCTTGGGGAAGGCTCAACAAGGAAAGCTACTCCCGGTTAGATGCCCTTCACAAAACTGCCACCTGAGCCTTCTTGGTACAAAGCACTGAACATGCTTAATTCAAGAACAAAGCTGGCTGCCGGGCTGTTTGCCTCATCTCCAGGTTCAGGCATTCTGGTGTCAGATCGCATCTCCTTTTATTATTTTTTTAATGTTTATTTATTTTTGCGAGAGAGTGCGTGTGTGAGTGGGGGAGGGGCAGAGGATCCCAAGCAGGCTCCGTGCTGACAGAACAGAGCCTGACACAGGGCTCAAACTCATGAACCATAGAGATCATGCTTTGAGCTGAATTTAGATGCTTAACGGACTGAGCCACCCAAGCACCCCAACTCCTTTACTTTAAAAGAGTTAAATGTATTACTTCTAACGTAAATTACCATCCAAGCTGTTGGTGAAATGTCTAAGACTTAAAGTAAACAAAGAGTGCTCTACGGTTGTTCTAGTATTTTTAGTGAAGCAAAAGCTTTTTATCTAACAGATTAATAAACTGACATGTCCATGAACACAGGAAGTCTATCTGTTTTGCTCCTAGCATACCACTTGACATAGTATAGGTTTTTAATAAATATTTATTGCATTCATGATTTAAAGAAGGCTTTTCCTTCCAACTTCTAAGTTAAAAAAACAAAACAAGTAATAGGAACTGGAAAAATTAGCACGAACAATAAGAATGCAGGCACAAATTTTAAGAACAGCTAGAAAATAGATCCTATGGATAAACATTAGAGAATCTGACATCTTTTCTTTTAGTTTAGAAAGTAAAGATAGAAGTCTTCACATTATGAAAGGGTTTTTTCCTAAGGAAAATAGAGACTAAACAGAGTCCTCCTTTGTGAATGAAATTATGACTGGAATTAAGTACTAATGATCAGTATTTCAGTTCTGTTTGAAACTGAGACACTAAGAGTGTCTGATTCCAAAATGAGGCAGGAAAGGAAGTGGCAGGAATGCTTTTCTCTAGTAGTGTTAGTAGTGAAACATCTTCAGGGGAGCAGATCACTCAGTTTCTCTCTTACAGAAGCAAGGGCCCTAAGAGATCATCTCCCTCCCTGGTTGGAGTTATAAAAACTAGGTAACTTATTGAACATTATAGGCCTAGAGCCAGGTCTACATCTAACAACCCCAAATGCTAGTCTGTGTTTTCTCTGCAAGAGTACAGTATCTTCCTCAGTCATTTGAACTCTGAAATTCAATCAATAATTTAAAAATACTACATACATGCCAAGGCGCCATCTATATAGACAGAATGATGTATAGTATTAGGACAGCTATTTGAGGAATATAGACCAAAAAGAAAACCAAACTCTCATGTGTAAACAGGGGACTGCTTTATGTGAATTTCCAATCTTTATTGAATGAAAATACTAATAATAAAGCTTTTTACTTCCCTTGGCTTCTAAATATATCATAGGTTGTTTTTTGTTTGTTTCATGATGAGGTGAACTCTGGGTTTCAGAGCTTCAGGAAGCTGGTAGAAAGCATTTGCCTCAACCTTGGTACCTCCATCTCCAAAAAATCCTTCCTTATAGTTTACTGTTGCCTGGAGGTTTAGCATTTTCTCTGGATTATTTGCTGTACTTTAGGAAAGCTAAATGTCATAGCCTTCATTACGTGTTTGTCTCTTTTATTATCTTTTTGAGCTCCTTGTAATGTTAAAAGGAGAATATGAACAAAAGTAACTTGGTGACATTACTCTTTTCTCTTTGGTGGTTGTCAGCGTTAAAAACCCTAAGAAAAGAGAGGAGCCAAAATTCAGGAGATGAATCTTCTTGGTGAGGAGAGTTGGTGAATTCTGCCTTCAGGTTGAACCTTCTAGTCTGCTGAAGGGCCCCACCATAACTCTGTGCATGCATTATAATGTTGACAATTTTAGTACTAAATAATATTGCACTGTGTTCACGAGTTGGAAAGTGTGGATGAGTTTCAGTAATTAGCTTTCCAGTAGGCTTAGTTTTTGATATAACAAGTGTTTTTTTTCTTTTTTTAAATTTTGTCTGGTAATTCTGCTTTGCTATTTAAATAAAGATCTATCCCTTGTTTTCCTAAGAATATAATTTCTCCTCCTGACTTTCAATATCAGAACCCAGCCAAGATACGCTGTCAGAACTCCCTGTTTGACCGTTGGTCAAGCAAAATGCCAATAGGGAGACAGGTTTCATGTGACCCAAGCCCAAGTCAGCACCTCTGTGCAGAGCTTACGACTTGATCACAAGCAATCACAATGGGAGCTCTCTCATCACTGAGGACTGGCATATATCTACACTTCATTTGAAAAATGAAATCTTTATAAATGGGCAAAGAATTGCAGAGCAACTATTGATCTCATATCTCACTTAATACGAGACTATAAGGACCTGTAGGAATATTAAACATGGACTCTTTAAGAGACTTGTAGAGGCGTCTGTGTTAACAGCCCAGAAAGCATGGGGGTTCACTCAGGGGCCCTTAAGAGAAGACTCTTTCCATTTTTGCTCAGTAAGAAAGACTCTCATGAAGCTACCTGTGTCCTGTGCTGAGAAAAGACTTTGCCATGCATACTTCCCTCATGCCACCTGCTTGGTCGTTTGCTCCCCCAGGGAAGGATAGTTCAGTCGGGCAGAGGAGGGTGGAAAAACTCAATTACATTGCAATTCCACCTGCGAACCCAAGTCCAGATGTTAGCATGGCTTTGCAGTACAAATTGTGACGAAACTTTTCAAACTCCCACCTCCTGTGCAGAGGAAATAATTTTGCAGAGTCACCTGATGATTAACCAGTTACAGGGTTGTCTTGGGAGAGAAAAATTGTTCCCACCTGGGCTGTGTCGGGATTCTTGCACCTGCTCTTCCTGAGCTCCAGACCCCTAGTGGGTGTGTGCATCGGTGCCCAGTTGGTGTCCAGAGCTCCCTCACCACTTCCAGAGTCGCCTGGAAATGTCCCAGAACACACTGTTGGAGAAGGGAATGTAGGGTATTACAAAAAGAGAGAGGATACTTTTTTTTTGGCCCAGTTTTCCAGAGGCCCAGAAGCTTGTTGGGTCTGAGGTTCCCTGCTGACAGAGTAAGTGTCCTGTTCGCAGAGGAGGTGGGGATGGGGGTGCAATAAGAAAGCACAATTCTTTTTTTTTTTTGTTCACTTTTTAAAATGTTTATTTTTGAGAGAGGGGGGGAGGGACAGAGCGTGAATGGGGGAGAGGTAGAAAGAGAGGGAGACACGGAATCCGGGACGAGAGAACTTCCATGCTGTTCTGCCATCTTGGCCTCTAATCTCAGGAGACACAGGATCCAAAGCAGGTTCCATACTTTGAGCTGTCAGCACAGAGCCCGACTCATGGTTTGAACCCATGAACTGTGAGATCATGACCTGAGCCCAAATCAGACTTAGCCTACTGAGCCGCCCAGGCATCCCAAGATAGAGCAAAGCAACAGGGACAACGGGGGAAGTGAATTTGCCTTTTACTTTTTTGCAACATGAAATCCATTTAATAAAAGAGGTTTCCAAAACCAACAGAGAGATTTGATCACAATGATTAAACTGTGTGTTTGCAGTGCCTAAAGCAAAACGGACTATTCACTTTATAAATCAGAGAATGATGGTGCAGGTATACTTAGCTATAAAGCAAATCTCCAGCTAACCTAGAAAGTGAAATAGAACTGCCCGGTCCCATTCTTTAGTTGACTACCTTCCTCCAGAAGTGTCAGAAAAACTTCAGAAGGGTAGAAAACCAGTAAAAATTTCTATCTGTGCATCACAGATAGAATATATGTCTGAATATTAATTCAGGTTAAGAAAATTTTTAATGTTTTTATTTTTAAGAGAGAGGAAAATGAATGGGGAAAGGGTAGAGAGAGAGGGAGACACAGAATCTGAAGCAGGCTCTAGCCTCTGAGTTGTTAGCACAGAGCCCGACATGGGGCTTGAACCCACTAGCTATGAGATCATGACCTGAGCTGAAGTCAGATGCCCAACCGACTGAGCCACCCAAGTGCCCCTAATTCAGTTTTGAAACCAACACAACAGTCTGCATATTGCAAATTTCTATTTACTGGTATCTGCTTAAAAGATGGTCTTAAAACAGCAAAAACCAGCCTTCCCATTTTGTGGTAATTGTCTTTCTTTGCTTTATTATAGCCTTCCTCTAACTATGACCATACACCCACCCACTTCTGTTCACACATGCACTCACACATGCGTGTGCCACACTCACACATCTGCTCACACACACGGTCACACTTACTGGCCTGTCTAGCGATGCAGTGCGTGCACCTCACATCTTCACCCAAGTGCATTGGTTAAATTGTTCCCCTTGAAGTTAGATAAGCAAAGGAGAGATTCCAGGGTTCTTCTTATAATTAGCATTCAGACTCTGCTTTTACCTTTTTCATATATGACATTCTAATTTAGAAAAACACTCACTAGACACTTGTCAAATAACTATGCATATCTTCATACTAATGCCCCGCTGATATATATGCAGCTGAGGGTAATGCTGGCAAATAAGCATTTCCTAAAATTTATGTAATCATTTGAAATTCAGAAAAGATTGATTAGCATTCAAGGGATGCCACCGTTCAATATTTACACCATAGAGATTTGGCAGAAGCAAATGATGGCACATAAAGTTGATGCTTGTCTTAATTAAATGCGGTATAATAGGTGTTGTGTGGATTTTTTTTTCTTTCAGTGAGCAAAGCAGTTTAGCAGTGGCCAGATATAATTCATTTTGGAGTTCTAAGTTTGAACTTAATCAATACGTATTTACAGCCATGGAAGAAGTGATTATCATTTGTTATCTACTGGCACGAGAATATAATTGCCTAAATAGCATTTATTTAGGCATATTTCTGAGCAGCTTACGCTTAAAAAATATTTATTATTTTTTAGTTGTTAATACAAATATTGTCATTTTGCTAACTACTGCTATTTAGTGAGATGATTTTTCAGAGCTGTATTGGTCTGGCAAACTGGGACTAAACAGCAAGGAAAAAGACATCAACCCTGCCTACTCTTTCCCTCTGCTTCAGCAGTACCCACCGAGCCGTTAAAATCTCAGAATGCAGCGGCTGTATTAGTCTAGACTCGGAAGAGGCTAGATGGCTAGTGTGGTCACGGTAAATCTGACATACTAGTGAACTGCTGGGATGACCCAGCCTTGGGGTGTTTTCTAGAATGGAGTCCCTAAGTGACTTACTTCTGAGGAATTCGTTAAATCTTCTTTCTAGTTTACTGCTAAAATCCAATGAGTCCAGTCTTGAGTTCTGGCCATGTTTGGTTAAGAGAGTTAAATTCCAAATAGACCAATTCATGCCAGAAACCAAGAACAAATGTGAAGTTTAAAGGCCTTTTGCCCGTGTGAAAGAGTGAATCCCACAATGTATACTGAGTGTCTACTATGTGCAGAGCCAGTGTCCTAGGCAATGTATGAATTGGCAACATATAGTCTTTCAAAGAGAAGGAAACTCCTCAGTATGATGGAGAACTGCACTTAGGACCCAGGGGCACTAATGAAAAAAGTGGAGTGTGTCAAGTGGAAAGTCTAATACACAACACATCGGCGCAACACTGTATGATGCATCGGCCACTGCTTCTCTGCCGTTCCGTTCCTTCTTCTCACTCAACCAATGCGTGCTGTACACACATAAGTCTCGTCCATCCTATTTTGTCAATGAAAATACCTTTCTGTGGGCGCCTGGCTGGCTCAGTCGGTAGAGCATGCAACTCTTGATCTCTGGGATGTAAGTTACCATGTTGGAATAGTGATTACTTTAAAAAAAGGAAAGCATTTATTGGGATGAGCACTAGGTGTTATATGGAAACCAATGTGACAATAAACTATATTTTAAAAATATAATCAGCATCAAAAACAAAAAAACACTTAAGAAAAGAAGCCTTTCTCAATCCTCATGTTACACAAATCTGACTGTGATCAGAGGCATGAAGAAAGTTGGGGACACTGTGCATGGGGTCACCAGGAAGTCCAGCAGGAAATACTGTACCTAATCCCCACACCCTCCCCACCCAAGTTTCTGACAGAAACTTTGGCCTCAGATCTGAAAGGAAACCAGGGTTGCCTGGTTGCCTGGGTGGCTCAGTCAGTTAAGTGTCTGACTTCAGCTCAGGTCATGATCTTGCAGACTGTGGGTTCGAGCCCCTGTCAGGCTCCGTGCTGACAGCTCAGAGCCTGGAGCCTGCTTCGGATTTTGTCTTTTCCTCTCTCTCTGACCCTCCCCCGCTCAAACTCTGTCTCTCTAAAATAAATAAACCTAAAAATAAGTCTTTGAAAGGAAACCAAATCCCAGTATTTTACCAAAAAACCGAACCTGCAACATGTCCACCTTGCCCTTCAGGATAAGAAAATTGAGACTCACAGGGGTTAAGTGACTTGTGCATGGTCATGCAGAGTCAGGTCTTGCACTGAACTTTTCGGACTCCACACACAAGAAAAGAACACAGACATGGATTTCAGTAATTCTTAAAATACCACTTTTGCATTTTTTTCAAAATTAGGTATCATTTTTGGGGTGCGCATCCTTTTCGACTAAATCTAAAAATGTTGTCTTTGTGATGCATAAAATAATTTCCTAGAAGAGTGAAGCATGCACATTACCTTTCATTGCATCAGGGCCCTGTTGCATGTGCTGTGTCTGCATGCCCTGAACATAGGAGGAAGGCATCTGGCCCACATTCGCTCATACTTCGATTCTCCCAGCCTCACCGGGGGGGCACGGAGCTCTGTGCCGTGCATAACGGTCAGCGTGACCTGAGTGACAATGCAGACCTCCACTTGTACAGTTCTGCCTAATCCTTACGGGGCATGACCGCATTCTAATTGTGTATCATTTTGTCCGTCTTGGTAATAAATAATCATTGCTAGCACACCTGAAATATTCCTTTCTCTCTACTGTTTGACCTAAGAGAAAATAACTATTATGTCAGTATTACTATCTATGTGGGACTTCTTTTTCTAAGGTACAGAGTTTTTCTTTTATTTTCACAAATTGTAGTAAAATATATATGACACAAAATATACCATTTTAGCCATTTTTAAGTGTACACAGTTCAGTCGCATGAAATCCATTGTATTGTTTTGCGGTCGTCACCCTCATCCACCTCCAGAATTTCTTTGATCTTCCAGCATTGAAGATCAAACCATGTTCCACCCATGAAACAATGACTTTCTATCTCCCCTACCACCATTCTGATTTACATGCAGAAGTTTGTTTAGAAAATGCTTTTTACCTGTACTATTAAAAGTTACAGTAATTTTATGGAATATGACTAGATGCACAACATGGCTCACGTGCCTAAGGAGGGGCGAGGAGTCTAAGCCCATGCTCCACCCAGGTTTTCTGACCCAGACTTGTCCCTCTGTACCACACAGGAAAGGAAATCTTAGGGGTGGGTCTGCAAGAGTAATACATGAAATGGCAGCGGAGGAAAAGGGGAGGCATTCAGAATAGTTCCCTCCTATTGAAGTGGCATGGCCTAGTGGTGGACTGGAGCCTTGAGCTCAGCTTTTTTTTCTGTTTGCATCCTTACACAACTTTCATCACCTCAATTTCCCCATTGGTAATATTGAAATAATAATGGTCTACTTAAAGATTGTTGGGAGGGGTTAAATGTAGTAATTACTGTGAAGAACTTAGCACATCTGACACATGGTATCAATAAGTTATTATCATTTAAAGCATCTGTGTTTACATCAGGAAAAGTCATATAAGTGAAGGTCCCTTATTGGGAAATTCCTCTTCTCAGATATAATTTTCTCGGCTATACAGAGATATGAAAAAGGCCTTTCTCCTGTCAGCAGTAACTGCTATATTAATTCAGTACCAAGCCACAGTTTAAAATCTTTGATCTACTAACCAAAGGAACCATTATTACCTTTGATATCTTGAGGTATGTCAGAGGAAGCAAACTCAAGCCACTTGCCTTTATTTTATCTACTGCAAATCTCAAGATCAAACCAACGTCAAATAATAAACAATTTCGTCTCCTGCCTAGGCTGACGAGGCCCCACATAATGGTGATCTGACAAACTGGAGTGACCAACTGGAGAATGCTTATGCCAGGAAATTCTTCAACTTTTTCTGTCTAATGTTCTAGAATTGAATGTTCGTAGTTAACTGTATCTAAACTTTACCTAAAAAGGTTGAAATTCTTCTTTCAGACTGACTAATACATAGTCTCTAAGTCTGATGGTTCAATG
The DNA here is from genome assembly GCF_006229205.1 of Suricata suricatta. Lineage (NCBI taxonomy): Eukaryota > Metazoa > Chordata > Mammalia > Carnivora > Herpestidae > Suricata > Suricata suricatta. The sequence goes on from NC_043702.1 coordinate 146,322,688, forward strand.
GGAATTGACTTCAACCACACAAAACACAAGATTTTTGGAGCTAAAGTCCTGGGTAACAATTTTTCCAAGGAAATTGTTGGAATTTGAGAACTGAAAGCTTTCTAGAACAATGAACTTTGTTCTTTACTTAACACATGTTTAGCAAAATAATATGATGCCTTATTAATAAAAATTAGTAATAATAATTGTATAAGAAGAGGAATATTAGCAGATTTTCTCCTCTCATATTATTAGCTTCAAACTCAAGAGACTAATGGGGTGGAGGAACGAGTGAAGATTGAAACATGAACTTGTGCATGTTTTAAAATGTTTTCATAGTTCGAAGATGTAGAACTTTGAAATCCAGACTTCTGGGTTCTACCACCTAGAAACAGAACAGTAGGCATGCGGCGGCATCCCTAGTTAATAACAACGTGCAAGTCTGTTAGGAGCTTTGCTTCCTAGGCTCTAAAATGCAGACATCAGTGGCTATCTTGCAGGCTGCTTATGTCAGATGAGTGCATCATGTCCCGGTTCAAGATGACCTTCTCTGAGAAGTCTTCACAGAAAGACTCACACTTCTTCCTCTGAATTCCTGTCTCTTAATACACAGATCTCCACTTACTCTATTTTGTAATTGTTTCCTGCGTCCCACAACCCGAAAGCCAGGTCTGTTTCATTCTATATTCCTAGCAGTTAGCACCATGCCTGGAATACAGTTTGTATTAAAAACAATACTTAAAAATAACAACCAAATGTGATACTTGCTTAATTAGTGTGTTCAATTATAATAGCTACCTCTTTGGTTTTTTTTAGTATAACAGCTACCTCTTATTGTTTTCTGTGAGCAGAGCACCTTCTACGTGTTGTTTCTAATCCTCATAGAAAACCTTAGACAAGCAGTTAGCTGTTCCTGTTTCACTACTCTTCTCTGAGAACAGAAGTCAAACAACCACGTGAAATCACCCAGCTAGAAAGTACTAGAACAGACCTCAGACCCCAAAGTCTGGACTTTTCCCACTACTCACTGCTGATTTTTTTTGGTGAAATGATTGCATCTGTATACCATAAAGCACTATACAAATGCTTGTCATTTATTATCAAGATAAGCCATTCTAAGTAGACCCATTATGAATCTGGAGGAAATCTGATCCTTCTGGATCTTTCTTGAAAGTCCCTTCTTAATGGTTAACAACGCCCCCTCACCAAAATCCCACTCAAGACTGCCAAGAGTGGTTTCATGCAGGGCTGGTTCCTATTTACCAGTTTTAGGAATGGGATTGCAAGTTTTATCACTGCAAAGTCAGAAGCACTGTTAAAATTATAGCATACTTATCTTTCGTGCTGACTCTGTGCAGATTTTCTTTTTTAATGTGAAGAAGCATCTGGTGTCCAAATTCCTATCTTCTTACAAATCTTCATTTGTGAACAGAATCTGATAATTTATCAGAGATTCTTAGCCTGGATCATTAACTGATTTTCCCTTTTTTAAATATGGCTAGCTTCAAACTCAAAGGACTAGACTAAGTAGAGTAAAATAACAGGAAATAGGCATTTAGAAATGAATTCACGCATGTTCTTAGGTATCTTAAGAATACCAAAATAAAAGTTTCGGCATGTAATCTTTAGTATGTTCTTGATACTCATGGTCAGGATAAAGTTCTCATAATGAGCAATTTCTTTTAAAATTATTTTAAAAAGTTATTACTAGCCCTAGCTACAAGAAATTGTAGGACAAATTGGATAACCACATGTGCTGGCATTTTTCCAGGACAACCCATATCAAAAAGGATCGGGTCAGTGAATACTGTAACAGTATCATTTCTAATTATAACTTCCAGAAACTTCCTCTTTCACAGAGGTAGCTGCAGAAACTTATCTTAGAAAAGAATAAGGCTTTTTAGGATTAACAGACACCTTAATTTACCTTTTCTTTGCTCCATGTTATGTTTTCCAGATTTCTATTTTGATTCATGTAGCACTGGAATCCTTAAGGTAGACAGAGCCCGGATCATCATTTTTACCAATTTGTAGTATTTCATTTTATAACAAACCCCATAATTATTGATCCATTCTCCAGTTGATGGATATTTGTTATAAACAATGCTGAGGGAACATTTTTCTTGATGTCTTGTACATCTATTTCTGAACAGTACTTTTGAAATCTAGAAATACTCAAATTGTTCTCCAAAGTGGCTGTGCCAAATTACATTCCTATCTACAGTAACTGAGGCTTCCCAGTATCCTTATCAACAATATAATTAAATTTGTCATTATCCTGATTTAATTTGCATTCTGATTATCAATGAAATTAAGAATTTTTTGTTTCTCTGAGGTACCTACCCATGTCCTTTGCCCATTGGGAGGTATGTCTTTCCTTATTGATTTGAAGGGTCCTCCTCAATAGACAGGTAAATAGATGATGGTAGGTAGAAAAGATACAAAGAAAGAAATGATAATTGGGTTTTCATTTCATTTATGTATCTTTTCTATTACAGAAGTAGCCACATGCATTAATATTTTACCATTCGATTTTGCTTTTCGTAGCCTTTTTAAATTGAGATATAATTGACATATTGGATTAGTTTCAAGTACACAGTTAAGGACTTGATATGTATACATTGCAAAATGGTCACCAGAAAAGTCCAGTCAATATCCATCATCATCCATAGTTACAGTGTTTTTCTTATAATGAAAACTTTTAAGATCTATTCTTTTACCAACTTTCAAATATACAATACAGTATTATTTTTTTAATAAAATTTTTAAAACATTTATTTATTATTGAGACAGAGAGACAGACCGTGAGTAGGGGCTGGGGCAGAGAGAGAAGGAGACATAGAATCTGAAGCAGGCTTTGGGCTCTGAACTGTCAGCACAGAGCCCAACGTGGGGCTCAAACTCATGAACCACGAGGTCATGACCTGAGCCAAAGTCAGCTGCTTAACTGACTGAGCCACCCAGGTGCCCCTACAATACAGTGTTATTAAACTATAGGTATCATGCTGTACACTGTATCTCATGGACTTATTTATTTTACTTATTTGTAGCTTCTTTAAGGAATCCTTCCTTATATATTTTATATATCATAAAATAAATCCTCCTTTAGCTCTTTTCTGAATATATGAAAACTTTGCTTTTCAAAGTTAGGTCTTTAATCTGCCCAGAATTAATGTTTGTGTAAAATATGAGGTAGAGATCTAGTTTTTTATTGTGTCTTCTCTTATTTTCCTTTCTAGTAGTCTGTTGTTCCAGCACAGGCTGTTGGATAGCTTGTCTTTCCCACTGTTTTTAAGGTCACATTTTTAATAGATTTTTTTCAAGATCTATATATGTTTGGGTCCCTTCTTGTACTGTTTTGTTCCATTGGTCTATTTGATTATCACCATGCTAATTCCACATGTTTGAGTTTTCTTGATATACTTGATATCTGGTTGAGTATTTGCTCTACTTTATATTTCCAAATAGTCTTAATTATTCTTGTGCTTTTGCTTTTCCATATGAACTTTATGGTTTGCTTGCTGTAATTCCAGAGATAACATAAATGGGAATTTGAATAGAATTGTATTGTATTCAAAGATTAGTTTGGGGAGTACTATTATCTTCATAGAATTGAGTTCTTCCCATTCATGAACATAGTTTATTTTTCCTTTAATCATGTGTGCTTTGGTTCAATGTCTTCAATAATGCCACATAATTTCCTCCCCAGACATGTCGTTTTTTATTGATTTATTCAGAGCCACTCTTAGAATTTATTGTGAATGCAAACTTTTTTTCCCCTACATATTTATGTATTGAACTTGTGTTTAACAAACTTGCTGAGTTCTCTCATTTGAACTGGGTTTTCTGTGGTTTATCTTGGGCATTCTATACAGACCATTATAATCTGGAAATACAGATTTATCTTTCGCCTTTCTGATTTCCTTTCCCTATTTTATTTTACTGACTAAACAGTATTGACTTGAAGCAATGATAACAAGCACTCTTGGTTTATTCCAGTCTTTAGTGGGAATTCTTCTAAAATCTCACAACTTAATATGAAAAGTTTTGTCTATTTTATTTGCCTTCTTTTTAAAAAGGTCTTGGCCTTGGTGTTTCTTTATTTCTTTTCTTTCAATTTCAATAAATGCTGCTCTCATCTTTATTACTTCGCTGCTTTCATTCAGCCTTCTTGAGTTAAAAATTCTGTTAGTATATTTTCATGAAAGCATTTAGTGTTTGAAAATTCCCACTTAGCCCGGTCATAATTGTATCTGCAGAAGTTTCGATGTCGGAAACTTTCTGTCACATGGAATGCCGCTGCAGTTATGCATATCACTCTACAAAACTCTAGGGGGCACCACTAACATCATAGTCTATGTCAGCGTATCCCTTAGAGTTGTGTGGTATACCACAGCCTCATCTGGTGACCCTATTTCCAGTTCTAAATATTTTGTGATCTCTATTGTGATTTTTTTTTTAATATTTATGTAGTTTTGAGAGAGAGAGAATGTGCATTCACGAGCCCAGGAGGGGCAGAGAAAGAGAGACATGGTCTGAAGTGGGCTCTGCACTGGGAGCAGAGAGCCTGACTTGGGGCTCAAACTCACAAACTATGAGATCATGACTGACCCAAAATCCAACGCTTAACTGCCTGAGACACCCAGGCACCCCTATGATCTGTTTGTTTGTTTTTTAACCCATGATTCACTTAGTGGTGAATTTACAAATTTTCTGAATAGGTAGTTTGATTATCTTCATTTTTGGATTCTATGTTGATTGCATTATAACCCTGTGCCTATTATTGACTCTTTGAAATAATCATGTTAGAACTTCCTTTGTGGTGTTATCTTTAGTTTTCATAATTGTGACATATCACTAAAAAATACAATCTCTGTTAGGTGCCAAGTTTTATTTATTTATGTTATTCTTGACAATGTTCTATGTTCTTGGTGAATTATTTCTAATATTACTACAGTGTCTCTTTTTTTTCCTTTTAATTCTTTTATATTAAAATTTGCTCTGATTGCTTTTGAAACTAATATTGGCAATATTTCTTCTGATCTCTTTATTTTCAGCTATTCACTTGATTCGGTAGGATTTCTATGATTTAGGTGGGTTTCCTACAAGCAGCATATGACTAGATTTTGTGTGGGTTTTTTTTTAATCCAGTCTATAATCACTTTTTAGCTTCTAATTTTGACATCATTATAGACTTAGAAGAAGTTGCAAAAGAAGAAAAGTTGTACAGGGAAGTCCCACATTCCTTTCATCCAGTTTCCCAATAGTAATGTCTTAAATAACTATAGTCAATATAAAAACCAGGAAATGGCATTGGTATAGTCCGTAGAGCTTATTCAGTTATTCAGTTTGCTTAGATCACCAGTTTTACATATACTTGTTTGTGTGTAGTTCTTGCAATTTTACCACATGTATAAATTTGTTTTACTTACCAACACAAAATTGTGACATGGAATTTTTCCATCACCACCAGACTCTCGTGGCTATAATAGGATAGTTCCAACCTGTCTTTTTCTCCTTTCTTAACCCCAGGCATAACTAATCTGCTATCCACGTCTGGAGTTTTTATATTTAACGATAATTATAGAGTTTGTAAGCTTCTGAAACTGGCCTTTTTCACTCAACAATATTCCCTTGAGAGCTATCCATGCGTGTACCAATAGTAAGTTTATCTATAGACTTCTGTGGTTGTGTTGTAGTCCATGGTACAGATGTTCTACAGTTTAATTCTTCATCTGTTGAAGGATATTTGGGTTGTTTCTAGTTTTGGGGCTCTTACGGTAAAAGTTCTATGAAGATCATGAACACAAGTTTTTGTAGGAACATGAGTTTTCATTTCTCTGGGGTTTATGCCCAAGAACGCATTTGTTTGATGGTATGACAATTGCATGTTAATTTGTTTTTTAAGATGTGAGTTTGATCTGTTTACTGATAAATCATCCTTTGTATGAAAATAATTAAAATTTTGCCCCATCTTGAATGATAGTTTAGCTGAATATAAAATTTTAGGTTGATAATATTGTCTCTGAACACTTAAAATCTATTGGATAGACGTCTACTGCCATTTCTTCCTGATGACTTTTATGGGTTTCTCTTTATTGCTAATACCCTTTCACTACAACCTAAGTAAAGATTTATTACAGAAGTGCACATCCTATTGGAGAACACTGGAAAATTCTGTTATTCTCTTTTCATATATTCTATGTAATCCCCTTTGCTAACTCCTGTTACACATGTTGTAGCCTCTCAATCTATCTTTTGTGCTGCACTTTTATATATCTCCTCTTCCCTTACCCCTACCCCCATCATACTATGCTTATTTTGTGTTAATATCACCTCCTGGAGCACTTGGCTGCCTTGGTACATATAGAATCTGAGTCAAATTGGGCACAGAGCCTACCTTAACAAAAAACTCAAATTCTCTCTTCAACTCTATGTAGCCTAGCATGTATCCCATAAATTATTTTTTATATAAATAACTTGTTCTGTTTTAAACATATGTACTATTAGTTTTTAACTTTTGCCTACATCATTACATAATTTCTTTTTCTTTCCTTTTAAAAAATACTTATTTATTTTTGGGAAAGCATGAGTTGGGGAGGGACAGAGGATCTATAAGCAGGCTCTGTGCTAGCTGGCTGACAGGTGTGAGCCCAATGTGGGGCTCAAACTCACGACCCACGAGATCATCACCTGAGCCAAAATTGGACACTCAACCAATGCAGCCACCCAGTCACCCATTTTTCTTTTTTAATAAATAGTGTCCTGGGGCATCTAGGTGGCTTTGTTGATTGAGTGTCCAACCCTTGGTTTCAGGTCAGGTCATGATCTCACAGTTTGTGAGATCAAGCCCCATAGTTGACTCTGCACTCACAGCATGGAGCCTGCTTGGGATTCTCTCTCCTCTCTCTCTCTCTTTGCCCCTCCATTGCTTGTGCTGTCTCTCTCTCTCTCAAATAAATAAATAAGCTTAAAATTTTTTAATGAATAGTATCCTTTAATTTATCTCTTGAGCATTATTTTTTTAAGATTTTATTTTTCAGTAATCTCTATACCTAACCTGGGCTTGAATTTAAAACCCAAAGATCAAAAGTCACACGCTCTACTGACTAGGCCCACCAGACACACTCCTGTTTATTTTGTAAACATCCTAAGCAAACTGATTTTGAAGTTTGTCTCTGAATCTTCCATAGAAACAATTTCTTCTGGAGTAAATTGATGTTTTAATTGTTTTGCTGGCTTCTTCCTTAACAATATACATCTTGATGTTTGTTTCACATTGCAGGACTTGCAGACTTGCAGACTTGTTTTGAGTGAGATTTTTGGTGGCTATTATTGTATCTGTGTCTTTCTCTTAGCTTGCATTTGCTCTCCTCTTTAGTCAGTATTTCTGTATTTGCTTCCATCTAACACTACGAAGTCCCAAGTTCAAAGCCAGCCTTATAATGGCACTTAAGATTCTGCACTGCAGTGGTACTGGAGATAGATCAAATCCAGTCAGAGACCATTCAATCCAGGAATGGGATTTTGACCTACCTTTTCCCTAGTTCCACAGCTTGCCAAAATATGTAGCTCAGGCAGTAGATTAGGAATGGTTTCTCTCTCTTTTTATATGTAGCCTCCTCCTTTTATAAAAGGAGTAGAGGCGTAGAATGCCTGCCTGAACCATGCCCCATGCCCTGACTTCAAGGAAGTCCTGCGTCTGGTTGCCTGACGCACAGCCCTTTATTTCCCATCAGCCTCCAGAGTTGCACTCCAGCTGCTGTTCACCGGTTCCGCATTGGCCGCTGCTCTGCATTTCTCTTCTGCTTCTGACAGAGATGTTGATACTATTTTGGGGCCTAACTATTGTCATGTTCTGTCTTTGTATTTTTCTATCATTGATATGTTTGAAAACAGAAAGGGTATGTCAAAATGTGAACTCACTGTGACATTTTGACTGAAGTCCAGCAGATCTCCACTCTTTCCAAAGATCCTGGCAGCCCTCAATCCTACTAGTGTGACTGCAACTACATATGTATGCACATCTGTGCACGCGTGTGTGCATGCACACACACACACACACACACACACAGAATAACATCAAACCAAGATCTCATATTGAAGCCCATACAGTGAGACTCTGGCCTGCCTTTCCATTTCATGTCCCAGTGTCCTCTATGCTGCCCCCCACCCCCTTCTCAGCCTGCTGTTCCCTCCTGCCCCTACCCCCCCCCCCGAAAACTGAACACTTTGGTGTTCCTAGAACCTGTGTTGCACTTTACTATCATACTCTCCCCCCTTTTTAGGAAATGCTGTTCAGAGCTTCCCCCAATCTTTGAAGCTCTGACAAACCCTTCCTTTTCTCTCTGAGAGACTTTCCTGACCCCCCTATTTGGGTAGTAATTTTTCTCCTCTAGTAACCGCTTGTGTTTTTCTGTCTCTACTAAACATGTGTCATAATCTAAAATACCATTATAAAACATCTTACCCTGCCTCAAAGACTTAAGCAGTGTTATGTTGAAGATGTTAATAAAAGTAAAATTACTTAAGAAACTACTCTGCCTGATGTGGCCCCAGACACTTTAGGTACATTTCACTAAATCTGATAGTGAAATGTGCTCATTTTACAGACCGGGCACCCGAGCGTTAGGAGCCTCCATGGGGTCTGCCGATGTGTGGTGGAGAAAGGCAGTGTCCAGCCTGGCTCACTTCACAGCCTGGGCTCTAACCCCCACCCCACGTTGCTCCCTGTTTCCCATACCTACGACTTGTGGGAATGCTGTTTCTGTTACTACAACAGGAGCCCTCTAGGCCCCTGTTCAAAGTCCACCTGCGTCAGCATCAGCTGGGTCCTTATGAAAGGAGCGGATTCCAGGGAGCCTTTTTTAGACCGACTAAAAAGGAATTGCTAAGGAATGAGGTCCAAGAATCTGCATTTTAACTGGGTGAGTCTCAAGCATGTTAGGTTTTAGCAGTAATTCCTAAACTTAGATTGCTCATTAAAATCATCTGGCAGGGGAGGTTAATAATGCCCCAAATTTCCTGAGAACTGAATGTCACTACATTAACAACTTCTCAGGTGAGTCTGAAACAGGTATTCTACCAACCTGTGGTCTGAAAAATACTAACGTAGGTAAATGTCTTAAACTGGTGGCTGATTCATAAAATGTGGGCCTTGTGTTTGGAAGATGATCTAACTTTTAAGATTAAGAGAACCAATATAAAATGTGAATTTCAGATTCCCTCTGAAAATTAGAAGGTCTTAATCACATTAGGTCCTACCATTATGGGATTTTGAGCGACTCGGTGCCCCCAAACAATTACAATGACTGCCGCAGTGTGCCTGTGTAGCTCAGTTGGCTAAGCTGATGTCCAACTATTGACATCAGCTCAGGTCATGATCTCAGAATTGTCAGACCAAGCTTTGCAGGAGGCCCGCACTGAGCATGGAGCCTGCTTGATATTTTCTCTTTTTCTCCCTCTGTGCCTCTTTCCCCATCTCTCTCTCATTTAAAAAAAAAAAAAAAAAAAAAAAAAAGCTTTAGAAGTGACTGTAAGAAGCACCTAAGCATAAAGAAAAATGCAGTTTACCATATAGATATGGATATCTCCCTGCTTTCCGAAGTTTGAACTTTAAAAACACTCAAATTTATGGAATAAATATACTGCATACATTATTATAAGTTTTACTAAAGATCATTATCGAATTAATTTTATTCTTCAAAAATTTAATGAATATACTATATGTAATCACACACATGTATAAGCTCTCACTTTTTTTTAATATTTATTTATTTTGAGAGAGAATGCACAGGCGAGGGAGGGTAGAGAGGGAGAAAGAGACAGAGAGAGAGAGAGAGAGAGAGAGAGAGAGAATGAATGAGTATCCCAAATCAGGCTCTGCACTGTCAGCATGGAGTTTGATGCAGGGCTCGAACTCATGAACTATGAGATTGTGACCTAAGCCGAAATCAAAAATTGGACACCTAACCAACTGAACCACCCAAGCTCCCCTAAGCTCCTATTTAATAAACAGCACAATAAAAATATAAATGAAATAAAATTGTAAGTTAGATTTATAATATTTATAATTATTAAATTTAAGTTAGGTTTATAGTGTTTAGATACCTAAATATTGATATTTGGATATTACCAGTAAGTTTCTTGCATTCTTAATTTACTTGCAGAAGTGTATCTGTGAAGTTTGCACTGGTACATAGAGAAATCTTCAAAGTCGGTATGAGCTCTCTGTAGTGCTCCAGATATAAATAGGAAAGAAGAGTGGTTGGGCTTTCTGAATCCCTCCCAAGTGCATGCTGCTGCCTGACGGGGGTGACTGTAGATACTATTCTGTGGGGACAGGCGTAGGACCGTGTTGTGCAATTGCTTGTTTGTTTTAACATGATACAGCTATGATTTTAAGTCTGTGAATAGCCATTAATAGGTACCTTTGAAACCACTTGCCATTCTTTATCTCTGTCCTAGTGAGTACGAGAGCTTTTTAAAAGCAACTTATTATATATTTAAGATGAAATTAAAAAAAATTTTTTTTAACATTTATTAGAGACAGAGAGAGACAGAGCATGAGCGGGGCAGGGGCTGAGAGAGGGGGAGACACAAAGCAGGCTCCAGGTTTTCGAGCTGTCACCACAGAGCCTGACACCGAGCTTGAACTCACAAACTGCAAAATCATGATCAGAGCCAAAGTCGGACACTTAACCGACTGAGCCACCCAGGGACCCCATAAGATGAAATTTTTTAATCATAAAAAAGATTTTCATGGCTTTTTAGATATCAAAAAAAATTAAATTGGGAATAGTTACTAAATCACTACTATATGCAAATTGTTCCTTAAATTGGGACTAGAATTCAAAATTAATGATCAAACTACCCAAAATATTGTTAACACTTTCAAAAATTCATTTAAAAATTGCACGTGTCTCATTGTAGATGGTAAATAACACAAAATTTCTTTAGTTTTTACTTAACTGTAGCAAGTCAGTACACCTACCAGTAGTCATTTTGTGCTGAATAGATGTCTGATTGGTGGCGGTTATGTATGTTTTGATTAAATATTTTTAAAAGGAAGTAATTTTTGGTTAATGGAAGTGATTATTTCATTACTAGTTACTAATCACATTAGTAAAAAAGAACTTTCAAAAATGGAGAGAGAAAACAGTACTATAGCGTTGAAAAAAACAGGGAGGCACTGATATGTTAGGGAAAAGATCTGAATCAAAAATGAAGAAAATATAAGAGCTGTAAATTTGAGCCAAAAAACCCCACCATTTAAAAAAATAAAAACCTCTGATAATAGGGGCGCCTGGGTGGCTCAGTCGGTTAAGTGTCGACTTGGGCTCAGGTCATGATCTTGCGGTTCATGAGTTCGAGCCTCGAGTTGGGCTGACTGCTCAGAGCCTGGAGCCTGCTTCAGATTCTGTGTCTTCCTCTCTCTTTGTCCCTCCCCAGCTTGTGCTCTGTCTCTCTTTCAAAACTAAATAAACATTAAAAAATTTTTTTTAAATCTGACAATTAATAAATGTTATTAAAATCATTGTTTCTGTATAAGTGGTTTTTCCCATTTTTTATATATGTTATCAATAAATAATCTACAAAAGCAAAATAAAAATTGATCTTCAGGCACAGGAAAACGTGACACAGATCCTTTGTGGCTCTTCTATACTAAAAAGAATAGAGATGGTTTTTCTTCATCTGTTTGTCTCTAGCTTCTGGTCCAGTTCTTGGTATGTGACATACTTATTGACAGAGTCTAGTTTGTTTGCACTTATTGACGCTGAACATCTGCACTTATGTTCAAGGAAGCAACCATGGCAGATGAGAGCGCATTGCAGTAACAGAGTAACAGGTAGGTCGCCAAGGGTGCGTCCCACTCCGGGCTCGCCATTAAGGACTCGGATTTAGCTGTGTGTCCTCAGCACTGGCTACAGTGTGGCTAGACTTGCCCTTTCCAGCTATAGGAATTCTATGACCTGTGCTGAGGATCGGAACCCCCTGGTTTCTGATTGTGACCCCATCAAGCCAGTCTGTCAGCCACCAAGTCACTGGTATTCCCCAGCACTCAGCTATGTTTTCACATCCAGGCACCCCCTTCCTCAACACACTGGAGAGTGCCATAGAGGGGATGAGATTAGGGAGGACAGACCTTTCCATGACAAAGAGGCCTATGCTCAGAGGACCCTGGCAGCTGTCAGGGGTAGCACCTGAGGCCATTTGTAACAAGGTAGTGGTGCAAATTCAGCAAACTACAAGTGCTGGCAGTATGTGCACACCACAACGCCAGAAGTGCACACACCGTGCACCTCTCATCAATAGGAAGCCCATTCAGCATCCTTTTACATCCCGACTGTACTTAGCATAATACTAACCACACGTCAGTTATCCCTGCCTATGTCACTTAACCTGCTTCTACCTGTGGACTTTTATTGATCATTAAAGGCCAGTCTAAATGTTGCCTCTTTCAAGATGCCTGCTCGAATGCCCTATGCCATTTTCATGCTTTCTCCCATGTAATAATTGCCATGCTGTGTTTATCTATACTAGGGTTTGCACCATTTGTTTAAAATTCATAACCCCAAAGCTGGACTCACAATAGGTATTCAAGCAACACTGGATAGATGGTGGATGGATGGGTGGATGGATGGATGGATGGATGGATTGAATGAATATTCATTGACTAGGAGCCATGTTAAGCAATTTGAAAAGAACTCTCTCACACACTGTTTTGCTATCCCAGTTCATTCAGTCCCTAGGATGATACCTAAAAGGGAACCAAATTCAAATGGAAAACGAAGAGCCTAACCCATATTTTGTCACCCTTGGTAGATACTTAGTGTAGGAATTGTGAAATTGTGCTATTCATACAAAGAGTTAATAGATGAACCAATTTAGTCATACTAGCTTGTTTTTATAGCATCAATCTGGTGTAAAGACAAAACCAATCCTGGACACTAGTAAGTATCATTTATATTTAATGCCTCTATGTTTATAGCAGTAAAACTCTAAATGATTATCAGCACCACTTAAAAATACGGCTCCTTGTTAAATAATTAATACACTTGATGGGGGCGAGCTTCAAACAATGCCCGAAGCTCCAGTAATTAATGGACAGATGATAAGATGTTTGTAAAATGGGTTAACCACTCAAAGCATGGCATAGGTGTAATTGTCTCAGAGTTAACCCTCTGTATATAAATATGGGGAGATGTTTAATCAAGATGGTGGAGGGTGGGAGAAAAGAGAGAGAGAGATGATATTGCACTAATTTAGCAGCCTTCGTTATTGATGTAAGATTTTTTTTAAAGCCTTTGTAAAGGCAGAGTGCAAACATTCCTGATGCTCCAAACATTTTCTGAGCATTCCTTTAATCAAATAAGAACATCACTCATGAGTCATAGGCTCCTGGTAACTTTGTAGAAGGCAGGAACTGGTGCGGTGCAAGTCCTCCGAGCCTCGTTTGCTTTTCTGACCCAATAATTAAAATACTCTTAGTACCAACGGCCAAGTTCCCCTAGAGTTCTGTTTTTCATTCCAGGCCCCTGGGAGTTAAGAATTAATGGTAGGTCGTTTTTCCCCCTATTGTCTGCTCTTCTCAGAAATGACCTACGCTTTGAGCTTTCTTTGAGTCTATGGCAATTCAGCTCAGGAAAGAGGAGGGGGAAAAGGAAAACGTCCTCCTGACTGCAAACCACCTAGCTGAAATGTCTCCCACTCAACCCCCGGGGAGAAAAAAGAGCCTTCTTTAGAAGATGAAACATTGTCTTGTGTCCTTTAGCACCATTCTGGGCAGTCAGTCTGTTAGGACATATCGGGCGATTATAGGACAGTCTTTTTAAGGAAAGCCATGGGTTTCAAGTTAGCAGTAACCATCTATCAACTCCTAAGATTATGCCATGATTTACTGTCAGAGCATCATGTATTCTCTGATTTTCTGCCTCCCATGAAACATTGTGCTTTCCTTTTCTATTGATGTATCAACTATAATAGTTACAAGCAGCTACAGAAAAATCAATAGCGAGCTTTCATTACTGTGTACATCAAGTAAAGCGCCCCACACTGCAAGAGCACACCTTGTTAGATGCTCACCAAGGGAAGGTGCACAACACGTGACTGGCTCTTTCTAGCCTAAGTGAAAAATTGTGGAATTCAACAAATCAACTGTAGGGAATTTAAAAATACCATTCCATGCGAAACGGAAGTACACAGAGCCTAGGAAAGCCATTACAGGGCATGGACGGGAGTGGGGTGGGGTGGGGGGGGTCATAATCAAGTTTCAGAATGAAAGCAGCATTGCCAAATGAGAATAAAGATGCAATCTCCATATGTTCTGTCTTGCAATTGTCTTTTTAAGGTCATCTGGACAGCAGGAGTAAGTACCAGGTTAATATTTACGAGATTGACTGTGTACCCGGAAAGTCAGTACTGAAGGGAACGGTACAGTAGTCGTGTGCTCACCACCCAGCCAGGCAACGAGGACGCTAAAAACCATGCAAACGTAAAGCAATACTGTCGGAGTCTTAATCAGATTCAGGAATCCTAGACACACATATGTACAGAGTATAATTCTCTTTCAAAGCACATGTTGAAGAAAAAGACAGGATTTTAAAGCAACAAATACCTTTAGTTACCTTTGGGAGCATGTTAGCTACCAATTAGTGCATGTAAATCAAGAAGACTGAAAAACAAAACGTATGAGCTGATAGTCTGGAGGCTGTCAAGGCCTCAGAACTTGTCTAGCATTTCAGCATCAATTTGGAGGACGCAAAGAGGAGATTGCCAACACAGTTCCTAACAAGTGCCAAATCTGAACCATGTGAGACCGTAAATCCTGTTGAATTCCAGTCTCCAAATATATGTACAGTGAAATGTATCTAGGTATATATAGGTAAATACATTCATTACTTTCTGATAGTAATGATCTATATAAAGGCTTTTCATGTTTTACTATTGTGATCCAATTCCAAACCCCAGTTATAAAAATTCTCTTTAGAGATACTATATTTAGCAAGAAAGTAGAAACTTGTGCCTTGATAGTTCTTGCATTCATATGAGAGTCTTGATGCATTGCAAAGTATTTTTAGCAATATCACTGCAATATTTAACAAACAAAAACCTTGAACAATAGACATACCTCCCCAAACCATTTAAAACACTAATGATTCTAAGAAAGTGGTTTGATTTCTCTGGGTGTATTTGTTTTGGGGAAAAGAGGAATATTTCAGTAATGCACTTTCCAAATATTTTGTTTCCTTTCATATTTTTCCCAATTAAAGAATTTTTTTCCTTCTATCTTTTTATGCAACCAGAAAAGATGTAAAGACTTTTAATTTCCTTTTGACATTCTGATAGAAGAATGAACTGTCATTCTGCTGTGGGCACTACATTAGGTATTTGATGTTCAGAAACGTTTGCTCCACAGGATTGTGAAAAGATTAGTTAGCCGGGGACGCTGAGAATCTAGCAACAGGCTCTCCTTCTGTACCACTGCCTCCGCGAAAGATCTGTCCCTGGCTGATCAGATAGCAGCAACATCCACGAGGTTAGCCTTTTTATTTGCCAATATCCCCAACAGTGAAAACTGCAAAGATAATTCATATAATGCCAATCTCTAATTAAATTCTTGCTTTCATTTATTTCCTTTGCTCCTCTCTTGCTTTTACTATTATTTACACATAGTATTTCCTTTCTTTTTTCTTCCTTTTTTCCCTTTTTTCCTTCTTTTAACCTACTGTTGAGTGGTTGTCCTATCATTGGAGGTCTAGGAATAATGGAATATCATTTGGGTGGTTTTCAGCCAGGCATGATTACAGAATCTCCATGAACTAAGCTCATACTTCCCAGTATGTCTACGGTCTTTTTTTTTTTTAATAATTCTGTCATCTGGCAGCAAAATTGCATTCTTTCCACATGCTTTGTCTTGCGTAGTTTAAAAAAAATCCTTTCACGACACACGGAGCTCTAATACCAAACTACCTGGTGCTTTCCCTGAGCCGTGTGGGAGAACGTTTGCTCTGTGAATATCGCATCTCGGTGGCCCGGTGCTGCCCTGGCGCTCCGCAGACAGAGAGTGGGAGCTGTCGCAGGAAAACCCAGAACAGGATGTTACGCACAGTAGGGGGCTTTCCAACCCAGCCATCCTCAGCCCCGTCGGTCAAATTAGTGGGGAAATCCAGAATGACAGCAAATTTGCCATCACCTCACGTGGCTCCCCACCAAAGAGGTGGCTGGTCACACATGTCCTAGATGTTTAATACATTCTTTAAATATGAAAGTGAAAAAACACATTTTAATCAGGAACTTAGAATACAGTAAGAATGAGGTAGTAATGTATGAGGAAATAAACAGAAGGAAGGAAAGAAGGAAGGAAGGAAAGAAAATAAGGAAGGAAGAAAGAAAGAAAAGTTAGGAGTAGAAAATAATATATAAACTAAGCAAAGTCAACTGTGATTATAGTTATTTCATTCCCTAATCATACAAGGTTTGAATTTTCTTCCTAATTAGAAAATAAAGGAGGGGCACCTAGGTCACTCAGTCAGTTAAGCATCTGGCTCCAAGCTAACCGTGTGGAGCCTTCTTGGGATTCTCCCTCTCCCTCTCCCTCTCTCTCTGCCCCTCCCCTGCTTGTGCACTCTCTCTCTCTCAAAATAAATAAAGGAATAAACTTATTTTTTAAAATATAAATGGAGGTCATGTGTCAAGAGAACTATTGCTGAATTGCACTTGCTTAAGTATTATTCTATGATCCAATTGAATTCTTCAATGGGTGCATGATTTATGCAAATTGTTTGAGAAAAATAAGTTCAGATATTTTTGTATGTTTCACAAGTATACTTGTAACATCCACTGCACTATTCCAGAAATATCTTTCCATCCAGAGGGATTCCCTGTCTGCCCTTGTCTCCTTCAGCTCCCCAGCGCGTGTCCCCTTCAAATCTTTCTCAACAGTCATGAAGCTGTGCACGTGTGAGGATGACTAAGAGAACTAACTAGTGTGTGGGTGTTCTGTGACCGGCCTCACAGGTGGTGGCATTTCCTGAGTGAAGACTTGCCACTGGCTGGTGGCTGCTCAGGCAGAGGCCATGTGCCATCTCTTAACTGCCTCTGGTCTCCAACAAGTGAAGCCTAGCAGTGTGGAAGGGAACCTGCTGGCTTGCATTGTTTTAACTGATAGTGATAAACATTGGCCCTCATGGGTCACCACAGAGCAGTGGGTGACACTCTAGGGTCAAAGAGATCCCTCTCGTCTGGCCGTCCCATAATGTCCCATAACGATCTATCACTTGGAAATAGGAAGTTGATTATTAAAGACATTATAGGAATTCCAACAAAACATTTAGGAAGAGTCTTAGAAACAGTCATGGGCATGGAGTTCAGAAGCTGCTTTGTTTATACACTGATGCCCGGTTTAGGTTGTCTCTAATCTTACTCATACCCTCACAGTTTGGGCATCTGCCTAAGTAGTTGAAGCTTTTTCAGAAGTTTAAGAAGATGTTTCGTTTTACTGACCCATCCGTGTTTTTGCACATCTGCTCATCTCAGAGACACCTTGTTTGCAGACATGGCTTTAGAAAAATACCTATCTCACAACTCTGGAGCCAGAATTCAGCAGAGCTTTGAGAGGCTGGAAGAAACGCACCTTGGGAGCTTTCTCCCTTCCCTCCACTCCCACCAAAAATATAGTCTCCAGAATACATAAAGCAGGATGTAATTACAGGCAGAGAGGGCACAACTTTAGAATCCAAGGAACTGGGTTCCAATCCAGTTTCCAGTTCTGCCACCAAACAGCACAGAAGTGGGAAGAAGAATAATAACACTATTGACCCCACTACATTGTCTTATGTATTAAATGAGATGGCACTACCCAGATAGACACTTTAAAAAATCTTCATTGCTGGGGATGCGTGGCTGGCTCAGTCAGTATACATGCAACTCTTGATCTCTGGGTCATGAGTTCAAGACCCATATTGTACATAGAATTTACTTTAAAAGAAAAAGTTCATTGCTGACATTATAATTATTAGTGAGTAGACCACCAGTAATAAATATAAAAGCCCCATAGTTCACAAACTAAAAATGCTTAGACAGCTGTTGCAAGATAATACATATTTCTGTACATCTGACTTCCCTTCCACCATGACTTTTGTTTTAATCACAGAAATAAGAATTGTTCTTGATTATGTATCAGTTGGATGATGAGGATTTGTTTGCTTTCAAATAGCGTTACAAAAGACAAACAGTTGCTTTCTCCACCTCGTGCATTCCAGGATTTATGCATCCTTATTTGCTTAACACATTAAAAATATTTTAATATTTATTTATTTTTGAGAGAGAGGAGAGAGAGACAGAGCACAAGTGGCGAAGGGACAGAGGGAGAAAGGGAGACACAGAATCCAAAACAGGCTCCAGGCTCTGAGCTGTCAGCACAGAGCCCCACACGGGGCTAGAACCGTGAGTTCATGACGAGAATCGAAGTCAGCTACTTATTCGACTGAGCCACTCCGGTGCCCTAGATTTTTGCATCTTTAAAATAAATATTTTTATATCCAGAGGATATTTGTAGAGTTTAAAAATGAACCTCAAAAGATATGATTTTTACTTATTATTAATTATGCAGTAGCCTGGGAGAAAGATAGTTAAGACTGTCAAGAATCATTTTTTAAAGATATGTTTAATCCATTGAAGATATGTTTATTTTAAAATTTGGGAAATGAAAGCCCCTTTGTCTCTTCACAACCAAAAAGCAACCACACTGCAGTTTGCTCTCGAAAGAATTCCACGTAGAAGTGGGTGTTTCTGCCAGTTTGCTACTTTCACTGTGTTGGAACTTAAAACATGAGTCCTTGATTTCCTCTGTTAGTGGAGGCTTAAGGACAACACAATCCACAGATAACCCAAAAATCGAGTTTTAAACATTTTTTTAAAATCCTCTATTTCACAAGATGAAAATGGTTATTAAATACCAACTAGGAAAAGTATGAGTGGTCCAGGGCTGCTCTTGAACTTGGACGTGGGTCTACTCACTGAGCCACCATGAGGCCAATGTGAAGAGTATTCGGTGTTTTTGTCTTATATCCTGGATATACTTAAAATTTGAAAATCCCCAGGAGACAGTAATGGTTCTCCCAGGCACATTCCACAGAGGGCCTCCTTAAGAGGCAAGGGAGTGGTGCCCTGAGCTCTAGGAATGTCAGTGGACCTGAGTGCCCCCCCCCTGCCCCCAGGAAAGCACAGTGAATTGCTCAGAGCACCTTAGAGTATCATTAACTCTATTCCTGATGTCTTCCAGGAGCCGTTGTCTGTATTAGCCGGCAGACGCTGTGGGCTCAGGAAGAACCCTATCTGAGATTTCCCTTAGAACAGCATGAGGTGGGCTGGAGGGTGGGGATGTGTCATGTTATGCAAAGTCAGCACTGCAGGAAGATGAAATAACTAATGATACTTTATGAACCAGGTGCACTGTTCTACTTTGCGGTAATTACTGTTAAAATACATTTTAAAAGATGAGGAGACTGGGAGTTTGAGCGCTTTCCTCATTTTAAGGTTAGTTGGCTAGTGGTGGTATTCACAGATCTAAAATCACCTCTCTTGGGACGCCTGGGTGGCTCAGTGACTTCAGCTCAGGTCATGATCTCATGGTTCGTGAGTTCAAGCCCTGTGTCAGATTCTGTGCTGACAGCTTAGAGCCTGGAGCCTGCTTTGGATTCTCTGTCTCCCTCTTTCTCTGACCCTCCCCTGCTCACACTCTGTGTCTCTCTCTCTCAAAAATAAATAACTGTTAAAAATTTAAAAAAAATAAAATAAAATCACCTCTCTTCATTTTTCCCCAGCTATGGGAAATGTCAGTATCCATAATTCCCCTCAATAATCAAGAGTTCGCTGTAATGCAACTACAGGATCATAAACATTTTCTGTCTCCAAAATTAATGATATCTGGGCATAAAAAGGTATGGTGAACACAAAGTT
Source organism: Suricata suricatta (assembly GCF_006229205.1). Lineage (NCBI taxonomy): Eukaryota > Metazoa > Chordata > Mammalia > Carnivora > Herpestidae > Suricata > Suricata suricatta. The sequence continues at coordinate 146,342,629 of NC_043702.1, forward strand.
TTAGTTCCCTTCCTATACAGGGCTTAGGATTGAGCATAGTATTTTAGAAAACAAATATGATTTGATAGGAGATATTTTAGTATCATTACTAACCCGTCTTAGCAAAATCCACAATCGTGCTTAAAATGTTTGAAACTCTTGAAAGTTCTTAGACTAATCTTTCCTTGTATTTTCTCTGCCACATGGTTAAACAAATACAAAACAAATTGGAAATATAGATTTTCTGTCTTTCACATTCAAATACATATCCCTGAGCAATTGGATGAATTATTAATTTATGTTCCCAAAATTGATAAGTATTTGGTTTTAATGATCTTGTTAGGTCATCAGTTTCTCTGAAGTCTTAGTTCTTCACCCCAAAGACCTCTCTCCTCTTTTTATAGTCCAAATAACTTAGAATAAGTATTGGTCATCGGAATGATTTTCCCCCTTCATTTCAACCTCTGATCTTACTGAGCAGTACAGTAATAAGGCAAGGGAATGACGTAATAATAAGTAACAAGTGAATCTAGCTCTTAACTTGACAAACTTAAAAAAGTAAAACTTGGTGTTTAAAACAGGCATATATATGGGGCGCCTGGGTGGCTCAGTCAGTTGAGCGTTTGGCTTCAGCTCAGGTCATGATCTTACAGTTCGTGGGTTTGAGCCCCAAGTCAGGATCTGTGCTGACAGCTAGCTCAGAGCCTGGAGCCTGTCTTGAGATTCTGTGTCTCTCTCTCTCTCTCTCTGACCCTCCCAGGCTCACACTGTCTCTCTCTCTCTCTGAAAAATAAATAAAATATTTTTTAAAATTTAGAACAGGCATGTATAAACAACATTTCTCATACGGGCATAAAGCTGCAAGAATTTTCAAGATTGTGATGTTACCTTTTGGGACAAGTGGAAACAGACATAGAATTTACAATAAACCTCACTACTTGAGAACAATTCAACTTGGCAACAAAAAGCTGAATTTAACATGTACTTAAAAGGGGCGCCTGGGTGGCTTGGTTGAGCATCCGGCTCAGGTCATGATCTCATGGTTCATGGGTTCGAGCCCCAAGTCAGGCTCTGTGCAGATCGCTAGCTCAGAGCCTGGAGCCTGCTTCAGATTCTGTGTCTTTTTCTCTCTCTGCCTCTCCCCTGTTCACTCACTGTTTCTCAAAGATAAATAAATGTTAAAAAAAAAATGTACTTAAAGAAATGCAATTTGAATGACTCAAACCCAATGCTTTCTGTAGAGTAATGTAATTAATATGGTGTGGTGTGACTAAAGAGAAGTTGGGAATGTCAGATGTAACATTAAAATACCTCACCATGTACCCAATTCTGTCACTAATTCCTTGTGTGTCTCTCTCAGAAAGAAAGGCTAACAGCAGACCTGCCAGAGAAGGTGTCCAGAGAAGTTACGTTAAATAGATGACAGGGTTTTGATAAAAGTTCAAAGAACTAAGCAAATATTTCATTTTCAAAAATTGTAATACACAGTAAGCCTAGATTTACATAGACTTTGCAGCAGGTCTTTAACATTTCAAATAAACGACACATTCAGAATACCCGTAATTTCCTGAATTTCTGCTTCTGCTGCTGCGTTTAGACAGAATTACTCATGAGTATGAAAGAGAAAGGCATCCGTATACTTCCTATCGAAACTAAAACCTAAATACAGTGTCTGAATTAGATAGAGTTCAAGTTGCTGAGTCTTAGTGAACCAACAATACACACTGTGGGACATTGGTGGTAATGGTTTCCATATTCTATAGTTCTTGCTGCTTGGGAGGCCAAGTTTCATACCCTGTATACATCCTTGTATTGACTTGACCATAATGTGTTTCATTCTTTTAAAATAATCAATACTTAGTCTTTAAAATGACAAGTATATTATATTCCTATCTTGGTTTCAAACTCCTGTTGAAATGAGTGAGGTAAGACCTGAGAAGCAGGGAGACAGTGGTTTGACTTCATTCATATCTAATCATACCAGCTGCATGCCCAGAGGAGGTATTATAAGCAATTCATCACAGAGATGTCCCCCCATCCCCCACCCAGGATCACATTACCCTTGGGACTTGGGGGAGGTTAGCAGCACAAGACAGTGATGACCACATCTGTGTCATTCTGGCACTCATGAGTCCTACCATATCATGGCCTTGGCACCAGAGGACTAAGTTCAGCCAAAGATTTTATGAAGTTTCCTGCCCAATCCACAACGGGCATTGAGGTCTGAGTCCTGTGAGTTATATAAAAGAAATGGATTATTCTGTAGAGGTTGTTGAATGCCTTTTTCTAACAATTCCATTTTGAAAGGATTTTTAAAGAGCATTTTGTTGCTCTTTAGTTTCATGTAAGCCTTTCCCCCATGGCATTCGCTTCCGTGCTCATCCCTGTCCCGTTTCTGCATCAGCCATATCCCTCGCCGCCCTCGGAGACCTGGAGCATGGAAACAACAGCCTCTACCCAGGCTTCTCTGGGCAACAAAGCCACACAGGAAGCTGCTCCTGGCAATGCAACTGCACTGTGGCCGATGGGCTAACCTGAGTAGTTGTAAAGAAAAGGATTTATTTCAAATGCTGAATTATGAAGGAGTATTGATTGTATGAGTGGGAATATCTAGACGACCACATCTTTTTTCTTCTGGACTAATGCTGTAATGTGGGGAAATGTTTCAACTCTTTATTTGGAATACAGTGCCTTGTGTACTAATTGTTCATGTAAATTCTTAAATGTTACCTTTGTTACTTCTTAGAAATCCTCTCTCAGAGAGTTAGGAAGAAAGTTGTAGATCACTACCCAAGCTGAGTATGTCCAACTGAATTGGGTTCTTATCCACACTCGCACAAAATAATATTTTAATTGGCTAAGCTAATATTTGATCCAAGTTCATAAAAGTTTGAAATCAAATAATTAAATGCAAATGCAGTCTTCATCCCAAAGACGATAAGAATGCCTTTAAGCTAATATTTTTAACAAGAACTGTTCGACAGCGTTCTCTTGTAAATTTTATCATACCTGAGGCAGTTTTCCTCATTCGATTAGCTGGAAAGCTGAATTTATCCCGAGGCAAACCAGACATCTAGTACAGGCTAAATTCAACAACTGGAGCTTAAATTTGGCTTAATATATCCCCACTTGGATCTGCCTGTTTAATTCTCTTTCATATGATAACGTTGGTTTATTCATAGTCTTGACTTACCACCTGAACAAACTCAACCTCATATCTTATTCCGAGAGAATAAGAAAACTTTGCAAAAACCACAAAAGTTCCTGAATGGAAATCAAATGCAAACTTATGAATCAAAAACTGTTTTAGGACGTGACTACACGAATGGAGCAAAGACCTTTTCTCTCAGGAAGGGCTGCTTTTTTAATGAATGTGGACATTTCATATTCTGAGTGGACAGATGGCCTTTAAGCAAGATAAGGACTCTGACTTCTTCGGCGGGCCAGCTGCAAGCATCCTATGCACTTGAGAAGCTACCTGTTAACAAGCATCATATGTAGTTGCCCTTAGTATTGGGTCTGTTTTGACACACAGCTTTATTTGAAGTTGAGGGGGAAAGCAGAAAACTGCCCTGTTCCATTTTGTTCTCCTGGCTCAACACATTCAGTCAAATGCTAGCCAGAGACCTTGTTTTTGCCTTTCATTCTCCAAGTATTTTAATGTGGTTTTTGCTATCATCTGGTATGTAGCGGTTGATGAAACCTAACATCTATTTTAATTCATGATTTTAAAATAGCTCTGTAGGATAGCTTGCCTTCCTCATTTTCATCCCCAAGGCTTTTGGAAAACATATTGCAAATTTATACATAGAAGGAAACTGTGAATGTCCCATGTCAGCGCATGGGGCGCCTAACACAGGACAGTCAAAATAGATTTTCCTCAACATCGGATTACCACTTCGTAAAATCAGACAAACCAAATGTTTTCCCTTCCCCTAATTCACGGAACTCAATTTCTTCAATTTTAAACCAAGCTGTATTTTTTCTAGAGAGAGATTATAGGAAATGTGTTCTACTATTATATTTGAAATCGGTTATGAATTTAACAAGGTGAGGAACTTTAACACTACTTAAGAGTTTCATAGTTGGGATTACTGGCACATAAAATGTGTTCAGAATATTCTTAAGGAATTGATTTCCATATGCCTTATATTCATGGGAGCTTAATTCAAATTAGCAGGTGTAACAGTACATGTGTTGGGTGTATTTGGTGTGTGGTGATATGCCTGTGCTGTGTGGGAAACAAATGTAAGACATGATCCCTGCCTTCCAAGAGAACACAGTCTAGTAGGGGAGACAGGGTACAGTCCAGTGACTGGAAGATCAAGAAAAGTTTAACAGCGAAGATATTGGAAATATTTAGAAGATCTTTCAGACACAAGCAAGGGGAAGATTGATGAATGAATTAATGTGAAAGCCTATTCTTTCATTCGACCAGTGCGAAATTGTCTCCTGCTTTGTCCAGGCATTGTGCGAGGCCTGGGGAAGGAAGTGTAACCATTAAGAAGGTAGATATATCCCTGAATCTGAATCAACAGTCAGATAACCATGTGATGCCCAATGACCTGTGTGATGGTCAAATGGATTGTGCTATCGAATCAACAGAGATGACTCAAAGGGGGTTTCCTGGAGGCGGTAATGCCTGTACTGAGTCCTGGGAGATACAGGTCCAATAAATGATACAGGCAAAGCAAAAGGAACAGGCTCAGAAAAAATGGAGAGACTCGACTCAGTTTTTAACATTGTGAGTTTCAGATACCCACTAGCCATTCGGGAGGAGATGTCCGATAAGGAGGTATATCTGCAGAGCTGTAAGTCATATTCTCACCTTCAGCATGGGTCACTGAGTGAGCTGGGAAATGTGTAAAATATGGCAAAGTAAATGTGCTACACCTAGAAAAGTCCAAATGATTCAAGAAGAACAGGCGAACTTGGCACTACAGTCAGAACACATAGCCAAAATCCCCTATTGACTCTTTCCCAAGAAAGCACAATACATAATGGACCTCATGCTTTTTGCTTACTGTTATGAAATAATTCTGCATGAAACAAAAATAAAGTCTGCCATGAATTTGATACGGAAGAATAGTAGTATGTCAAGGCAGAGAACAAAAAAGGGAGAAGAAAAGGTTTTGGTTTAGGGCAGAGCAGTATTTATTTAATCAAGAAATTTATTTGTTATTGCACACATATCTACAGTGTCCCCCTCGCCCTCTGACCCCTTATCTGTGGGGGAAATGTTCCAAGACCTCCCGTGGATGCCTGAAACTGGATAATACCCAACCCTTGTATGTACTATGTTTTTTCCATAAGTGTATACCTATGATAATGTTTAATTTGTAAATTAGGCACAGCAAGAGAGAAACAGCAATAACTAAGAATGAAATGGAAGAAATCTAACAATATACTATAAGCAAAATTATGTGAAGGTGGTCTTTCTCTCTCAAAATACCTTACTGTACTATACTCACCCATCTCTGTGATGATGTGAGGTGATAAAATGCCTACATAATGAAGTGAAGTGGGGCGAATGATGTAGACCATGCGATGTAGTGTTGGGCTGGCCCTGGGGTCCTGACGACACATCAGAAGCAGGACCGTCTGCTTCCAGACGGCAGTTGACTAGAGAGAGCTGAAACCACAGAAGATCTTCCCTGTGCCGAGCACTGGCCTGGACGCAAGGGATGCGGCACCGCATTAGACCGAGTCCCTTCCATCTGGGCTTTCCTGTTTGGGAGGGTGGCAGGCGATTTTAAAAATCAGACAAATAAATGTGTAATGCAAGATCAGTCAAACAAGAAACAATAAGAATATATAGTTTAGGGACAGAAGGAACAAGTAAACACAAACTGGGCGATGGTCACTCTGGGGCATCAGGAATCAGTTCCCAAAAGGGACACACAAGTACCTTAAGCGTGTAATCCTGTGTGATGTTCTGTTTGTTGCTCTAGAGTGGTGGATTCACAAGTGTTCGTTATATTATGTTTAAAAACCTACATATACACTACATCCTTAAATTTTTAATTGTGGTAAAATACAGGTAACGTAAAATTCATTCTCTTAACCACTTTTAAGTTGACCGTTCAGGAGTGTTACATTTGCATTCTTGTCCAGCCAGTCTCCAGAACTCTTTTCATCTTGCAAAACTAAAACTCTATGCTTCTTAAAAAACACCCCCCATTTCCTCCTCCTCTAGGCCCTGGCAGTCACCATCCTATTTTCTATGAATTTACTGTTCTTAGGTACCTCATAGTAGAATCATACGGTATTTGTCTTTTTGTGACTGGCTTGTTTCACTTACCACAGCGTCCTTCCTTGTAGGTGTCAGAATGTCCTTCCTTTTTAACGCTGTGACTATTCTGTTGTATGTATATGCCACATTTTGTTTATCCATTCATTGGTCAGTGGTCCCTGAGGTTGTTTCTACGTTTTGGCTATTGTGAACAGTGCTGCTGTGAACAAATATGGGTGTACAAATACCTTTTCGATATATTACATATATTTTTTAAAGAAAGATAAGGCAAAATCAAAAGGTACAAAGAGTGATTTGATAGTGAGGCAGAGCTTTTTTAGAAGGAGTGGTCAGTATGGCTTTTTTTTTTTTAATTTATTTTTGAGAGACAGAGAGAGACAGTGGGAGCAGGGGAGGGTCAGAGAGAGAGGGAGACAAAGAATCTGAAGCAGGCTCCAGGCTCTGAGCTAGCTGTCAGCACAGAGCTCGACGTGGGGCTCGAACCCACAAACCGTGAGATCATGACCTGAGCCAAAGTCTAATGCTTAACTGAATGAGCCACCCAGATGCCCCAGTAATGGCTTTTTTGAGTAGATGTTATTTGAGCAGAGGCTGAGGTGAAGTGAGGGAATGAGTCCTACACAATAGGGGGAAGAACTATCCAGAATGCAGAAACAGCAGGTGCAAAGGTCCTGAGGCCAAAGGAAGCTTGGTGTATTGAAGAACAGCAGAATGACCAGGGTGTCTGGAGGGGAGTGAGGCCCACAGATGTGGTTTCAGGGGTAGACTATGAAAAGGGATTTCAGTTTTCTTCTGAGAAGGATATGTATGTAAACTCATGGAATATTGTTTTCTTCAAAGTATTTAAGTGATGCCATTTGTATTCATTTCTATGTTCTGTGCACACAGGGAAAAGAGCCTGATATGTGTCCCCACACAGGAGGTAGGCTTGACACTTCCGCGAGCTTCGTTTCTAGGCAGGCAAAAGCTATGCTGTTCCTCTCAAGAAGGCAGACACTTTAAATGAATGTAGTGCCATTTTTCCCTCTGGCACATTGTGTCCTATCATAGCTATATACGAAACTTGAAATAATTTGTAATTCAGGCCAAAATCCTTGGAGAATTGAAGTACTTTCCAGACAGTTAAGCAGAGAAGCAGGTGGTAGTCTGATGGGGTGACTGCAGAGTCAGGCTTTCTCCCTTTTGTTGACAATCCAGAATCTTCCTTTCAATACTTCAGTTCCTCATCGTACAGTCGTAGACTCTTAGGGCTGTGGGTGACAATAGAGACCAAGTCCAACCTTGAAGTTCACAGGTAAGGGAAACTTGAGGGCCAAAATGGTCATATGCTTAAGATCTCACAGTTAGAAACAGAATTAAGACTAAAAATATAGACATTTAATTAGTGAGAAAATAAAAGTCTGATGCTTCATTAAAAGAATTTTTTAAATGTTTATTTATTTTTGAGAGAAAGAGAGAGAGAGAGAGAGAGAGAGAGCATGCGCACAAGCAGTCCCCTGCTCCTCAGAGAGAGAGAGGGAGACACAGAAACTGAAGCAGACTCCAGGCTCCTGTCAGCCCAGAGCCTGATATGGGGCTCAAACTCATAAGCCATGAGATCATGACCTGAGCTGAAGTCGGGCGCTTAACCAACTGAGCCACCCAACTGCCCCAAATGTCTGCTACCTCTTGAGGATGACATATTATGATCAAAAAGTTGACCAAGGAGCAGGCACTGCTCCAGGTGACATCCTTTATGTAATGGCATTTCCTGAGCCTGGGTTTCTCTGGGAACTAGGCTAGGCACTGGTCTCATAGAAGCATTTTGGGCAGACTGACATGTATAGTTGGGAAAATTCATCTTCAAGATTAGTAACATAGAATGAAAAGTCTTCAACTGAGCTTAAGAATTGGTCCCATTTTCTTGAATATTCTTGGTGATTGGGGATGGGATAAACCTTCAAGCATTCACTGTGCCTTCCATTAATTTCAAAAAACTGTAACCTGAGAGATTCTGTCTTTTCCACGAAACATCATGGTGGGGGAAATGATCAGACTGCTGTATAGGATGCGTGTTGGAAGCAAACAGATTAATCTGCAAATTTAATATTTTATCAGTAAATTTTTATCAGTAACATTTTCAGATTTTATTTGAAGAAATAATGCCTTGCGAATATGGAGTACCTTTACATTTTTAAAGTTTACTCATATTTAATTCATATATATTTTACTTTTCCATGACCTAAGAGACCAGGAGAATTATTTCCCATATTTTGCCAATAGAAACACAGGCTCAGAGGATTTAAATGACTTGCTTGACCAGGCTGATCAATGAAATTAAATTAGACCGCATTCCCTTTGCATGATGTTATTGTAACCACAAAATCAAAGGGCTTTTCAAACTTTTTAGATCAGTGGAACCCCTTTCCCTAAACTCCATATATGAGGCAGAGAGGAACTCTTATTTTTTAGCCGTTATGTGGAAAAAGCCAGGTGAGGACTGCCCAGAAAAGATCCCCACGAAGGTGCCCTATGCCTCCAGATTGTACGCAGTCTCAGTTGTGACTGCTTTTCATGATAACGATCTGTGGCATTTAAGATGTTAAACCTCCTTCAAAATCATCAAAGACGAATTACGTTTTGCTACACATCAGTATAAATGTCAAAAGTATATTATTTCACTCAAGTTCTCTGAAAACTGTGTTATGAGACCCTTTAGAAAACAAACTGAGTAACCAGGACATCCCATTCTCCAACCCCAGCGGGTGGCAGAAACTTGCAGGCTGTGACCCTAGCAGCAAATAGGCTCCAAGGACCTGAAGGTCACGAGTCCTGCAAGGTCCAGCTCCCAGCTCCGCAGGGGGAACATCTTGTGGGCAGGGTTCAAGAACTCTAGAGCCAGAGAGCAGGCTCTGCATCTTACTAGCTGAGGAAGTAGAGTTACCCATCCCCTGTGAATCTGTGTCTTAATCTGGAGAATGGAGATAGTAATACCTTAGCTGTATTAAATGAGAACATGTAAAACATCCTTCAGATACTGACAAGGGCTTGGAAATATTAGCTCCTCCCTCCCTGGGTCTGGCATTCTTTGAGATCTTAGAAAAGCTATTTAATCTCTGGTCTTAATTTCAAAATACCTATAATACCTTCTCAAGAAAGAACCCTTTATAAGTTTGCCTTCTCCAGAACCCCACAACTAGGCCCCTTCTCTCTCTAAACATCCTCATAGACCCCTGGGGTTTTATGCATCACCTGTCCATTGATGAGCCCCCAATCTATACCACTATCTAGGCCTTTGTGCAGAGGTCTGGACCTTTATTTCCAGCCATTTCCGTCCTATCTGCTGAGTGTTCCACATGGTCCTTAAGTTCAACATGGCTATACCTAGACTCATCAAATACTGCTTCCTCAAATACGCTCTTCTGCCTCGTGCTGGTAGGATAGCCACAACCTTCCTCCCTTGTCAGACACCAGGAGTCATCCAGGACCTTCACTCTCTCCTACTCTCTATTAATTCAGGGCCCAGAATCCCCATCGAGTCAACCATCTTGATGCCTTTCAAGTCCATCCCCGCCTATGGCCCACCATACTTCTCACCTGTGCTCCTGCGGCAGCCTCCTAGGTGGTCCTCCCTTCACAAGACCGATCGGTCTCCTTCTCCACACTTCTGGTGGAGTGTTCTTTCTAAGCCAGAGAGCTGATCATTTCCTTCTTAAAATCTTCAGTGCTTCTGCACTGCATTCAAAACAAAATCCAGACTCTTCGTAACATGCAGTGTCCTTCAGTCTTAAATTTTATGGTCCATTCTTACCTTGCCCCTCTGCTCTCCTGCATGTAAGTTAAGCTGCTTTACAGTGTTCCCAGGCCTTTTTGTTCTACCTGTCACTGTGGCTTTTTACATCAAATATTGTCAGTCGCACATCCCCAGCCTTTTCGTCCATGTGTTGTACAATGCACTCCAACTCATATTTCAAAACCCTTCCGTTGTGACCTTCCCCAGGAACCCTTCTTGTTCCTCAGGCCCTGCATTAGGTGCTCTTCCTGGGTGTACCCAGGACACCCACTGCTTCTCTCTATTCCATTAAATAAACTACGTAACACAGTGACTTTTGTTTTATTCCTGTATCTTCATTACCTGGTACAGGGTTGTCAGACTGAATGGATGGATGAATGAATGAACAGATGAATGGATGGATTGATGAATGAATGAATGAATTCGTATATTGCATATACATAAAGGTGTCATGTAATAAATAATGCATGTCAGAGTGCTTTGTAAGTTACAAAGTGTCCATCATGTGTAAGGGCTTGTTATTTCTGTGTACATTAATAATGCATATGCTATTTGTCCACATTTTTATACACAGCTCCTGCCAAAGAGTTGGATTTTCTTCTTAGTAATTTGCATAGGAAGTCACCCAGTTGTACGTTCTAATTGCTAAAAGCAGCTATTGGGTTCATAAGCATACACACACACAAACACATTTTTGCGGGAGGACTTAACAGTGATGCATTTAAAATCTCGGGTTTGAAGTTTTGCTGGAAACATGATAGAAATTGACCTTAGACATCAGCACTAAAAATCTCTTGTCCTCCCATCTCCAACCCCTAAACCGTTCTCACTCTTTATTACGTGAACTTTGTTCATATGAAAAGAATATAGCAGGTAGCTCTCCAGAAGTTCTTATAAAATTATTTATGTAAATTATTTAAATAAGCCCTTTAAGAATAATTGTAAAAATTAATTCCTTACAGAAAATTCATTTCCTTTCTCCTTTTCTGGCATTAATTAAAGGAAAGGGTCTTCTGAGGACGAATTGTATACCAATTTATAGATTGTCATCCCTCCAGAGGCCTTAAGGGAAAGAAGAGTTCTCTAGGTGCAAAGTGGTACCTCTTTTTCCCATTTTCATATCTTCTAAGGGGCAAGATAAAAACTCCCCCCCACACATGTGGAAAATTAACAAAGGTAATTTTCCTTTCAGCAAAAGGCAGCACACTCTATTTGAGCCTCCAGTCTCCCCACCCCCGACCCCCCTCGCTTAGCAAAGGACCCATCGCTGAAAAAAGTGCTGAACAGGAAGGTTTACAGGCTGTGCCACGTGGCAGGTACCGGGGAGGCAGAAGCCGGGATCTTCATCTTCAGAGAGAATCTGAGTGCTGTGTACGACCGAGAAGCCAGAACTGTAATATATTCAAGAAGACCTAAGGGTTTACTTTCCAATAAGGTTAGAAAAAATCTGAGCATGCCACTGTGAGCTTATCGTAATGCGGCTTCATATAAAAAGTTAGTAATTAGTCCCTGAGTGAATAAAGTAGAATAGATGATAAGAGATTGATACTTAGAGGAGAAGCACAAAATGCTTTTGCCAGCCATCAAAATTTAAAGGCTGTAGAGGAAGGGTTGGGGATGCCTCTGACTGTTTACATACAGTTTCCATTTCCGAATTTGCAAGACAGAGTTCATTAACTTGTGTTTTTAAAGTGTATTACAATGAAGCTTATATCGCCTTCAAAGGAGAACATAGAGGGCCAAATGAGGAGACTTGTGAGGTCCGGCATAAGATCCTGCAGAAGAACCGGTGGGAATTTTGGTCTCCTATCAATCTCTCCTCTTCCTTTCTCTAAAACCCCAAATATGCTACAGCGGTATTTGATATGGGAACTAAACAGCAAATCTCAAAAACATATTATTTTAAGGATTCCAGAACATGCAATCATTTTGCCAGATTTTGTTTTCTCATTTCATTTAATATCCATTCATGAAGTTTCGATGATACTGACTCCTGCTGTAGATGGGTTTAAACCCCGTGGTGCGCCAGCTCCCGTTCATTACTTAATGTGGAATAGGGCTTGATTTGTAGGAGGAATAGCCCAGAGAAAATGCTTCAGGTTCTAAATGTATTTCGTGTGTGAATTTTCACACACAAAAAAACATGAATTAGCATAAAAACTAGTTCCATGAGCATTGTGAGAGCACACTTAAATTTCAGGACTCTGCCTAAAAGGTAAATACAAGGGACTATGTAAAAGAGAAAATTCCAAGTCTTCCAAGAGGTGGTGTCACCTGTATTCTGTCACTTATCTCCTCCCTTGCTTTTAGGTCCTTGTGAAACATCCCGACATAGTAGAGAAACCAAGGTCTGCCTCTCAAGCCAGAGATGCAAGAAATGTGGGAGCTCAGGGATCCTATTCCAAGTCCAAATGAGGACGTGGGTGCCTTTCCCTTATAGCAGAACTGACCAGTGAAAATCCTCATTGCTAAACCTGCAAATTAAGACTTGATTATTCAGAATAAAGACTCGATTATTCAGACTGCAAAAGGATTCACACAGGATTCGTTGGATAGAAAGCACTATCACATTGCAATATTTTATTTCAGGGAGAAATGTATTGTAGAAGTCCACTTTCGAAACCAGTTTCTAATTAGAAAAAGAAAAGAAATTGACTTACAAGATACTTAACAGTTTAATGTAGTAGGTAACGATACCAGTCTTGGACCTACACACCCATGATGTGAAGCAAACATTAATGGAGAATTCTCTGGGGATGCTTTGACTGATCCAAAGTCCTCACACCAAGATGCTTACAGTCAGTCTGCTAAGAAACGGATAGTTAACAAAGCAGTACAAAACGCAGGGAGAGGGATATAGAGCTGAAAGGTGAGTCCACCAGCAGAGCAATGGTCCGGGAATGGCTTGGTCAGTAAATGAGAGTCATTCAAGGAGAATCTTTTCCCTTCTTCCTTTTAACATTGTGTACTGTAAATATCGGGATCCTTGATACCAAATTACAAACTGCCTCTATAGACCTAGAAACTAAGTAAGTACGTACCTTTGGGGCAGTTAGCAGCATAAGTGTTGTGAGATTTAATGAGAAATCTTAGAAATAGCTTCATGGGATAATGAATTCATTCATGCCAATTCAACTCTGATGACCCTTAGAGAAAAATTATATATACAACCAAAGTATGGGAAACCTGTATATTTTTCTTCAGAAGGAAAATTGGACACATTTTTAGACTTTTGGGGAGAAAGGTACCAGTTTGGACCAGTATTTATAGAAGTTATCCAGCACATGCTGATCTGAAGACTTCACATGCTCATACTGTGATAATAGTACACAAATAAACTAGGACTTAAGATCCATCCTTTGTTTTATGTTCTTAATCTTTTTTTTTCTTAACAGACTTGCATAATTTATTACAGAAAGTAGAACGTAGTCCCTAAAAAAAAAATTTATCAAAAAAAGAAAGCTTCGAAACAATCTTCTAAAAAGACTACTATTCATTTATCTCACATTTTTGTACTATGCAAATTCCTACATCCTCCCTATTAATCTCTAGGACTATTAGTTTTCCTTGCTTGTGAGAATATCTTTCATTATAGTACAAAATAATACTCCATTTCAGTTGTTTTTCTATCATTGTGTGTAGATCACTGTAACGCCAAAAGTTGCTTGTTTTCTTTTTCAACTTCCTGGTCAGATGTAAAGGAGGATGCTAAATTCTCTTCGAAGTTGGATGAAGGGTGAAAAGAAAAAATGCTGAGAAATTTGTCAAAGTTCAGAGGAGCTATTTTGAAATTACGTTAGCTTTCTGCCATGATCTTTTATTGAAGGACCTATCCATGTGAAGAGAATGTGAGCCGTGAAAGCACAACGTTCACAGCGGGGGGAAAAGCTAACACGATTGTAAATTCTTCTGTTGCAGGCCCAGCTGCATTGGTATTTGTAATTGTTGACATTTTAAAATTTTGAACCAAATGTAACTCAATTTATAAATACTTTTAAATAATACAATGTTTAAAGCACTTTAAATAAGATGGAGGGAAAATGCTTTATTAACTGTAACTGTGCTACAGATATAAAATGTCAAGTGTGGGGCGCCTGGGTGGCTCAGTTGATTAAAAGTCTGACTTCAGTCTAGGTCGTGATCTCACCGTTCCGAAGTTCGAGTCCTGCGTTGGGCTCTGTGCTGACAGTTCAGAGCCTGGAGCCTGTTTCAGATTCTGTGTCTCCCTCTCTCTGTCTCTCTCTCTCTCTCTGTCTCTCTCTCTCTCTCTGTCTCTCTCTCTCTCTCTCTCTCTCTCTCTCTCTCTCTCTCTCTGCTTCCGACCCACCCCCACACACACACACAGTCACACTCTGTCTCTGTCTCTCTCCCTTCTCAAAAATAAATATTAAACAAGTTTTTTTTAAGATGTTAAGTGGACAGTAACTTGCGCCAATCTAAATGCCACAAGAAGAGGCAGAGCCCCTAAAAGTGTAACATTCGTCTGTTTGTACATCTCATTAATAAATAAGCAAGTGTCTTTTATTTTTTCCATCTCACTCTGAAATAGATGTGGTACCCAGGGCTCATACTATGTATCTATTTTGGTACTAATTCCTCACTGTTTTTAATTTGGGACAGAGACTTGGGGGATGGGGGGAAGCATGTTTAATGCAAAGTTACGGCTCAAAATATAAACACTAAAATCATCCCAGATACATTTAAACAGTAAATGTAGTGTAATGTTTTTTGTTTATTTTTGTTTTTGTTTGTTTTAACTTCGTTATTTGAGTGTAGTTGACACACCGTGTTTCATTAGTTTCAGGTATACAACATAGTGATTCAATGTAGTGATTCGAGTTCTCTGTACATTACGCCATGCCCTGCATGAGTGTAGCTCCCGTCTGTCCCCACAGAGCGCTAGCACAATCTCACTGACTGTATTTCCTATCCTGTGCTCTCTTTGTTCGCACGACTTAGTCATTCCGTAACTGGCAGCCCGCATCTCCCACACCCCTTCACCCATTTTGCCCATCTCCCACCCCCCTTCCTTCTGACAAGTAAGTATCCTTCTTGTAAAAGCATTTAGAGATAGCAAAATGGACATGCACATATGTACAGGCTAAGTTTAACAGCCAAGTTTAGTGGCAAAAATATTGGGTATGAGTTACTATGGTAACCATTAACTGAATTCAGTACATTTAACCTTTTAATCATAGTGTTATGTGGTTTTCTTCAGAACCATTCTTATTTATTTTGGCCCAATTAGAAAATAAAACAAGGCTGGAGGGATGCCGCATCTGTTTACTTTCTTAGCATGGATGTATGTAAACACACATATCTATATTTTTTTTCCAGAGGCTTCTATATACACATTGTATAAAAGTTGTAGTTAACATAAATAAACTCCAGAAGAGAAATTCCAACATATCCATTTTTCCCATGTTCAATGTCTGTGTATGTGTTTGTACGTCAGTCTGTCTTTCTTTGACTCTGTTTCTCCCTTATTCAATATTTATAAGGACCTCTAGGGCAGATGCCTTAAAACAACTGGATGATCACCAGGAGTTAGGCTGAATGAATTGCCTGTGTCCATCTTCTCTGTCTGAGTGACCCAGGACCAGAAGAAAAAGAAAAAGCAAAAGCACAGTTATCAGACTTTGAAGCCATATTCAGGTTAAAGGGCACCGGCCAGCCCGGCACATACTCTGCCTAAAGGACAAGGCTTTCATTTGATAAAGATCATTAGTCACTGAGATATATATTTTAGAGAGTTCCCAGTAGCGAATATTCTGTTGGCAGTCACTGGGGTGTACCAGATGGTTCATTAGCATAGGCTAGACAAGTCAAAGGCTTTCAGAATCATTTAGAAAATGTCAAACAGAAACAAGAACCCTGTCACTTTTTATTAGAATTAACTACATCATACCCTGGACACAGATTTCACCTTGGGTCAGAAAAATTAATACAGAATTATATGAATTGTGTAAT
This sequence comes from Suricata suricatta, assembly GCF_006229205.1. NCBI lineage: Eukaryota > Metazoa > Chordata > Mammalia > Carnivora > Herpestidae > Suricata > Suricata suricatta. The sequence continues at coordinate 146,358,603 of NC_043702.1, forward strand.
ATACTGGGTTAAGATAGGTCTTTCTCCAGGGACTCATTTGCTGGCAATATATTATGATCCCTCTACTTTAGGAATCCTCAAACCTTTCCTTTTGTAAGATATGAAAAGAGTTGACCTTGCTCAAAATCCATTGGTGTCTAATTGATTTGAGGTATATGCAGAATTTCAACAAGACATTCTTCTAAAGCTCTTTTGTGATCATTTTCTCAGGAAGCTTGGTGAGCGGGGCTTACTGAATATTCAGCAGCATAGAAAGTATGCTTTATGTCAGGAGAAAAATACACCCATTAATTGAACACACTGCTGTAGTAAATAGGAATTAAAATGCCATTAAAATATTGTGCCTTTTTCCCCTTTTAATCCAGATGTCAAAAACCTTGAGAACTTCCAGCTGGTAGAAGGTGTCCAGGAACAAGTGAACGCCGCCCTGCTGGACTATACAATGTGCAACTACCCTCAGCAAACAGAGAAATTTGGGCAGCTACTTCTTCGACTCCCCGAAATCCGGGCCATCAGCATGCAGGCTGAAGAATACCTCTACTACAAGCACCTGAATGGGGATGTTCCCTATAATAACCTCCTCATTGAAATGTTGCATGCAAAACGAGCTTAGGTTGCAACCCTTAGAAGCTCTGCTTTCAAAACAAAAAGAGATTGGTGGGGGTGGGGGGGAAGAAGAGCAGAAGGAAAGTAAAAAAGAAAAAAAAAATACTCTGAACTGCTCCAAGCAACTAATTAAAAACTTGGTTTAAAGATATTGAATTTAAAAAGGCATAATAATCAAATACTTAATAGCAAATAAATGATGTATCAGGGTATTTGTATTGCAATCTGTGAATCAAAGGCTTCACATCCCCAAAGGATTCCATATAAGAGACGTTATAATGGAGTGGATTGAACTCGCGGATGGATACCAACACCATATCAGAATAAAAACGGACAGAACACTTCTTGTATATTTAAACTGATCTCCGCTGTGAAGAAATTGAGGAACTGATCTGTGTTATTAATTAGGCTTATACAGCAGGGGATTTGAGCTTACAGAGTCCCTTCATGGTAAAGCTGAACTGAAATAACTCAAAAATCCATCAGCTGCCCCTGTAATAGCCCTTCCCTCTTCCTTCCAAGGACCCAGCACCTTCTATCCTGTGATCACGGAGTCTGTCCTTATGGATTTGTGCGCAGCCACACCCATTAGTAGCTCCACCAAATCATGAAAAGCCTAATTTTGAATGTCTGTGTCTTAGACCTGCAAACAGCTAATAAGAACAGTCTATTAATATGTTAGCTTGCCATTTTAAATATGTTCTGGTTTTGTCATGTGTTCATAATGAGAAAAAAAAGAAGCAGGCAGTATCCCTCTTCTGATCTTATATAAGCATTAGTTAATATTAAGGGAAAGGACCACAAACGTTTCAAGCAAATGTTCTATAGCTAAAGCAAGCTAGCCTTTATTTCTGCTATTGTTACTGAACCGTGGTTTTCCTATCAATTTCTCGCCAAAAGGCTTCTTAGGGTACATCCATCTTTTTAACTGTCCGAGTTTGTAGTTCATTTAAAACTAAAACCTGAAGCGAATTTTGCTGGGACGTCAAATTGTCACAGTGCCAAGTAGTTTAAAATAAAACTGAAGCGTGTTAAGCTATGCAAAAGGAAAGAAAAGGGTGAGCTAGTGGATGGCCTCGAGTCTCCCGCTTGCTGCAACTGAACATCCCCCAAACACAGAATATGGAAACAGCGATTTTTACATAGGGAGGGAAAGATGACAGAGTAGTTCAAAATCTTCCCCGAAAAGGAAAGGAAGAGAGTGAGACTGACCTTTCGAAGTCATAGACCAAAGTCTGCTATAGAACAAATATTGAAGGACAAAGCATTGCAAAACAAACTCTCCCAATGACGAAAGCAGTATTATTAACACGTGACGCCACAGGTCGGGAAGTCTTGCCTTATTTCACAATTCTGAGAGGTAGCTGTGCAGATGCGGATTAACATTTGTTTAAAATAAAGTATTAATACTTTACAGTCAAATAAAAGATAGTGTTTACATTCTTTAGGTCCTGTGGGGGGTAAGCAGGGAACTGTGATACACAAAATAGCTGAAGCAGTAATTTCCTTAATGTTATTTTTCTGATTGGTAATTATTTTTAACAGTACTTAATTATTGTATGTCGTGAGACACTAAAATCAAAAACGGAATCTCATTTAGACTTTAATTTTTTTGAGATTATCAGCGGCACAATCACTTGTAGAAACTGTAAAAAATAAATATCTCCTAGTCCCTTAATTTTCTCATAAATGTTTCTGGCTTTTGAATAGTTTATTTATATTGTATATCATAGTTCAACTGTAGACAATTATGATGCTAATTTATTGTTCCTTGGTTTCACCTTTGTATAAGATATAGCCAAGACTGAAGAAACCAAATATATGTGTTTACTGTAGCATGTCTTCAAGTTAGTGGAACATAGTTCAGGGACAGAGAAGGGTCTTAATGAATTAAAATCATCCACTTGATTAAATGTCTGTAAATCTTCATAATTCTTACTGTAGTTTATTTAATATCTGTTGTAAATTATGTGACTTGTAGTTTCCTCTGATTTCAAGTAAATTTAACAAGGGTGGAGTCTTACCTGGTTTCCTTTTTGAGCATTGTAAGTTGTATACCAAAGATATTAGTTACTACTTCTGTGTGTACAAAAAGGGTTATTTTATTGTTTTTCTTAATCTCCTTTAATATTCGTCCACATGAAGGGTACACATTCGCTAAACTGAGTGTCCACAGCTCCTCATGCAAAATTTCAGTCACCTGTAATCATGGCTCAAAGGGCAATGAAAAATAGCTGATCAGAGTCAATATGCAAAGCATGAGATGGATTAGCAGCAACATTCTTCTCCCCAGTTAAGAACCAGGTTGGCTAGAAGACATGTGGCGAGGAATGGGTGTTGTTAACCGTTACTGAAATGGTTCCATCATGTGTGTAGAACATGGGTGGTGGCAATTCGGAGATTTGTGGGATAGTTATTTGAGGGTTTTTAACATTGCGAAAAAAACACCAAATATATTAATTCTGAAAGTCCCATGTTTTCTTATTTTAATAATACAGTACTCCCTGCTGAATATTAAATCTAAAAAGTGTCAAATATTGGTATGTTGTTACCCTAGTAAGTTACATTCTAAGTACAGTTAGAAAGATGGGCAACTCAGAGAGTTACATCCACACTTCCGGTATCACCAAGAACAGAAGTTGATAGACAAGAATGCACCCTAGTCAATGCCTATGGCCCAAAGTTGGCAAATGAAATTTCTCGCGTGTTCATTAGTGACCAGTTTGTAACCAGACATTTTCTTAGCAACTGCCTTATCAATTACAGGATTTATTAGTAAAAGCAGACTCAAATATAAACGTTTCCGGCTTAGCCTGGTTTGTTATAGTTGGTCTACATTTGTAAACAGACAATCTGTAGTGTCTGAATATTTGTCTTACAGATCTCCTGCAGCTACCTTGAACCTGAATCCATGCAATGTTCAGAGTGTGAAGTCAGTTAACTTGTTGATGTTTTCTTACTGTATCAGTGAAATACATATTGTCATGTCAGTTCTTGCCAGGAATTTCTCAACAAAATGGATTTTTTTTCAGTATTTCAATAAATATTGATATGCCCAGCCTGATAATTTTTAAAAGTTTTTATACTGTCCTCTTTCTTTTTTTTCTTTAATTTTTTTTAACATTTATTTATTTTTGAGAGACAGAGTGACAGATCATGAGCAGGGGAGGGTCAGAGAGAGAGGGAGACACAGAATCTAAAGCAATCTCCAGACTCTGAGCTAGCTGTCAGCACAGAGCCTGACGTGGGGCTCAAATCCATGAACTGTGAGATCATGACCTGGGCTGAAGTCAGATGCTCAACCGACTGAGCCACCCAGGTGCCCCTGTCCTCTTTCTATTAGATCTAAAGCCTCCAGTAATTAATATACTTGACTAGCAAGGAGTCAAAAGAACTCCACACGAGCAGATACTATCTAGAGGAATCTTGTCCTTGGTTGGATACTTGAAGCATTAAACTCAATCTGTGCATCCTATCTCTACACATGAAACAAAGCATTTTATATGATTTGCTGTCTTAACTGATTGGCAGAAAAATCTCATAGTATCTGCCACAAGATACTTTACTAAGTGCCTTGTTAATTCAAGTAATCTTGAGAACAGCTCCTTTTGGTATTATTATGTACCTCTTAAAGCTTCTTGCACAGACTGAGAAACTAGCCAGTGAAGGAGCAGAGATTTGAACCCAGGCCGTTTGGCTCCAGGATTCACGTTCTTAAATGCTACACCATACTGTCCCTAATCCAGGGTGACACTTAGGATTTGTCTCAAAAGGAAAAGATCTTAAGTAAAATCAGATATCAAATCACTGCCAAGAATATAAATCTCCATAACTTAGAAATCTAAAAGCTTTTTACATTTTCTGGAGTTTAACCCCAAAGCATAACAGGTCTATGTCCTAGAAATTAGCCTCCTTCAGTACATGGAGACTTTGGAGACGTTTACAAAATCTATTTTGGAAATTAATAATTATCTCTGCTACAAAATAACACAAGAGCCACAAAACCTATGCTTATGAAACATTGTGATCCAAGGAAAACCACCTCCTTCTGCTCTGCCTTTGTCTTCCCTTACCCTTCCAAGATGAGCGAAAGTCATCCTCTCTTCGCCAATCCAATACTGATTTTTCTTAGGTTCCTGCAAAAATCTACCAAAGGATCAGATTCTCCACTGCACTTAGGGCCTAGTAGATTATAGAACTAAGATTTTTAAGCAACTAAATAGTGACCTATAAGACATCTCCCTCATCAACCTCTTACCAGGAGGAACTTAAAAAAAAATTCTTGCTGACATCCCATGGACTATGAAAATGTATGTTCCTATTTAACTGAACTGTAACTTACATACAGAACAGTATACAGCTTGATACATTCTTACATCTGTATATATCTAGGTAATCATCACATAGGTACAGCAAGGTATAGACCATACATTTAAAAAATATGTTTTTATAGGTGGTTATACACATTTATTTTTTAACTTGGTGGCGAGGAAGTTTCTCCAGAGCCCAAACCAGCAGCCAGCAGAGGTCATTCTGATGAGACCGGAGGCCTCAGTCCCCCCAGAATAACATTCACAGAGTTGCTAAATCCATCAGCATGACGGAGCCCCAAGAAAAAAGTTGCTCACGCTGTCGTGCATTTGATTGTTATATTTGATATTCACAATAACTTTGAAGAGGTTTGTACCCTTAACTAAGTTTGACGTTCAGTTTGAAACCATCTCTGATGTATATTTTTATGAGAAACACGTGCAGAGTTTGCTCAACATAACACAGGTCAAAATGCTACAATACTTAGTGATCTTGACATTTCCCTGGAATAATAAAGACCAATTTTCCTTAACATTGAACAGGAAATGTATAGTGTAGTCACTCAAAATAAATACTCTTGCAATACTTTAACCGTTTTATAGAGGCATTTGTTTTATTTTAAAGTTAGGAATTAATAATTCAGTGACTGATATCAGGCAGTAATTGTGGCTTGTTTGCAAAAAAAACTCTTAAGAACCAGTCTATGAAACATTGTATGTTTGATTGTTGGGAAAGCGGCAAAAAGAGGTGTAATTAGATGGATCAGAGTGTCCCCAATATGAATTTGACACTAAACAACTAAGAAACCAAGAAACCAGTAGACTTGAGCATGTAGTAGACTTAAGGACCCTCCACGCCACTCCTGAGCTGAGGCCAGCATCTTTCAGACCCCAGGTTGACCCAGGAGGTATTATGGGTTCCAGGCCCAATTCCCTGGGACACTAGATCTGAACCTGTTCTCAGGACCATGTCAATCAGAAAGGGCCAAAAGATGAGACTGGAGTCGCCCTTCCATGGAGACAATGTGTTGATACCTGGTTTGCATCCAACTCTTGAACTTGACCAGGAATCTCAACCCTCTTGTCTCACCTGATGCAACAGCACCCACCTGTCCTTGGCTGGCTGTGTCGACCCCACCTCTCAGGAAGAAGCCCACAAGGACTGAAGCCCTTCCAGATTCCCCATGACCTTGGGCCACACCTGCTTCAGGCTCCTTGCCAGCTTTTCTTCATGCACCTCTCCTGCCTTCCACATTGCCTCTGTATCCAAGTCCTACCAGTGACTTTCTGTAACTCTCTCAAATCAATCCTTTCCACTCCCTGCAGCTTTAGATCAGGCCCTTGGCATTTCTTGCCTAAAATTACACAATAGCCTCTGGGCTGGTCT
>NC_043702.1:146365005-146383852 GCF_006229205.1 Suricata suricatta
CCCTTTCAAAGTCAAAAGATCCCATTTCTAGACCTCTGCTATGAATCATAGTATAGTCTCATTGTGTCTCTCTCCCAAGGTTGCCCCTCTAAACTGTAAACATGGGGCAAGGGCCGTGCCTGGAAAAGCTCTCTAAGCCACTGGCCCAGTGCAGGGCACAGAGCAAGCGCCACATGTGATCGCCACAGAAGAATTAGGGATGTTGCTTCCCATCTGTCTCCTTGACGTGGGACATTTCAGTCACGCCAAGACCAAGATAATCTAGTGCCCATCCAACATGCCCATCCACTCCAAACTCAGTATCACAAATGAATTTCAACTTTCTTTCAGGGATGGTCCATATGTGTGACAGTACCTCAGCTCCCATCTTGAGCTTCGAGCTCCCATCTTTGGTTAATCCAAAGAACTAGGCAGTGAGAATGGCATTATTTCACTGATACAAAGCTCTCAGCATCTCTGAGCACCATCTGAAGAAAGAACCACAAAAGGGAAAGGAAATGTGTTCCGCAGCATCAGGAGTAAAAACTGGTAGCAAAGTAGGTAAATATCATGGAGAGGAAGAGTGTGGCACAACATGAAAAAAAAAAAAAAAAGAATCAAAGCTTTCCAAAAATGAAACCAACTCCATTAGAGACTGGTGATTTCCCAGAAACTGTTCCACCTAAAGCTGGAGCACTGGGGATGTAATTCCTCCAGTGGATGGCTGGGCCATCTTTAATGACCCCACGGAAGTGACAGTCCAAGCTCCCAGCATGGCCATCCAAACAGACCGGTCCAAAATTTCAGGAAGGATTTTTTTCCCTCCAAGAAAAATTTGCTTGAGTCTTTGAAGTCTGCTAGCATGACAGGCAGGATCCAGCCAACTCCAGATACCTAAATGTAGAAGAGATGAATTTACAAAGCTCATTTCAGTGTTTATGTAAGACACAAAGGAGAAATCCCATTCTGCCAAACACGTTAGACCAGCTCATCCTTACGTCAGGCAGTAGTTACTGTTCTGAGAAAGAGAGCGTCTACTTTTTGAAAAATCCTGTCCACGCATCCAAAACTGCTTCTCCAGCATCTGCTCTGTATCAGGAAGTGGCTCATGGTGGCGGAGGTGCCAGCGTCCCACATAAACCTCCTCTGTGAGGGACAAGATGCTCTGGGACTAGAGATCATCCTCATCTGGTTGCTGGTCCTTGCTGTCCCATCCCGGACTTACAGCTCTCCCCCCAACCTGACGAAAGAGAGCAAATGAAAGAGGTTACACTAGAGAGACCCAGGATATCCATAAAACATGTCTTGACTGACTTCCATTCAGGACATGGTCTCACGGTTCATGGGTTCAAGCCCAGCATCGGGCTCTATGCTGACAACTCAGAGCCTAGAGCCTGTTTCCGATTCTGTCTCCGTCTCTCTCTGCCTTTCCCTCCCTCCCTCTCTCTCTCTCTCTCAAAAATAAGTAAACATTAAAAAAGTAGGTGTCAATTGCTCAATGCCTTGGCAACATCTTCAACACAAAAATTCTCTGAGTCTCACATACAGGAGAATTCGGGGTGACGTTTATTTCTGCCCCATCTTAACAGAAAGCAGCATCATAACCACCACCCTTCACCCCCAAATTGGTCCTGACCATGTTATAACTTTAAGAGCTACCCTAATTCTCTCATACCCCAGTTTCACTAGTAGTTTCCGTATTTATTTTATCACAAAAGTATTTGAAAAACATCCTATATGCATTAATTTTTGGAGGACTGTGTGAATCCAAAGCAATCGTGTTGTTTATGAAGAGAAAACATTTTGTGTTTGTCATCTCCACTCCTACTCCAGCGCCACGAATGCAGTTACAAAAGTATTCACTGTTTAAAAAAAAAAGAAATCTTGTCACAAGGATTTTTGCCCAGAAACAAATTAGGACTGGCAAAAGCTCTCTGGTATAGAGGTGGAATGAGCTTCTATAAATAAGTGTGGAAACACGTGTTACATTGCCCCTGAGTGTTGCTGTGAGAGGTTTTATTTCCCCTCTGCCCCTGCCTTGTGGCCTTGTGTTATCTCAGCGTCAAATGTTCCTATGACCATTGTGTGGCCTGGATTCCAGCCAGGCTCCATGGGCAGTGCCCGGCCAGTGCTGGCGCATCCTCTCACCTCCCTTAAAAAAGCCTGGAAGGGGTGTGACCCCCTGGGGGAGAAAGAAGAGTCCTTACACCTCTTAACATGGGCTTCCAGACACACACGCTGGACTATGCCACTCACCCAACACCCAGTCTCATTTATGAAAATAGGGACAAGGATAACTAACAAAGACTGCAGCCTTAAAAGCGCTGAGCCCCTATTTGGTTAAATTGTCTCCTTTTATTGGGGCACCTGGGGGGCTCAGTCGGTTAAGCGTCTGACTTCGGCTCCGGTCATGATCTCACAGTTCATGAGTGTGAGCCCCGCGTCGGGCTCTGTGCTGACAGCTCAGAGCCTGGGGCCTGCTTCACATTCTGGGTCTCTCCCTCCCTCTGTCCCTCCCATGATCATGACTGTCTGTCTCTGTCTCACAATGACAAATAAACATTAAAAAAATTTTTTTTCATCATCTCCTTTTATTCACACAACAACCCTGCAACATGGGGTTATTATCACAGTTGTGTTTTGGCTTAATTACTGCGCATTTCCTGAGGTCACACAGCTGATAAGTGGCAAGCCCACGACTCAAACCCAGTTCCAGCCAACACAAGGCTCCGGCATTTAACCACAGAACCATGAATTTCATTTTGGATTCATACAGAATCTCTGAAAAAAATGTGGAAGAGAGGGATTGTCAATCTCCACATCTACTTCAGCATTCCGGCACCACACTGCCTGACTCTTTCAGACAAATCTCCCTTTTCTCAACTTCAGTTGGAATGTATATATGAAGATGGGGCTCCTGCGGGGGCTCAGTCAGTTAGGTGGCTGACTTCAGCTCAGGTCATGATCTCATGGCTTGTGAGTTCAAGCCCTGTGTCAGGCTCTGTGCTGACAGCTCCGAGCCTGGAGCCTGCTTCGGATTCTGTGTCTCCCTCTCTCTCTGTCCCTCCCCTATTCACACTCTATCTCTCAAAGATAAATAAATGATTGAATGAATTAAAAAAAAAAAAGATATGCATATATAAAGTGAAGGCAGAGAAACACACCATTACTACATGATTATTTCACATCTTTAAAAGTAATCACTTTATTGGGACTCCTGGGTGGCTCAGTCAGTTGAGCATCCAACTTCGGCTCAGATCACGATCTCACAGTTTGTGGGTTTGAGCCCCGTGTGGGGCTCTGTGCTGACAGCTCAGAGCCTGGAGCCTGCTTCGGATTCTGTGTCTCTCTCTCCCTCTGCCCCTCCCCTGCTTGTGGCTCTGTCCCTCTCCCTCAAAAATAAATAAACATTAAAAAAAATTTTAAATAATTACTTTGGCATACCTAAGCACAAAAATAAAAGTGGTTTCTGCTGCTTATCCTTGTTTTCTCTTCGTACTTTTGCTTCATTTCATTTTCACATAAAGAGAAGTCAAAGAGAGACCTGATTTATTTTCAACACTAAAATGCAAGCACCTTACCCAGCCATTTTGGTGCCTGAAACATTACTAGTCAAAGAGAATTTTATGGAAGGTGCAATATTTAAATGCAAATACTACTTACAAAGGTGTACAGGCTGAGCCATGGGAGACCACTGACAGATGAGCATTAGGAACTAGTCAGCCAAGGGAAAGTCACAGGTCAGATCAGAGACCAGAAGACAGGGCCTAGCAGGGGCAAACAGACGAGCTCAAAACACAGAGAGATTTGGAAAAAAGAGAGAGAGAAAAGGAAGTGTGATGAGGCTATTACACTGAAAAAAGAAAAATCATGTCATGTAAGACCCACCAGGTAACAATAAGAAGTGTAATTCTTTTTCCTAATATTAGAGCTGTCATTGTATTACCTCATTCTGTGGAAAACCATGGCCAAATAAGGTATCAATGTGCTGGGAGTTGAAATTGAGTGATTTTATATACATGTAACTTTTTTTGGGGGCCCTGCAGAAGCATCCACAGAATTTCCTGCGTTTATTTTCACGAGGTGCAGCAAGAGCTCAGCTGGCACGAGGCAAGTCAAAAAGGGGGTTTCCATCCAACTTTGATTTATGATCCACAAAGATGCCAATTTCCTGTTTTTGAAGCACTGCGGAAAACTTTCCCAAATATAATCTGATATGCAACAAAGCCTCCTAACAGATGTGAAGATACGAGGAAGGATCCAAAGCACGACGGTGGGTAAGCACTGTTTTAATCTTAAGGAAGGGACTTCAGGGAAAATTGGGACTGCAGATATTTTATGTGTTTGAACACAAGTCATTTTAATTGCAAGGGAATAGGGAAACTCAAAGCCTGCTTATTTTGTAATCAGTAAAGTACTTATTAATCATGTATGTTTGCTTCTGAGCTCTCCACGCCGAAGAAAGACACGCTGTCTCCCTGGGAGCCTCCATCAGGGGGTTCTCGAGAGATCAGGATGGCAGATAGCTCTGTCATCCCGTCCACGCCTACACAGGAGTCTATGCCTTCAGTGGCCCAGGGGGTCAAGGTTTCTTTGGGCGTTGGGGAGTGTGTGCAAGTGGCAGAAGGAAAGGAAGTAGCTTTGCAAACCTGGGGTGAGGGACACATCTGCCACTTGTACATCTGAGGACATTCCAGAGAAACCATGAGGCCCCTAGGGATGGAGGCCGATGAGAGGGAGAGGTTGCAAGGAAGGCTCCCCCTTTTCCTCACTGCCCATCTTCACATTCCCCACTGTGCTGCCAACTACCCTTAAATCACGTCACTGGGTTCCCAAACCAGCTAGTACTTGGTCTCCAGGTTGCTGAATCTTGCCTTACATCTTTGCCTGGACAATTTCAGACATGCGCTTTCTTGATCAGAGTAAAGTAAATGAGCTGTTTATCCACCCATGGTCAGGAGTCCTGGCCCAGATGCCTAAAGGGCAGTGATCTTTTCTTTCCGTCCTCCCTCCTTAACTTCCTTTCTAGGGAATTGCCGTGCTCTCAGAGAGAAAAGGGAACTTACAAAATATCAGTCACAAATCTCCCAGCATAAATAAAACACACATCTAGGGAGTGCGCTGTGCCCTCACATGGCTCCAGTGTATTAAAGAGGAACAGAAAGTCTACCAAATGCCCGTTCCTTCCACCATGATGTTTTGGGTGGGACATAAGCCTGCTCCTCATCGCTTTAGCTTCTTTTAACTCAACATCTACTCAAAATAGGTACTCAGTAAGTGTATCTTGGACTGAATACAATGATTAATTGTTTTTTATGATCAACATATATTTGAAAACATAAGTAATTTGAAAAGCAGTACTAATGGTCTCTTTCCCCTTGTAAAAGGAATACGAGTCCTGATTTGCATGAAAAACTTCCTCTTCACTTTTCTTATTACTGCTTTCCGAGAGAACCTAACAATCAAAATTGTACTTTCAACTGATCATTTCAGTATCATCAGATTCTTTAATTAGCCAGGATAAAGAAAATATGACTTAGAAAACAATTCTGAAAGTCATTATCATCCCAAACATAAAAACCTACTTGGTTTTTTATTGTCTATTAATTCACCGTGAATGTTGGCATTGTTTGAAAGTTAAAGCAAACAATAGCCTTGCACTTAAGATACAGACACTATTAGCTTCACGAGCCCTTGTACGGGTTACCTCATAAACAACTTAAGTTTACGTTCTTACTTAGGTGAATATGTTCTTTGGTCACTCTTTGACCTGAGAATCCAAGTGAGAAATACTTTATAACTTCAAAGTTAATATCAATTCATCACACATAAATTGTGAGGCACACTATTATTTTATTTACCACTTAAAAGGAAATATTCTTCTAACTTTGTAAGACATACCCTGACTTGAAAGAACTTTAATTGTCCACAGGTACGTCTTAGAAGTGATGACATGAAGTGTCATTTGATACAGGTTCCTCACAGTCAGAAGCGCAAATCCTTGGACCATGGAAGGATAAAGCACCAAGTACTCTACCTGTGACCAGCAGCATCCAGTATTAGATTATTGATGGATTTGTCTTAGGGTTTTTATATTTATTTCCATATTCGACAGATATTCCGTTGTACCTAGTATATGCGTTAGACACTGTTCCTACTATCAAGGACTTGCAGTCTAGAATTATATGACTTTAGGTTAGGCCAGGGGTCAGCTAACTATGGCTCATGTGCCATATATAGCAAAACCTGCTTTTGTGAACTTTTGTCACCAAAGAACCACACAAATTTAGATATTGTGTGTTTCCACGTGATAATGGCTCCGTAGTTACAACAAAGACCACGTGTTGCCTGCAAAGCCTAAAATATTTACCATCTGGTCTTTTTCAGAATGTGTTTGCTGATCCCTGATTTAGGCTAATGGCTTGGAGTAATACCTGGTCATTACAACCTTTCACTGTGGGGCACCTGGGTGGCTCAGTTGGTTGAGCATCCAACTCTTGATTTCAGCTTGAGTCATGATCTCAGGATTCGTGGTACTGAGTCTTGTGTTGAGCTCTGTGCTGACAGCTCAGAGGCTGCTTAGGGTTCTCTCTCTCTGCCTGTACCCTGCTCGTGCTCTCTCTATCTCGAAATAAATAAACACGTAAAAAAAAACCCAAAACCTTCACATTGGAAACAAGTATTCCATCAGTTTAAAGTGGCACAGACCTCAAAGTCTAAAAAGGAAAATGGGAGAGAAAGGGAATAAACAAAGAGGACATAATCATAATAGAGAATAAACAATCATGACTAAGAACTTTCTGCTCTCTCTTTTTGCTTCTAACATGTTGTCTTCTGAGTATTATGCCAACATTGGTAAGGAATGAAAGATCTATTGATCTGATAATGTTGCAGTTTATTAGAAAGTTTGGCATCGGATTTTACAAAGAAACAGTTGAGCACATGGAGGTAACATCAGATGTAATGACAATGGACTTGAGCCACTTGCCAATAATTTTTATCCGTGGCACCCCTTAATAACTGCTCTTTGTGCTGTCATTCATTCCTTCATAGAACCAGCATTTTCTATGAAATTACTATATGCTAGCCTGTTCTGGTGACTAGGGGTATAGCAGTGAACAGAACAAATCCTCTACTTTATGGAACTTGAATTTTAATGGTAAGAAACAAAAATAGGTAAAATGATAACTATGTACTCTATTAGGGAATGGCAAAAAGTGAGTAGGATAGGGAGATAGAAAGTGATGGTGGGTGGGAAAGGTGGGAGAGCTATGTGGTCAGGGAAGGGCTCTGCCATTTCAGAAGAACCCAAAGAAAGCTGAAACAAGCCATCTGGAGAGTTTTCCACCAGGCGGGGAGGACATGTGCAAAGGCCCTGAGGCAGAAGCATTGGTGACTGGGCTTGAGAAACAACAGTCAGGAGGCCTATGTGCCGGAGCACAAAAGTGAACAGGAACAAGTAAGCAAGAAAGGATGATGTTGGAGAAGATGGGGGGTTCGTGGAGGCCTTTATGAGGACTTTAATGTCCTTCAGACTGAGATGAGCAGCCATCGGAGGATCTGGGACAGAGGACGGCATGATCTGACAACTGAGTGGAGAAAAAACATTGACTGGTAGTGGAAATAGGAAAACGAATAGGAGGCTCTTGTAAAAATTCAGGCAAGAGATGAATGTGGCTTAGATTAGAACAGCCCTGCGAAGGGGTGCCTGGCTGGTTGAGTCAGGAGAGCCTGGGATTCTTGACATCTCAGGGTTCATGAGTTCAAGCCCCACATAGCTTGTAGAACTTCAAAAAAATAAAGAGCAATATTGGGGAAAGTGGTGAGACGCAGTCAGGTCCTGAGTGCCTTCCAAAGGCAGCGCCTTGAGGATTTGCTGGTGGATTAGATGTGAGGTTTTACAGAAAAAGATTGGCAAGGGAGTTCACTCATTCCTTTTATAAACAACTGACATTTCCTCAAACCTATATAAAATACGGATACCTGTATCATTAGAAAGATTAATTTGGTAATTTAATCTAAGCAAAACTTGGTTACATAATCTAAGCAAAGGAGTGTGTTGTCCTACAGATAAAATTTCAAGACAAATTGTCTAGCCTCCTTTTCCAACCAGGGACCGTCCCTACGCCCCTCCAACAAGGAAACAGAGTGTTAGTCATACTTCACTCATCCGTGTGCGCTCATGTCCTTTTTCCAGGCAGAAATTTCCTACATCTGCAATCATATCAAATGTCAATGATAATTTCTATTTTTCATAAAGAATTACTCCTAAATTTAGCATGCTAGAGTTTTACTCAAAACTTTTTACAAAATTGCTTTAAAAAATAGTATACTACTACTTCAGAAAAAAGGTTAAATTCTAGAAGTATTTTTAAAGGAACAAGATTGCATGACTTTCAGTGATCTATGGCAGAGCTTTGCAAACCTGAAGGTGCACACAGTCACCTGGAGAGCTTACTAGAATGCAGATTCCGATTCGCAGGTCTGGGACGGGGCGGACGCTCTGTGTTTCTAACAAGCTGACAGCTCATACACATGCTACTGTCCTGGGACCACACTTCAAGGAGCTGAGACCTATAAACTAAAACACTAGGCTAAGCGTAAATTAACCAGAAGATGTCTCTTTTAAAACAAGGTAGAAAATAGATAGGAACAATTTATTCAAGAAATATTTATTGAATGCTTGTAAACGGTCACAAAGTGTATTAGATGCCGGGGTTCAGAGAGAGAAGCTAGTCGCAGGTGTGAGGAATCTTCCAATCTGATAGGGAGAAACACTGGATAAATAAACAATTACAGCCGCCATGGGCGCAGTGATAGATAGGATCTTGGGGGGCCCAGAGGAAGGGTGGGGCTGGATGGGGTGGGTAACGAGACACGTGAGTCTTGAAATACACAGAAGGAAGAGAACACAGGGAGAGAGATCCTGATGGAGGCAAGTGCAGGGGCACAGACACAGCTCTGATAGCTCATAAATCCCTCTGTAATTGCAAATTGTTCGGCGTGACTGGAACACTAGTGCCTGTGGGGGAGGGTGGAAAATGAGGCCGAGGGTGGGCAGCAAGGAGGACCAGAAGGCTGGAGGAGCCTGAAGGTGATGAAGGGTTTTCAAAGAGAATCGGGTTTGCATATTGAAGAAACCATGCCGGCCTCTAGCCGTGAGCTTTGGGAGGTGGGAAGAAAGAACGGCAGGTGCTGCAAGAACCACTGAAACCCAGGTACTTTCTTTCTAATTCGGGACTTGAAATACACACATTTTAAAGCAAACAGTCTGTTTATATGAACCTGATAGCCTGGATAGTACAGACAGTAAAGGCTATGGAGTACAATTCACATGTCAATGATTTGCAAATAGTCATCAACCTAGTGCTTGAAAAAAGTTTAACTTCCAAAGATGAAAAAATTTCTGACCTAACACAATTGATTTGGCCTACAAACCTGTGAGGATAAAATTCAAAATAATCTCTGCCCTAAAAATCACCTTCCTTATGGGTAAAATAAAATTCAGGGTTGAAAAAAAATGTAAAATAAAATAAGTAGCAATAAGAAGAGAAAAAAAATGCAGAGTGACGTAAAACGCTAGTTTTTTTGCCCGCCTTCTTCATAACACTGTGTAGCCACAAGGTGACAATGTGGGTGACCAGGTACCAGCAGGTAGGGCCCCACAGGCTTGCTGCTGTGTGAGCAACTAGCAACACCAGCTAAAGCTGGCCAACCATTCAACTCGCTGGGCTTCCATGAAACCGTAAACCATATTAACACCGATGTCACAGTCTGAATTCCTGTGAATGTTCAGTGTGATTCAGATGAGGGTGAATCGTTCTGATTTCCAAGATTGCAATCTGCCTCCCAAATTGGAAGTGGAAGAGACAAATCCAGCCTCTGTTTGCAGAGGAGAGAAGAAAATGAGCCGGCAGGCAAACAAACGGGTCAATATCCCGAGGCAATGCAATCTGTCCGCGGCAGACAGGACAGCCTTGTAGGGGGAGGCCCAGAGGCTCAATCAGAAACCACTGTGCGGCCCTCTGTCAGAGAGCCTGTCCACCCTGGGCTGGCCTCCAACCGGGTGAGACCCAGACTGTGGGGAGAAAGTCTAAATAAGCATTACACTGATGATTAAGTAATCAGACAGAGGCAAGTCAATAATGAGCAATTTTTAATATTTAATTAAATATTTCCTATTAAATGTAATATGGAAAGACCCAAGGACTCCCCGACTGTACTGTTTGCCCTTGTACTGAGGCCACATTAAAATTTCAAGTTGCATATTTAGATTCTCTGTAAATAAGAAGAATGATAATAAAAAAATCACAACACTTGTCACAACAACAGTCCACATCAGCCAAGTGTCTTAACCTCTCTGAATAAATTACTCTTATCGGTTCCTTTGACCTGCTCCTCGTAACAATCTGGAATAATCCAGGCAGGAATTATCTCCCACCCAGTTTACAGAGAAGAAAACTGAGGTCCAAAGACAAGAAACACGTACCAAGTCACATGACGGCAGTACTGGTTTATTCCCTGTCCGCGGCTCTGTGTGACACTCAGCACTTGAGAAGTCACAGTTCCAGTATCTACTCCTAAGCAAGTTTGTGCTTTCAAAGTATAAACATATTCCTATCGCCAAGAATACTGGCAAGTTCTACTTGTGTTTTCCCACAGGTGCCAGTTCCTGCTTAGACTGGTTTCCACATTCGGAAAGCCATTTATTTCCTTTCTAAATCATGGCAGAGTTGGCAATAGTTAATAAACCATTTAGAAAGCCATTATAAAAACACAGCCGTCTTTGCTAAGAACTAAGGACTGCAGAATTATAAGAGCACAGCCTAATAGAAATGACCAGGACAGCGGACGAGGGGGAGGTGCGGTCGGCCCAGCGCTGGGCATTATGCGCCCGCCATGTCCAACGTACTCACTTCCTCCATCCAGAGGAGGGGCCATGCTAGACTCCGGCTCGCCTGCAGGTACGAGGAAGAGGGAGTCTGGGTTCCCCCTTTTCGCTCACAGCCATAGGCCCTCTGCTGCAGCTCCTTTTCATTCCCAGCCCACAGTTTCCTCTGAGTTCACAAAGACTTCCTCTAGACCTTCTGGAAAGGCTAGTCCCAAACCAGTACACTCCCTGAGTTCTCACATGGAGCAGGGTATGACTTCCTTTCATTGGTCTTCCTTGAAACCTCAAGGTCCCAGGCCCCACTCTGGCGGGTTTCCAGTCTCTGTGATGGTCAGTTTTCTGTGTCCACTTGGCTCAGCTCTAGCGCCGTTACTTAACTCAACACAGATCTAGGTGTTGCTGTGAAGGCAGACTTGACTTGAAGTAAGGGGAGTATCTTTAGTAATATGGGTGGCTTCATTCAATCCATTGAAAGACCTGAAGAGCAAAAACTAAGTTTCCTGGGGAAAAGACGAAATTCTGCCTCAAGAATGCTGTATCAAGTCCTGCCTGAGTTCAGGCTTGCGGCCCCTACAATGGGAGCAATATCTTAAAACAAGTCTTTCCCTGTGCGCATGCGTGTGCGTGTTCATGTTTCCCACTCCCTGTGCCTCAGTGTCGGGGGGCGGGGGAAGGACATCCTGCTGCTCCTCGTTGCCGTCTTCAGACCCCTACGTGCTTTTATCAAACTGTGAAAAGACACCAAGGGAGATATGAGGACAAAACCTCTTTTCCTCTGAGACTCGTCCTCCAGCTCCGCCACAGCCCCCTAGCTGAGGAGCCAGAGGCCACTGCTGATGTCTCAGCCGCTGCCTGGCCTTCACGGAGACAGACTCTGGCCCCTACACCACGGGCTTCTGCATCCCCGGCCGCAGCTGCGATCCCCACTACCTGAATACATGTCCCAGTCCCCTTGTCAAATGCCTACTTGCCTCCCTCCTTGAGCATCTCACACTCAGTGTGTCCACATCCAATGGACACACGCCTCCCTCCACACTCAGGTCCCTTCAAGAGCTCCCAGGTTCAATGTATGGCACTTCTGTCCACCTAGTTCCACCAGCCAAAATTGAAAATACCCCTTCTCCGTCAGCTCTTTATTTCCAATTCATGACCAAGTCTTTCACACGTATTTCTCAGATGTGCCTATACATCTTCATCCCGCCCCCCCCCCCACCACCTTAGTTTGGACTACCGTGAACTCTCAGACTCTCCCAAACTGTTTCCTTTGCTACAAAGATGCCAGAATAATTTTTTCAAAATGGAAATTGGCTCATCGTCTCTGATTTAAATCCTTTAATGGGGTTTGTTTAAAGGAAAACCCCCCGCTCACTCTCCCCTTCCAGGTCATCCTACGCCATGCTTGGCCCTCCACTTACTCTGCCCCAGGCCCTTGAACTTGCCATGCTGTCCACCCTACCTGAACTTCTGTCTTCCTGCTTAGCTTAGGTAACCTCTATTTATCCTGTAGATCTGCCAGTTTAGATCCTCTGGGAGGCAGATGCCAGAATGGATTCAGGAGTGAAGGAGATTTGCCAGGGGGGACTTCAGTGAGGAATAAAGGAAAGGGAAGCAGGCGTAAGCTGGAAGTCTTTTGAGCAAAACAAGGATGTGACACTGGAAAAACAGAAGGAAAAACCAGATAAGAATATCCTCACACTGCAGTGTGGCATCTGCACTAAAGAGGTCTCAACCGGGTCGATGAGGAGAGCATTCTGGGGAGAGAGTGGCCTTGGCGTGAACGTTGTGTTGGATCCCAAAGGTGCAGAAGCTGAGCTGTCAGCCAATGCTCTTCTTGGTGAGCACACACCAAGGACACACCTCCAAGATGGCCGCAGATCTCAGCTCACTGTGCACATGTTTCAGCAAAAATATTTCCCTGTATTTAAAGTTGATTCCTTAGGGACGCCTGGGCAGCTCAGCTGGTTAAGTCTCCGTCGGCTCAGGTCATAATCTCAAGGTTCATGAGTTCAAGCTCCACCTCAGACTCTGTGCTGACAGCTCAGAGCCTGGAACCTGCCTCCGATTCTGTGTCTCCCTCTCTCTGTGCCCCTCTCCCGCTTGCTCTTTGTCTCTCTGTCCCTCTCAAAAATAAAAAGACATTTAAAAATGTTTTTAAATAAATTAAGTTGATTCCTTAGATTACTAGAGAATACCAGAGCAAGATATACCCACATTTGAAAGATTCTTGACTCATCAAAATTGCCAACCACTGAAAAAAGACTAAATCACTTTTGCTGTGCAATGTTTAAGAAGATACGAAATTGTACCAATACATTTTGTAACATTTTGAAGAACAGAATTAAAAAGAATGTTGGGTGAGGGGAGGCGTTGTAACAGTACATTGAGAAAAAGAAAATTTTATTACATTCTATTTTCGTTTTGAAGTTTATTTTTTATTTTGAGTGAGATAAGAGTGGGTGTGAACTGGGGAAAGGCAGAGGGAGGGAGAGAGAATCCCAAGCAGGCTCTGCATTGTCAGTGTGGAGCCTGATGAGGGGCTCGAACTCATGAACCATGAGATGAACCTGAGCTGAAATCACAAGTCGGATGCTTAACTGACTGAGCCACCCAGGAACCCCTACATCCCATTTTTTCTAAGTATTCTATAAAATATCAGTTTCATTACAGAAAGTGAGAGTTATAAATATGTGTGCTTGCTTTTAAACAGAACTCCTCTCTTTTCCATTCAATTTGCTTTATAAAGAACAAACTCCAAAGTAGAGATTGAAATGGACTCAGAACACTTTTTCTTTTTTTTTTTCTTTTAAAAAATGTTTATTTATGAGAGAGAGAAACAGTGTGAGTGGGGAAGGGCAGAGATAGCTTAAGACACAGAATCTTTTTTTTTTTTTCAGTAAACATAGAATGTTTATTTTTTTTACACAATTTATTTTTTAACATATGCAATTATTTTCCATCATTTACAATACAGTAGTTACAATGATAGGGACACAGAATCTGAACCAGGCTCCAGGCTCTGAGCTGTCAGCAAAGAGCCCAACACAGGGCTTGAACCCACAAACTATAAGATCATGACCTGAGCTGAAGTCAGACACTTAATCAACTTAGCCATTCAGGCTCCCCAGAACACTTTTTCTTATCACTTATTTGAAAAGGTGGAGAGGTAAATATAACACAGTTCCTACCCTTGGGGAGGTAATATCTTAGCCAGAGAAGAAAACATATAATAACCACAAATATACCACAACGTGATGTGCATTAGAATGAAGTGAATAGAGAGGAGAAAGAAATTTATTCAGCTGACACGGAGAGATAAAGAGAGAAAAAAGAAACAGAGATCCAAAGCACTGACATATCAAACTGGACTTTGAGGAATGAATAGAGTTCACCAAGCAGAAGACACCGGCACTGAATTCCTCCGTGCACAGGGGTGGAGGTATGGCAAGTGTGGACAGTGTTAAAGAGAGTGATTACAGATAAGGTTTCAAAGGTGACTAAAGACGGGGTATGTCAGGTTTGGTTCTGGTATACTAAAGCATCTGCATTCTCCTCCATAAACAATGAAAGTATTGAAAACTTTTGGGGTTTTTTTTGTTTGTTTGTTTCAATTGAAATATAATTGCCATACAATATTGTATTAGTTTCAGGTATATAACAGTGATTCAACAATTATATACTTTATAAAATGTTCATCATAATACACATAGTTACCATCTGTCACCATATAAAATTATTACAACATTATTTATTTTCCCTATGCTGTACTTTTTCATTCCTGTCTGCACCGTATTTGTTTTATATTTATATTTATTAAGTAAGTATACCTTAATCCCCTTCACCTGTTTTGCCCATCCTCCACCTTCTCCCTTTTGGCAACCACCAGTTTGTTCTCTGTATTCATGAGTCTGTGTTTGGTTCTTGTTGTTAGTTTGTTTTGTTTTTTAGATTCCACATGTAAGTAATGTCATATGGTACTTGTCTTTGTCTGACTCATCTCACTTAGCATAATACACTCTAGGTCCATCCATGTTGTCATGAAGGGCAAAATTTCATTGATTTTTATGGCTGAGTAATATTCCTTTATGTAGATACACTACATCTTCCTTATCTATCCATCTATCGCTGGACACTTAGGTTGCTTCCATAGCTATTGTAAATAATGTCAAAAGATTTTTGAGTAGGGAAGTGTCCTATTCAGAGATGTGTTTTAGAAAGACCTGGATTGGAAATGAGGTTAAAGGCAGAGAGGCCAGTTAAGATATTGCAATAATCTGGGTCAAGCAGAGTCAAGAGGATTGAATTGAATCTCGGAGCAGTAGCAATGGGAAAATGTGACGGTGGACAGAATCAAAAAACTTCGGGGATATAAAGCTGGGTCTTGAGAATTATCAGAAGGTCTAAGTCTGTACTCGAGATTTAGTGGTTCAGTCTTTAGTCTTTAGATGGAGTACACAGAGCCAATGCCCCTGAAAACAAGACCTTAAAAAGAATCATCTTTCAGAGATACCATGAATGCATTTTACAGCTTTTCATCTGCGAATTCAAATTTGAAGACCTTAAAAGAGTTGATGCAATCTTCCTGGGTGACACCAATATATTCCCAAATCTTACAATGGTTCATTGAGCGTTGAGTTCATAGCATGAAATCTTTTTAATAACTTGGAATAAGATCTTGTCATTTTCATAAACAGTTAGCTGAGGTATGTTATAATAGGAAGAGTGAGAAGTGGATGTGACCAGGGCCAAATGTGGACCATCTGGCTCTCAAACCAGGCAAACTTATTCTTCATACTCCCTTTTTGTTCAAAAGACATCAGTTATTTCTCATTTACATATTTAATTGGGAGTCAGCCACTTTACTGTTTTCAAAAAGAACAAAGTTAATCGATTTATTCCAAAAAAGGAAACTCAGAATGAAATTACAATCTAGGAATTATAGTCCAAAATCATGTGTAATTGCAGAGCTACGTTAAATATGACCAATGGTCACTAGCTTTAACTAGATTGTATGGATGGAGGTGACACCGTTCAAGATACGGCTTTTTAAAAGCTCAACAAAAAAGAAAGACTCAAACTAAAGGTTTTAATGCATTGCCCACCCTTGGCTTGGAGGAACTCTTTATGGGTAACTGAGAGACATGTGCCATTTTACCACACATTCACAGATGTGACTGCCTGATAGACACTTCTGCTCTAGATGTCTCACCGACCTCCCAAAGTCGACGTGTAATCATCGTGCTCCTGGGGTCAACGCTTTCTCCCACGTCCCCATGACTATTGACAGCTCATCACTGGCAGCTGTCCTCCGTTTTTAATTTTTTCCTTCCCCACCATACACACAGGTTAGTTACCCTGCTACCCCATTCATTCTTCCTCTTCCAAGGCTCTTCTTTTGTCTTCTTACTGTCACCTCCAGGTTCTAGGTCTCACTTCTCCTCTCCTGGAACAGAGTCCTCTAATAAACTTTAATCTTCAAATCTCATATTCCTGGGGCGCCTGGGTGGCACAGTCAGTTAGGCGTCTGACTTCAGCTCAGGTCATGATCTCACGGTTCGTGGGTTTGGGCCCCGCGTTGGGCTCTGTGCTGACAGCTCAGAGCCTGGATCCTGTCTTCAGAATATGTGTCTCCCTCTCTTTCTGATCCTCCCCTGCTTGTGCTGTCTCTCTCTGTCTCTCTCTCAAAAAAAAAAAGTTAAAAGCAAAATTCTTTTAAAAAAATCTCATATTCTTGTCCATCCCCGTATATGATTGCCAAATTAACCTTTCTAAAGCAGAGTGTTAGAATGTTCAAAAATGGTTTAATAGTTTCACCTTTTCTACCACATGAATTCCGTACTCCAGTCTGATACTTTCAGGTCCTGCAAATCTAGCTCTAAACTCTCCCTCACCTTAAGTGTGAACCCGAAGTGCACAACTACTTGAGAGTCACACCTTACAATTTTTTCTGGATCCACGATCCTGTTAAACCATTACTCTGCTCAGAATATCTCTGCCCTCTCCACCCATAAAAGTCTGTGAATTACTTCCATAATGTAATGTTGGCTGAGCAAACAAACAAGAATACATTAGTACATTGATATAATCATGCTCATTTGTTTTTCTCTCTCTCTCTCCTCATTTATCTACCCATCAACCTATTTAGAAAAAGGAAATTAGGTTTTAAAAGATATACACCTGGGCACCTGGGTGGCTCAGTCAGCTGAGCGTCCGACTTCACCCCAGATCCTGATCTCGCAGTTCATGGGTTCAAGCCCCGCATCAGGCTCTGTGCTGACAGCTAGCTCAGAGCCTAGAGCCTGCTTCTGATTCTGTGTCCCTCTCTCCTTGCCCCTCCCCTGCTCATGATCTGTATCTCTTTGTCTTGCAAAAATAAATAAATGTTTAAAAAAATTTAAATAAATACATAAATAAAAAGATATACACCAAGTTGTTAAAAGTAGCTTTCTCTTGGTGGCACAGTTCTGGGTGGGTTTTTTTCATTTTATTATTAAATTATCTCCTTTTTTTCCTGCAAAAAACATATACTATTTTTATAAGAAAAATATTATTTTAAAACAATAATTACAATTTAAATTTTAAAAAAACATGGGAGAAGGGGGTGCCCGGATGGCTCAATTGGTTAACATCCAACTTTGTCTGTCAAGGTTTATGAGTTTGAGCCCTGCGGCAGGCTCTGTGCTGACAGCTCAGAGCCTGGAGCCTGCTTGGGATTCTGTGTGTGTGTGTGTGTCTCTCTCTCTCTCTGCCCCTTTCCATTCACTTGCTTGCATTCAAAAATAAATGAACATTAAAACATGTTTTTTAATTTAAAAAAAAGGCTGTCTATATTTCAAGGCTTTTCTCATATCTAACCTCTTTACTATATAGGGGCACCTGGGAGGCTCAGACGGTTGTGTCTGACTTTGGCTCAGGTCATGATCTCACAGTTGGTGGGTTTGACACCCAGATTGGGTTCTGTGCTGACAAATCAGAGCCTGGAGCTTGCTTTGGATTCTGTGTCTCCCTCTCTCCCTCTCTCTGCCCCTCCCCCAGTTGCACTCTGTCTCTCAAAAATAAATAAAATGGTTTTTTTTAACGTTTTTTATTTATTTTTGAGAGACAGAGAAAGACAGTGTGAGCAGAGGAGGGTCAGAGAGAGAGAGAGAGAGACAGAATCTGAAGCAGGCTCCAAGCTCTGAGCTAGCTGTCAGCACAGAGCCTGATGTGGGGCTTGAACCCACGAACCATGAGATCATGACCTGAGCCAAAGCTGGATGCTTAACCGACTAAGCCACCCAGGCGCTCCAATAACTGTTTTAAAAAAAAAAAGGTATATAAACTCCCCTTGCTTCAACTTCCTAAGTAGATTTGCACATACACACATACACCTACTCCCACCGACTCCTCCACATGGAGTCATATGGTTAAGAAAGAGCATAAGCTTTGAAATCCGAAAAAAACACAACACAAAATCACTTTTGACTGTCACTTCTTTTTTTTAATGTTTTATTTATTTATTTATTTATTTAATAGTTTATTGTCAAATTGGTTTCCATATAACACCCAGTGCTTCTCCCCACAAGTGCCCCCCCGACCATGACCATCACCCCCTCCCTCCTTCCCCCTTTCCCTTCAGTCCATGGTTCGTTTTCAGTATTCAGTAGTCTCCCTTGATCTGTGTCTCTCACTCTCCCCAGCTCTCTTTCCCCCTTCCTCTCCCTATGGTCCTCTGTTAGGTTTCTCCTGTTAGACCTATGAATGCAAACATATGGTATCTATCCCTCTCTTCCTGACTTATTTCGCTTAGCATAACACCCTCAAGGTCCATCCACTTTGCTACAAATGGCCATATTTCATTATTCCTCATTGCCATATAGTACTCCATTGTATACATATACTACATCTTCTTGATCCATTCATCAGTTGATGGACATTTAGGCTCTTTCCATGATTTGGCTATTGTAGAAAGTGCCGCTATGAACATTGGGGTACATGTGC
>NC_043702.1:146383952-146411452 GCF_006229205.1 Suricata suricatta
GGGGGGGGCAACTAAAAGGAATATTTCTACAACTTTTTCTTAAATATTTTGGTAAGTAGAACTGTAGTGGACCACAGTCCCCAGGTCAGCTCTTTAATCTTTGTTGCTCTATCTGTAAGAAGAACCGGTTCCTAAGATAGTGGCATCAGCCTTAGCTTTTTCATTAGAAATCAGCTCTCTTGGGGCGCCTGGGTGGCTCATTAAGTGTCCGACTTCAGCTCAGGTCATGATTTCACAGTTTGTGGGTTCAAGCCCTGCATCGGGCTCTGTGCTGACAGCTCAGAGCCCGGATCCTGCTTCAGATTCTGTGTCTTTCATTCTCTCTGCCCCCCTCCCACTCATATTCTGTCTCTCTCAAAAATAAATAAACATTAAAAAAAAAGAAATCAGCACTCTTGAATATGTATTAAAAAATTCCCATTTACCATTAATTTCCATAGAAAGTTAACTTGTGAAAGCAAGACCATTTTTATTAGTATTTAAAAAGCTAGCTCCAGGGGTGCCTGGGTGGCTCAGTCGGTTAAGCGTCTGGCTTCGGCTCAGGTCATGATCTCACGGTTCGTGGGTTCAAGCCCCATGTCGGGCTCTGTGCTGACAGCTCAGAGCCTGGAGCCTGCTTCACATTCTGTATCTCCCTCTCTCTCTGACCCTCCCCTATTCCCACTGTCTCTCTCTGTCTCTCAAAAATAAATAAAAGAACATTAAAAAATTTTTTAAAAAAAAAGCTAGCTCCAAATTGCATTTAGCTGAAACCAAAGGTACAATTCAATTTATTTAAACACAATTTCTCACGAATGTACTTGGAAAGAAGGTCAATAAAACAGGGCTGGGAGAATGTCCCTAGTATCCATTCTGCTTCCCTTTGCCTCTGCACAAGATGAGAAATTTCAAATTTTAGGAAAGAGTGTTCAGCATTTCAATAAGTAACTGAACATAACCTGGATATAAAAAGGGGACAAAAAATTTTTAAAAACCCCTCTCAATAAACAGAAATAGTGCACATAAGCCCCTCAGCACAGATTCCCAGCAAACTGCAGTTAAGCTGCACACATTTGACTGGAAAAAAAATTGAGACCCCATACTGAAGCACTTTCTATTAATTACACTATTTAAAGTACACACATATTTTATTTCTTTTTTCTATATTAAAACCTCACTTTTTTTTTGCTTCCTGATATGGATGACTTGGTAATACGTAGCTTAAGTATCAAATTGCCAGTTGTTTTTGTCTTGTTCTATTCTTTTCTTCAAGATCACGTCTTTTCCATCAATTGGAAAATTATATCAATAACTTCATAGCTGATAGATTATCAGTTTCTTTAAATTTTTTTTAAATTTAGTTTAAGAAGAGAAGACCAGGGCGCCTGGGTGGCTCAGTCGGCTAAGTGGCTGACTTCAGCTCAGATCATGATCTCACAGTTCATGTGTTCGAGCCCCACGTCAAGTTCTGTGCTGACAGCTTGGAGCCTGGAGCCTGTTTCAGATTCTGTGTCTCCCTCTCTCTCTGCCCCTCCCCACTCATGCTCTGACTCTCTCTATATCTCAAAATTAAACTATAAAAAAAAAAAGAAGACCAAGATGTATCTAAATTACAAGGATGATAAAAAGATTTATCTCTTCAGCGTGGGAAGAAACCCTACCGTGGTACAGTGGGAACAGTGAAGGCTGGCATCCTGGTACTTAGGGTTCCTTGGGTTAAAGTCTGTGACAGACCACATCTCTTCTTTAAATTCTTCTAATGATAAACTCAGATTTTGGTCATTATGTAAAAGTCTCAAAAGGAATATAAGAAAGATAAATTTCTAAAACCAAGATGGAAATTAAGTGGGTATAATTTTATGAGGAATTTGGGATAGCTCCACAGAGAGAAGAATGCATCAGGGACTGTTAGAATGTTTTGTTCCTGTGACTATTTCATTATGTTAAACAATTCATGAAAACTGTAAGAAATGGCAGGAGTGAGATTATTGATTTTTCTCGATTTATCTTGAGTTGGCTTGGACTGGGCATAAGGAGCTGCCATTCTGTGAGCTGGGCACTGACATGCAGAAAGTTTTACTGCTGTACTTAAACAGAGGTTTAGCACAACACACAGAGAGCCAGTCTCCAGATTGCTGAATGGTGACAAAATACACCATTAGGCAAAAAATTGGACAGAGAAGCTGGCATATTGGGTTGGTGGTTACAGTCATAAGAAACTCCTCAGGACATTAATAGATTACAATGAGTGGTTTAAATCTCTATGCTCGACCTCTGACGTAGTAAACAGCAGAATAAAAACCCTAAGCAGTACCTCAGACAGTGTGTGTTCTGGTGCTGGTCACTCTCCAATCTTGGACAATTCATTTTGCTTCCCGAAAAGTCAGTTTCTTCATCTGTAAATGAGAATGCGTCATGGAGTGATCTCAAGAGTTTCACCAGCTCTAACATTCTGGGATTCATTGAATAATAGATCTACTCGTCTCATACTACATGACCAAGATTAAGTGAGCAAAAAAGGGAAATACGGCCTGAAGGAATCTAACCACTCATATTTTCATGTGTGTAGAAAGAACAGACTTTAAATTCATGGAAATTAAACAGACATGGCTAAACATAGTAAAAGATTTTAATTTTAAGTTTCAATTTTAATTTTAAGATGCAAATAAAAACAATGGCATACCATTTTCATTTCTCACATTAGCAAAGATGAAATGCTTCGATACCCAGTGGTGACGGAGAGTCCGGGAGACTGGCATGCTCAGTGCTGTTGTATGAATGTAAACTGGTACCGCCTTCTCAGAGACCACGATGTCAATATCTATACCCAGTTACATGCATATACTCGTTGAGTAAACAATTTTACTTCTAAGAATTCAGCTTACATATATACTTGCAAAAGTATACTAAACTATGTGCTCAGGAATGTTCATGACAAAATTGTTTGAAATGCAACCACGAATGTAACATAACTGTCCATTATCAGGAAAATGGTTAAATAAATCATATGGTGCATCCATCTTATGGGATATTATGCAGCTGCTAAAAAAAAAAGTCTGTGTGCTGAAATGGAAAGATGCTAAGAATATTATTAAGTAAAAAAGCAAGTTTGGGAACAATATGCATAACATGATATCAATTTTTTAAAAATAAAGAAAAGAAGGGGTGCCTGGGTGGCTGTTTGTTAAGCATCTGACTCTTGATTTTGGCTCAGGTCATGATCTCACGGTGTGTGAGTCTGAGCTCCGCATAGAGCTCTGCCCTGACAGTGCAAAGCCTGTTTGGGATTGTCTCTCTCTCTCTTTCTGCTATACAATTTTGGTCACCTTAGGGACTAGTGATGGATGGTAAGTGGATGAAGGAGAGATAGTTCCTTCCATTTTATAATATTTCTATTAAAAAATTTTTTACCATGATCATTTAAATTTATAATTTAAAAAAAAAACAGGTTGCCTGGGTGGCTCAGTCAGTTAAGCAACCAACTCTTGATTTTAGCTCAGCTCATGATCTCATAGTTTGTGAGATCAAGCCCCATACGGGGCTCTGTGCTGACAGCATGGAGCCTGCTTGTGATTCTCTCCCTCTCCCTCTGCCCCCTCCCCACTTGCATACACGTATTCCCTCCTTCTCTCTCTCCCAAAATAAACAAACATTAAAAGAAAACTACACTAAACAAGAAACAACATTGAGAAACTATGGGGAAGGAGTGTCACAGAGGACAGCGG
This sequence comes from Suricata suricatta, assembly GCF_006229205.1. Lineage (NCBI taxonomy): Eukaryota > Metazoa > Chordata > Mammalia > Carnivora > Herpestidae > Suricata > Suricata suricatta. Next base: position 146,387,657 of record NC_043702.1, read on the forward strand.
GTAGCCTGGTGGCTGGCGGCCAGTCTGGACCTTGACTACAGGGGTAGAGACTACAGGACTTTATGGACAAAGGACTCCGGTGCACAGTTATTATTTTTGCTGCCCAGTATCCCTTTCCTGTTCTTTGAGTTACAGGACTTAATTTGGCAGGGCATAAGGGACCTGACCCCTCAGTTCATATGTTTCAGGTTGGGGAACTGAACCTTCCTCTCCAGTTCCAAGTGCGGGCATTGACCCTGGCCTCACCAAAGCGCACAGAACTGTCATGATTTCTTCCCTGGGCCAGGCATGGAAATGACAGCGTCTCCCAAACTTCTGCTAGAATTCCTAGAGAGATGCTCCTGCCGTATCTGAGTGCACAGCCACTGGAGCAAATCTCTGTAACTTCTGTGGCCATTGCTGCCACCACCTGGGTAGAGATTTGCCTGAAAATGAAACAAAAACAGAGGAAATCAGAACTCATGTGATGAGAGACAGGTTCCCGTGGACATCAAGCACCTGGGCCAACCATGCAGAAGCCTTTTCGATTGCTTTCTGTTATCTTAGACTTTCCATGAGCTAAGAAATTCCATTCTTCCTTGTACTGATTTGAGTTCTACCCGTTTAGTCCTACTAAAATCTGTTATTCTAACACTCTGTTTTTTAATATTTACTAGAATAGGGCAAGCATTCTAAAGATGAAAGAAGTCTCCTAAGTGATCAGCCCCATTTAATTTTTTTCTTTTATTTCTCACATTCCTCATTTTTAAAAAAATGTTTAGAAATTCTTAAATGGCATCAGCAGTTTAAAGGATTTTTAGAATTTAAGTAAGTAAAAATGGCTTGTCCTCGCAAGGTTTCTTTCCCCTCCTTAGTTCTAAGAGCTGTTCAACATTTTTTAAAAGATTTTTTTTTGTTTTTTTAATGTTTTATTTATTCCTGAGAGAGACAGAGCACCAGCAGGGGAGGGACAGAGAGAAAGGAAGACACAGAATCCAATGTAGGCTCCAGGCTCTGAACTGTCAGCAGAGAGCCCGACATGGAGCTCAAACTCATGAACCGTGAGATCATGACCTGAGCCAAAGTCAGATGCTTAACTGGTTGAGCCACCCAGGTGCCTTTAACATCTTTTTTTACACATTCGGCAAATATGGTTCCAGGCATCACCCCTCAGGAACCAGTCTCTTAGGAGAAAAGAGTCTGCTGTAACTAGGTGTGTATCACTCCACAGCATCTGAACAGTATATTCAGTATGTCTATCACTCAATGTGAATTTCTAAACCATTTGCAAACATAGCCATAGCAGCTGGAGGAGGAAATATCAGAGACCGCTGGAAGATGTCCACATTTGTCTCTTTCCTGATGTCAGATCGCACGCCTGGGCTTAGTGGCTGGGAGCTCAGTGACACACTGCTCACTACATCAGGTCATGGAGACCAGGGCCGGCGTGGCTTGGGGCATCCCTTGCCAGCGACTCCCTCTCTCCCTCTGCACTTCCACTGCCAACCCCACACCTCCAAGCACTCAGAAATCTTAGGAAATTGGAGGGCTCTGCCTGGCCTGCCCCCCCCCTCCCAGGAGACACTGCTCTCCTTTGCCACACCTACCGCAGACTCAGACCCATCAGCAAGGCCTGAAACAGAAAGTGACAGTGACGCTGAGGCATCTTGCAGGCACTGTGCATGGATCAAAGAGAATGGCAAAGAGACATCTGTGAGTTCTGAACATGCTTCCTGTCACCTCACCCGCAGAGTGACAGGCTGGCTGTGACCCGTAGCAGCTACAGCTTACAGCAACACCCCTGACTGTGTCTGGCTGTCAAGACTTGCAGGCTCCTGGGGACCACAGAAGCTGCAGGCTTTGCGGTTCAGAGTTAGACTTCTTGGTCTGAATACATTCAAAGGCAAGTGCAAAGTGAAGAAATTGGAAAACCTGAAAGAGAAATACCACTAGCTTCCCTTACTTAGCTGATCCTATTGTGCCGGGACACTTATGCAAGGCCAATCCTGGTCTTGGTGATAGCCCCGTGGACTCTGGGCGTATATTACCAGTAATTGCTGGAAAAACTTTGCAACCCAGGGTAACGATAGAAATGCTGTCTACGGCAGCCTACAAGGAAGAACTGTTGGCAATTGTGTCATGATCTTGTGTACAGGTTATTAAAAAGTGTCATATAGCTCACAGGTACGGTTCCCTGAAGTCTCTCCACACCTTCTCCTGACTGCTCTTTCCCTCACTGGCAGAGCGGTCCCTGCTCTCCACTCTTCCCTACACCACCCCTACCTGAGCAATCACCTGCCTGAACACAAGGGATTTAGAATCAAGCAACCCTAAATTCAGTCGCATTATTTTCCTTAAAAGATAAAACACATGCTTAGAATGACGGGCAGAGGAGGTGAGAACACAAAAAGAGCTATATGTTCTTATTATTTAAACGATTCCTTACTGTCTGAAAAAAAAAATCTAGAAGCCCCGGAGCCACCCACCCCCTGGAATCCTTATTACCCACAAAATCGCCCACTGCAAGCACAATGGCTCAATTAGCGTATCCTCGTACTGTCGTTTGTACCGTTCCATCTTCTGGAAAATGTCCTCTACTTTTATTTATTTACTTATTAGATTGAAAGTATTTTGAAGGCAGAAATCGTTTTATATTATTCTAGCCTGATGCTGGATAAAACATAAACATATAACACAGTAGGTGATGAATAACATCTTGAATTGGTTGATTTCTCCTCTTCGGTCCTATAAGACACACCTGAAAACCCATCGCTTCCATAGAGCCCCCCAGCCTTTCCCCTACAGAAATTCTCCCCTCCTATAACCCCTCCAGCATCTATTATCTGTATGATCATTTAAAAACCAACCACGAGATACAATTCTTTGCCATCTCCTTGTGCTCTTGCCTCTATCTCCATGAGTGTATATTTTCTCTCTTCAGGAATCATGAAATGTCCTTACCTCCCACCATCTCTGAGCTCCTAAATAAGTGCAAATAATTGCCCATTTAGTTTACCAAAGTGAATTCTAGTTGTATATATTGTTTAATTATAAGCAATCACTTCATTACTAATTAAAGGCAGATAGGTTTTTTAAAGCACACTAGACTTTCGTAACCCTACCTTGTTTTACGATAAAATTAAGCTCTTTCTCTACATCTTATAACAATTTTGAATGACACATAAGACATGATATTTAAACATGACCAGTCCTGGGCACCTGGGTGGCTCAGTCAATTAAGCATCCAACTTTAGCTCAGGTCATGACCTCGCAGTTCATGAGTTCAAGCCACACATCAGGCTCTGTACTAACAACTCAGAGCCTGGAATCTGCTTCAGATTCTGTGTCTCCCTTTCTCTCTGCCCCTCCCCTGCTCTCTCTCTCTCTCTCAGAAATAAATGTTAAAAAAATTAAATTACTAAACATGACCGGTACTAGGTTTGGAAATTGAAGAGTGACTCTTAAAAACATAATTTATAAAGGAAAATTTATAGTAAGCTGTCTCTCTTTCTCTCTCTATATATGTCATGTTTCTCACTTTTTATAGCTACCAATTTCCAAGATGGCCCCCAGCGATTTTTGCCCCCAGCTTCATGCTCCAGACAGTCTCCAGTCTGCTCCCATATTGGCAGGGCTGACCTCTGTAACCAGTAGGATATTGTAGGAATGAAGGGGTGTGGCTTCCAAGGCTAAATTGTAAAAGATACTGCAGCTAACCCTTGTTCTCTTGGAGCATTCCTGTTGGGAGGGCCAGTGCAGTGTTGTAAGGACACTGAGGCCTCTCCTTAGAGAGGTCATGTGACCAAGGACTGAGGCCTCCTGCCAACAGCCAGCACGGACTTGCCAACCATGTGAGTGAGTCTCCTTGGGAGCAGCTCCTTCAGCCCTGGTCAAGCCTTCAGCTACTATGTAGCCCAGATGACATCCTGACTTCAATTCCCTGACAGAATTTAAGGCAAGACTCCAGCTTCTCCCATGCTCCTGATCCAAGGAAATGGTATGAGATAACAGATGTCTGCTATTCTTTGAAACTACCAAGTTTGGGGGCAATTTGTTATGTGTCACTACATATAACTAAGACATCTTAACATGGACAATTTTACATTATATAAAAAATAAACAACAAATTTCTATGGCAAATCAGGCTATTGAAAATACAAATGGAAAGACTGGACATTGTGTAAGGAAAAGTGAGTGTCCCGTAGTGAAATAAATCAAATGAACTTTATGAGAAAATAGTTTAAAACTTAACCAAAAGTAAGAAACCAATATTGTAGCCCTCACTATTTTAGGCCTTATTGATCTGTGAGGTTTTATGAAAGAGTCCAGGACCTACATAAAGATGGAGATGTTTAACAAAATAAAGAGAAGGGGGTCATCTGAGTTACCTTCCTATTTCAAGTCAGTGTCATCTCTCACCTGAACTATAACAAGAGCTTTTATTATGTATGTAATAATATAAAAGAGCTATACCTAGTCTCCCCATAACCTCTCTGTTCCCCATATGTTCAGACTGAATGGACCTGCCTTTTTAATATTCAAATCATATTATATCATCATTGCTTTAAAACACTCCAAAAAATATCCCCTTGTTCCTAAGATGAAGACCCAAGTCTTGAGCACTTTGGCCCTGCCTTCTCCTCCAGCCCCAATCCACATGGGTCCCCAGGGGCTCTCTGTGCCTTCCAGCCACACAGCCTCTCTTAAAGTCCCCAAGCTTGTCATGCTTCCTCTCATCTCTGGGCATTTACACATGCCGTTCCCTCTGTCTGGTATAGTTCTCAAGCCTCACTCCTATCCCAGATCCTGCACCCCCTTCCCTTGGACTCCCTCTTTCTCATCCTTCAAACCTCTGGGCCACAGTCAGCCCTTTCAGGGAGCCCTTACTGATGCCCTGGTCCAGGCAAGGTTCTTGTCAAAGGCTCTACCTTTTCCTCCAAGCCTTGGCTGAGTGTATAGTGGTTTGATTCAAGTGTGTCCTATAGCCGTGAGCAGAGCCACCCCTGCTGTGTTTGTGTTCTGCACAAAGGTACCCAGTACAGGGCCCTGGCAAATAAAATCCTGTCTGGGCTCTGCCTGCCAAGCTGTGCCTAGGTCTGCATCATGCACCTTTTGGTTCTTCATCTGTACGGATGAGGGGGGGTGGGCGGTAATTTGCACTACACACTCCATGCTCCATGAGAACAGAGATGGCTTCTGATTTGAATCATCGTTAAATCTCCAACAATTAGCACATGGAAGACACTCAACAAATATTGGCTTAATTAGTTAATTTATTAATTAAGAGCCAGTTCAGTCAGGACCTACCTTAATTTGAGGGCTGTCTGACTGTTTCTTACATTCCTGTTCTAATAGGACCCCTTGAGTATTGCTCTAACCACAAATACCTCATGGAAGGGTAATATACTATATCAATAACATCTTACATAGTTAATTTATCCAACATTAAAAAGTAAATTGCTTTACAAGACCCCAAGAAAACAGCACAAGGAACAGATGACTTGTAAGAAAGAATAGAGTTCCAGAAACTTCTCATTTTTTCCCCCAATCTCTGAGCTCTTTCTCTAACATGAAATAGTTATAAATCCCAAGAAACAATTCTTTCCATTGTAAAATGAAAGGATTACTTGACATTAATTAGCTTTCTACCAACTAGACTGATGAAGATGCCAGTATATAACCATACTCTTTTTTTCACATCCTAAATTTTTTATAATATACTTTCAACCAGAGGTGGATCTAAATATTTGAAGACTGAAGAAAATATAATTTAGGGGATCTTGTTTAAGAAAAACATGTAAATACTCTTGATTCTTGTGAATTTGAAACATCTACAACTACTCCAACATCACCCAACATGAGAGGACGTGTGAGAGTGATAGCAGTTAAAATTTCTCACCTTTCCAAATTCTACACAGATATATGACTGTCTGAATATAATGTAATCTCACATGACACTGTGACACACCCCTCCTAGGGGTGCAGAATGTGTCACGCACGGAAGAAGCACATGCACTTTGCTGGAAGATCCGCCTTGGCAGTCACCAGATACTAGTCAGCTCTCTCTCCTAACTCCTGCAGAGAGGGCCCACTTCTTAGCTTACACTGATTGTTTCAACAGTCTTTCTCAAACCCTTCATACATTGTTATGATCAACTCGTTTTTCCTTCAACTCTGTAATACTTCATCTTTGAACTCTCTCACCTAGTAGTTGTCTTCACTGTTGGTCAATCAATCAATAATCATACAGCCTTCGGTTTTAGTCATTGTTATTGAACCCTACCTGTATGCCAAGCTCTGTCCTAGGCTCTGGGGATACAGCCAAGAACCCAAGAGATAAGGTCCAGACTTTCTCTGTTGAGGGTTTCCAGGGGAGAGACAATAAACAAATAAGTAAACAATCAAATGTTGGGGCTCGGGAAGACATGAAGAGCAGGGAAATGTGGTAAAGGGTGACCGAGTGACCTGGGACAGCATGTCTGAGGAGGTGGCATCTAAGCAGGCATCTCACAAGAAAGAGGCAGCCATTCCAAGCTGGTTAAGATCATCAATTCATGCAAAACTCTAAGGTAGCACCAACCCTATTCAAGGAGAGGAAGAAGATCAGTGCATCCCCACAAGAGTCAGGGCTTTGGGGACCAGGGTAATGAACTCGGATTTTATTCTAGGAGTAGAGGGAAACCTCTGAAGAGAGCTAAGTAAAATGGTGACATGATAAGATTTGCATTTTTAAATGATTGCTCTGACTACCGTGTAAAGGATGGATCTGTAGTGGGAGCAGGAGTGGAAGGCTGGAAGCTGGGAGGAGGCTGTTGAGAAGAACGAAGGGGTAGAGCTAAGCTTCCGGCCACTAGCGGAGCCACCCTGCCGGGGGCCATTCCTCCCTCAACCACGGATCAGACATTTGGCAGGACCGTGAGAAAGAAGACAGCTGCCAAAGGCATATCTAGCATTGCCTAAGCCTTTCCAGATCTGCTTTCCAAATGCCTTCTCTTGAAATTGTATAGATGGGGACGGGGGTGGAGGGAGGGTCAGGAGGTGAGGAGGGGGAAAGGGAAAGATGGGAAGAGAGCTCATTCTCCAATTTGCTTATAGAAATAGGAAAAAAATAATTCCCCTAAACTGAGGGCACAAAATGAGAAGGAACCCACCCAACGCAGCTCTAGAGTTAAGCGGATATCTTGGCTCAACCACCTACTAGCTATGTGACCTCACTTTCCTTCTCTAACCTCAGTTTCCTGATCTCTAAAATCAAGTTAATAATATCTTATAACATTTCAGTGGGGATTAAATGAGATTATGCAACTAAAGCACACGGCTTGTTGCTAGGCAAACATAGGCATGTTCCTCTTCCCCCACGTGAAACCTTGGCCCCGGGCACAGGTTTCCACTGCAGTCAGGGCAGATGTCTTTGTTGCCCCTCACTTGGAATTCAAGCCCACCACTCTCGAGTGAACCTTTGAAGCCTATCCAATCTTACAGAACTGCTTTTGTAGGTGAGACATCTCTGAGAAGTTCAATTGTGTTTGGGTCCAAAATCATTTGCCATCCTCCGGTCCCTAACACACAGGTCCCTGTGTGTTGATCTAGCCAATTGGTGGTGTTTTGAGTACTACATCATGGGGCCAATGGCGCCTTGACGATGTATTACATCAATATATCATCAAAGCCGTGACATTGTTATGATGTATGGCTTTAATACATCATTGGAGTGCCATGGTTTTAATGATGTATTACTCAAAACCACAGCAACAGCTAGAAAGATCAAGATAAGTTTTGTATTTTTTAAACTTATTTTCTATAAATACGATGTTTTAAATTTCCACAATGAAATATGTGTTCCAAGGAAACACAAGGATGCAAGTTCTCCTGATAAACCTCAAGATGTTTCCTTGGTCGTCCTTCTTCCATTTTTTACCATATACCTTGCCTCTAAGTTAATTTTAAAATGCCTTCTCCAAATCTCATAAAAAATAATATCATTGAAAACATATGATTCTGTAAGTTTTCCAAGAAACTCCAGTTTAATGGTACCATTGCACCCTTGTATTGTGGCTGTTTTTCTAAAGGTTATTCAACATTTTCTATCCAACTTTCCAAAGAACCCTAGACTGGATCCAGGCATCCCTGGCACGTTGCTGTCCTTCAGTAAACTCATGAGCAAGTCCACTTTATTTAATACAATGTTTGATCTGCCTGCAACTCTGTATTCTTTTCCTCCTCTTCCTCGGTGTGTGTGTGTGTGTGTGTGTGTGTGTGTGTGTGTGTGTGTGTAAGATGTAGAACTCCAACACGTCAGGGGGATTGAAATCTAAATCTCAAATCTTCTGCCTGGCAGCCTTGCCAGTCTCCAGTATTTTTAGCACAATGAGATTGGCAAAGAAACCACGGTGGTGTAAGTGTGCCAACTGCAACAATCACAACAATTGTAACAATGACAAGAAAATCTTTTAATACAGAGCCCCATGGCAGATCTCAGCTATTAGCAAGAGTTCCGCTCACTTGGGATTGGTCTGAAATGTAAACATGAACTTAGTATGTGAACACACACACACACACACACACACACACACACACACACAGTGGGAGAGCAAGACATTGGAACCAAAGAGCTGACCCCAAAGCAGACTTTCCTAAGTAGACCCTGATGTTCCAATAACCACAGCCTTTTGAATTCAACTTTTAAAATTCATCAGTTCATAAGAAAGTCCAGAATTGGTGTCATTTAGAGAAGGGTAACCCAGTTCTGGGCAGATGTGGGGGTACATTTCTGAAATGTCTCGAACATACTCCTATACTCTTATTGTTTGGCATGTGGTGAAATCTAGAAGCATCCAGCCAAACACTCTGCAACAGCGCCCGTTTTCTGCGTAGGGGCAGCTCTCACCTTGTTCACAGCATTGGCTGAAATCCGTCATGCTGGACCCTTCTGAACACCTCTTGGGGCAGGAAGGCCTTTTCTCATTTCGAGTGCCTGACTTGGAAATTGAATTCTCTCTCCCTCTTTCTCTCTTCATCTAGGCTGAAGGACTGCGAGGGAGCCAGCTGCGCGAGAATAGATTAGGCAAGAAATGATGATTCAGCACCTGCCGCTTCCTGCCATGTGCTAAATGATCAGTTTAGTCTCAATCAGCAGACAGAGAAAGAAAAAGCCTGGAAGAGAGACAAGAAGATTCACACCGGAAAACGGAAGAATGACAGAGATCCGCAACTCAGAAATGTGAGATTAGTGATAAGATTGTGCTGAACAAATATTAGACTAAATGTTTTTGTAGCTTGTTCTAGAAAAAGGGAGCCTGGATGCTTATAAACCACAATTAACCACAGAGCCACCGGAGGTTAAAGTCTGATCTGAGGTTTTACAAATGAGGCACATAAAGTGCTGAGTGGTGCCTGCACTTTGGGAGAGGTTCATTATTATACTCTGTGCCACTCAGATGGAGATAGAAGTCTTTCTCTGCCCAGAATGGGCCGCCTTCATCTTGTGCACTTGGCCCAAGTCCTACTGCTCCTTTAAAAGCCAAGTCTACCTCCTCCAGGAAGTCTTCCTGACTTCCTGCAGCCTGTGGTGAATTCTCCCTGATACTATCCTTTGTAGCTTTTGTCATTTGCTACTTTGTATTGTCTCTCCCCCTTTTTAACATACATGAAATAACTTCAACCTCAGAAAGAGTGCCCTTTGAGGACGTTGTGAACCTGGTCTGGGTGGGGGTTGGGAGTGGTCTGGAGAGTGTGACAGCAGAGCTTTGGGGACAGAACATCAGCCCTGCCATGTGCTATGGGCGTCTCTTGCAAAGCACCTACCACAAAGCAGCTCACTAATACAGAGTTCCAGAAAGGTGGAAAACATAGTAGGATGCGATCCTTTGTAAAGATTAAAGATATTCTTGGGGCACCTGGGTGGCTCAGTGGATCAAGCATCCAACTTCGGCTCAGGTCATGATCTCACAGCTCGTGGGTTCAAGCCCCGTGTCGGGCCCTGTGCTGACAGCTAGCTCAGAGCCTGGAGCGTGCTTCCGATTCTGTGTCTCCCCCCTCTCTGTCCCTTCCCCACTGCCTCTCTGCCTCTCTCTCACTATCTCTCTCTAAATATAAAATAAAGACATACAAAAAAAATTTTTAAGATATTCTCAATGCCATTATGAGTATTTGCCTGTTCCCTGACTTTATGGACAACCTTTGTCGGTTACTTGCAAAGAGGAAGGAAGCCCTGTTAAAGTCCGTTAATCAGGCTACAAAATAAAACTTTTGTGCCTTTCCTTTCACCATTATACAGTAATCATTTCATACAGTTGTTTTTTAAATTTTTTATAGTTTATTTATTTTTTTGAGACAGAGAGAAACAGACCAGCAGGAGAAGGTCAGAGAGAGAAGGAGACACAGAATCCAAAACAGGCTCCAGGCTCTGAGCTGTCAGCACAGACCCTGACTTGGGGCTCGAACCCACAAACCGCGAGATCATGACCTGAACCGAAATTGGATGCTTAACCGACTGAGCCACCCAGGCGCCCCTCATCTATCGTTTTAAGTTGAATTGGTACAGATTATTTTTATAGGTAATATATGAATATATATATATGGAGAGAGAGATGCAGTTTCTCTACCATAAAGAATAGTTTGAAACACACACAAATAACAACTACAAAATACTTGGTGATTTCTGTCTGGATTCTTCAAAAAATACATGTAGGAATCAATGACCTCATCAGAATTCTTATTAAGATACAGATATTATTATACAGCCTCCTGAGAAGTCTTGTCTTTTTGTACATACACAAATTAATAATTATCTCAAGTAAGCAAAAGTTGCTCACGCTCATCCAAAGAATACTTTGCCTTAATTCTTCAATTTTTTCCCCAAACCATCCAGAGAGCTCTTGAGAATCAACTGAAGTTTCATGATATAAGGAAAGGCACATTCGATTCAAAGCACTCATCTTTCAAATGCCAAAAACACGTCCTTATGAGATGACATCTTGGAAAAGATTCCACCTGCTACCCAATGAAAATGTTTCATAGACTATTAGAAGGTTATGGTGTACCAGTCTGGCAGGACCACACAGTGAAGTGGATTCCCTGAATCTAATTCCATTAAGTGCACTGAACACTTGCCTGTCTTCTTCCCTCGAAGGATTCAAATGCGCTCAAATGCTTAACAAGAACTCAGAAACTGAGCTTCCCGTCAGGGTCAGGATGTAGCATTTTTGCTTCACATACAAAGAACAGATTCCTTTCCTTTCTCACTTTCCAATGATCGTGTGTTGGACAGATACAAACAATGAAACTCTGCACTTCCGAAATTCCAGCTTCAGTGCGTACACTGAATAGAACAAAGTGATGGCCACGTGACACTTTTCTGAAGCAAAACACTTCTCCCCAGGAAAAAAAAAAAAAACGTGGTCAGGCATTATATGTTTCCCCCAGTAATGCTAGTCTCTTCTTGACCTTCCTTCCTGCTGCTGTTATATCCTTTGTTACCAAGATAACTTGTTTATAAAAGTGCTTGTATCAGTTACTGAAAACAAGTGACACGTGCCTTTACCTGGGGTGTCTGTAAAAGTAAATGCCAGGATCTAGCAAGAAACTAAAGCAGACCCTCCTTTCTGAATCTTGAGCTCTACTATAAAGAGAATTTGAGCTTTTAAAAATTGTCATTTGCATACAAGAAAGCCCACAGAATAGAAGTTTTGCTCTGGGAGCGTCTAGGTGCCTCAGTCAGTTAAGAGCCAGAGGTTGGCTCAGATCATTATCTCACTGTTTGTGAGTTCGAGCCCTGCATTGGGTTCTATAGTGACCGCTCAGAGCCTGGAGCCTGCTTCAGATTCTGTGTGTCTCTCTCTCTCCCTTCCCCTACTCACTCTTTGTCTCTGTCTCTCTCACAAAAATAAATAAACATTAAAAAATTTTTAAAAAGTTTTGCTCTGAAAACTACAGACACTTTCAATTGGTTTCCTCTTTATGTTCTTTGATCTTTCATCACATTATATTATACTGTTCCTGAAATTAAGAAATATATTCCTGGGGTGCCTGGATGGCTCCACCAATTTAGCATCTGACTTCGGCTCAGGTCACGATCTCATAGTCGTGGGTTCGAGCCCCATGCTGGGCTCTGTGCTGACAGCTAGCTCAGAGCCTGGAGCCTGCTTCAGATTCTATGTCTCTCTCTCTCTCTGACCCTCCCCTGCTCACACTGTCTCTTTCTTTCAAAAAACAACCGAAAAAAACATTTAAAAAAAATGTATTCTTGTATTCATGTATGGTAACTTTTGAAGTTGATCATTTTTCGATATAAACAAATATCAAGTCATTGAAGATAATACATTACATGGCAGCTTTACCTCAGTTTTTACGGATGTATCCATGCATTGCGTTGTCAGGTACAACTGGCACAACTTTCCAAACTCAATTCCCACCCCCTGTTATTTGCTCCATCCACACTGTACTGTGCAAATCCCCAAACAAGCCCCGTTTCTCCTGCGACTCTGGACCCTTACTTAGTAAATTCCTCTACTCACAACACCCGCTTTCCACCCTTTGCCTGGCCAGTTACTACTCATGCCGCGAGTCTCACACTAGGTTTCATTTACCCCACGCAGCTCCTCTGCTGGCCTAGCCCGTATGTCCCCGCAGCCCACTGCACCTCCCCTTCTCATACCACTGATCACACTGCGCTGTAAATGTCTGCATCCTTCTCCAGCTCCCTCCCAAGACCGAGGTTCCCAAGGAAGAGGGACTCCATCTTCTCCCCCATCAGACACCTAGCATCTAACAGAGCTTGGCACACAGTAGATGTACTCACTACATCTTTGTGGAATGAGTAAGTGAATGTGACTTCCATGTGTCTAAATATTTTAGTACATACAGGAAGAGTGGTGAGGCTATATTCCTGCACAGGAAAATGAAGTTGATTAGAACTTGCTTTTTCTCAGGGCACCTGGGTGGCTCAGTAGGTTAAGCATCCGACTCATGATTTCGGCTCAGGTCATGGTCTCGCGGTTCGTGGGATGGAGCCCCATGGCAGCTCTGTGCTATCAGCAGGAAGCTTGCTTGGGATTCTCTCTCCCCCGGCCCCCCCACTCTGTCTCTCCGGCCCTCCCTCACTTACAGTCTCTCTCTCATTCTCAAAATAAAATAAACATTAAAAAAAAAACTTGCTTGGACGCCTGAGGGGCTCAGTCGGTTGAGCATCCAGACTCCTGGTGTCATCTTAGGTCATGATCTCACAGTTTCATGAGTTTGAGCCCTGCGTGGGGCTCTATGATGGCCATACAGAGCTGGCTTGGGATCCTCTCTCTCCCTCTCTCTCCCTGCCCCTCCCCTACTCACGTTGTCTCTATCTCTCTCAAATAAATAAATAAAAACAGAAACAAAAACAACTTGCTTCCTCTCACCCACCACATTCCAGCACACTGCCCTCTCCCCATTCCTTGAATGGGTTTGGCTCTTTCCTGCCTAAATTCCGTCCTCCAGACCATACTGCTAGATGCAGCTTGTCATTCGTATCTCAGCCTGAAGGTCATCTCTTCAGAGTGGACTCCTTAGTCGTCCAGGCTAAATGAACTACCTAGCACTTAATTTCACCTGTTACATTTCTCTGCATGACTCATAATATTAACCTGATATTTTATTTCTGTGTTTGTTTATTTTGTCACTCCACCAGCATCAGAATGTAAGCCCAGTAAGAATGGGCTTATTTGGAACTGTAACCTCAGAGCCTAAAACTTCATGACATATAGTAGATGCTTAAATTAATGAATGGGTGAATGAACAAATGTTTAAAAGATCTAGTAATTCTTCTATCTTTTAGTCAAAAATCACCATGAAAACATTCAGAAAATGCTTTCAAATGATCTAGGAAAACCAATAGGTTTATATACTAGTTACTGATACTGACATTTTTCACTTTGTATTCCTTACACACCTGTCACCATGGAGGACACCAAGGTGTGACACTCTGAAAGGAGGAAATCAAGTTTAGGTGATACTCAGCACACATTGCAGGTGACAGTTCGGGAGCTGGCCGGGGGGAAAGGGGAGTGCTCCTTGGAGAAAGGATCTTGTGTCTGTACCTGGGCACAAAAACACCTGACAGTCTGCCCAAGTTGGCAGGAAGAAATAAATTTCAACTTCTAAAGAGGACCAGAGTCTAGAAGAGGCAAGAAGGTCTTGGTGAAAAAGCTACAGACAGGGAGCTGAGTTCTCAGGAGACCTGAAGGAATTTGAGTTTTACCACAATGTCTAGAATCAACAAGCAAGTTCAGATACTTGCCCCCCTAAGTGTTTCCTGGATCTAATGAGGCAGAAACCCAGCATCTGAATAAATATCTCTCCCACTCGGGAGACATGATGAACCCCAGAACCATCAGCTGGTTCTAAGCCCCAGAAGCAGCACTCAGTGGAGTCAGTGGTATAAAACCCCTGCTCTAAGGGCAAGCTTTGATCCAAAGTACAAAATACATTTTCCTTTAGAGATTCAGAAGCATGCTGCCTCTATCCTTCCAGGTACCCCTGAGAGCTACCAAGTACAGGGACTATCACAGTCACTCTGAGCCCCCAAACCAATAATGGCACAATTAGCCATCCCAGGCTAAGATGAGTGATACTGCACAGGCCAACCTAGGTTTGAAACCAGGTTCCTTCACTTATTAACTGTGTGACCTTGGGCAAGTTCCTTAACCTCTCTGAGCTACCATTTTTCCATGTGTTATAAAATAATGGACGAATACTGTCTCAGAATTATTGGCAGGGCTAAATGAGATACAGTATATAAATACTCAGCTTTATAAGTGAGGTTCAAGAATTGCTGGATATTGTGATTATTATTGTTACTAATAAACAAAGTGGTTGTTACAGAGGTACAAATGTCACAGAATAGGGAACTGTGGCTCAGAATTTTTAGTTATGTGGATTGATTTACAAAAGAGTTACCAAAGAACAGTTCAAAGTCCAAGGTTCAGACTGCTACATGCTGGTTCTTTGCCATGCCCCCTTTTAAGAAATCTCTTTGAAATTTTGGGTGTATAAGCTAATATGGCGTGGTATTAGCAACATGTTATTGCTTCTCTAAAAGGAATTATATTGTATATCCGCAGGATGAAACTCACCACTCTTGGGCTATAATTAGTTCATGTCCATTAAATAGCGGTTGCACAACTTCCTAGTAATTTACTGGTCTCCTAAATTATAAGGCTGCTTTTTGAAAATATTTTTGCCTGCATCATTTTTCCCTCTCAGTCTCATTTAGGTTTGGGTCTCTTAAACCAGACGGGGAGCTAGCTGCTGTGTGCGTATCAGAGGAGAGATTCTAAAGCCGTCCATCTAACGCTATCCTAAGTTTCTTCAACAAGGGAAAAAGAAAATCCTTCTGGCAATTGAGAAAGTAAGAAGGCAAATGAATTAACTCTAACGTTAAAGCCTCTCATTTCTGTACCTCTTCAGAAACACAGTTGTAAAAAAAAAAAAACCTTAGTTTGTATGTGATATTCCATGATGTTTAATTGATTATAAAAGGATTGATTAGATGGAGTGCACACTGTTGAGCAAGAACATTTAAATCAATGACAGATACTCTCCAAAGGTTTTTAAGGAGATCATCACTTAATAATAATAATAATAGTAATAATAATAAAGCTGTGTTAGGCTTGGTACCATTTCCAATGTTACTACAAGAAAATAGACCTTGAAAATCTTAAATTAAAATACATTATGAAAGTGAAAAGCAGAGACATCATTTAAGAAAGAGATAGTGTCTCACATAAAAATGAAATAAATTTGCATTCATTTAGAAAATTTAAAGTAAATCAATAATACATAAATTACTAGAAATTGAACAGCTGGTTTAAAAAAAAAAGATAATTTATACATCCGTTATTTTGGTATTAAACAACCTGACCCAAAACACTACCTGGAAATGGAGGTAAATGCAAAGTGTACTGATTGTCTTAGCTTATCTGCATTCCTAAAATGTACTGATCAACGTAAAGGACATTTAAATGACTATATTCACTCTTCGGTGATGGTGAAGAGGGGCCTCATTCTCATTATTCTCCCATTATCCCCGCCGAATGATACAAGTTTCATTCCCATTTTCTTATCCAATTACATCTTGCTCAGTTCCTCACTAAAATTTATAGCAAACTTTGCAAAGCTTTTGACCTGTATCATCTTATTAAACTTTTATGAAAAATCAATGGAGTTCCATCATATCGGGGGGCTGTTCCTCACACAGCTGTCAGTGGTGAGTGGAGAAGTCTATTTATCCCCAAATCTGATGAGAGAGATTTGAGCTGCAAGAAGGTCTCATTTTATAAGCGAAGTTGCAATAAATAGGAAGTTCTTAGATTTTTCTAAAATATAGCATTTTAAGAATTGCGACCTTTTGAAAAGAAGCCTGGAAGGAACACAAAAGAGTGAGTTTTTAATCGTTTATCTTTTGTTGTTGTTGTTCTCATTGGCTTTGCCCCAGAATGATGCATCAGTGCCTCGACCACACAGAGCCCAGGATGCGACAGGGCTAAGCAGCTGGACAGCACAAGAGGTAAGAGCCCGGCTGCACAGCTGTGTCCGGAAGAGGTAGAGGCTATCCTGGTGTCTGAGCGGCACGCCCTGCTTAGGAGTTCAGGTACACATGTTCCTAACCTCCTCACCCACAACTTCCTATGCGGGGCTTTTTATCATGACACACGGCTTTGAAGAAATGCCAGATTGTCTCTCCTTACGTTGCCAACCCGCAATGTAATCCATTCTCTTCCCCTGCTTACTCCCCAAAGGGCACCAGATTAGATTCCAGAATTTTTGTTGGTAAAATTTATTATTTATTTTGAGAGAGACACAGAGAGCATGAGCGGGGGAGGGGCAGAGAGAAGGGGAGAGAGAGAGAGAGAGAGAGAGAGAGAGAGAGAGAGAGAGAGAACCACAAGCAGGCTCCGCACGGTGAGTGCAGAGCTCAGTGCAGGGCTCGAACTCACGAACTGTGAGATCATGACCTGAACTGAAATCCAGAGTTGGACGCTTAACCTACCTGGCCACCCAGGCACCCTGGTTCCAGAAATTTTTAAATGAAAAATTCAAGTCCAATTCAGGAACTGATTCGGAGTGGGTGTTAGAGATCTCCTCACCCCACTCTGATTCACTGTATAGAAAGCACCGCGCACAGTGCTGTTTTTTCCTGCCCTCTCCCCTAGTCCTGGGCCCATACAGCCAGCCACCAACAAGACACCCCCATCTGGCTGCTCTGTGGGGGCCTCAAACTCGGTTTGCCCAAACTTGACCTTACCATCCTCTTGCTCTACAGCTATCTCAATGATGGGTACCACGAGTCACCCAGTCACTCAGACCAAAACCCAAGATTGAACCTAGAATCCTCTTACCTCTTAAATCCCTAACTTCTCCCCCTCTCTGTACCCCTCAGCTCCCACCTCCATCTTTACAACCAACACAGAAGTCCACAATATCTCTCTTCCAGACCATCACAAATAGCCTCCTAACTTCTCTCAGCCTTCCACCTTGGCCGTAGGAATTCATGATAAACTCTAACATCATAATGATTTACTCCCACCTCCTTCCCAAAAGCAATTCTGACCACATGCTCTTCCCCACTAAAGTCCTTCTGGGTCTCAGGGGTCACCTTCAGAATACGGCCCAGCTACTCTACATGACAGGAGCCCAACTTTCTCTTCAGGCATGGCCTTATTCAGCCTCCATTTTTTGAGTACTCTATATGTGCAAGGCCAAGAGTTTAGTTTTTTTCCAAATAAATGCTGGTCAAACCTATGGATTTACAGACCTCTTACAAAAATGTCTCCCTCAAGAATTCTGGTCCCTGGTGACTTGAGTTTGGTTTGTGTTATATTTGAAAACATAACAAATGATAAGAGACTCTGAAACCCACATGCCACCCTTCTTTTGCCAATGGTTTGTCTCTCCCTTTGATTTTAAGAGTTGCCATGACCTTCCTGAGGAGAAAACAGCTGCACTGAAAAGAAGAATGCCTGAAGTCCACCACCAGGTAATCATCAACTTAAATATTCTAAAGTTGGCTGAAGGCAAAATCTCTGAAGACATCAGAGTTAATAAGATGCAAGAGATACTAAGTAATGGACCTGTTCCTACCTCAGTGGTAGTGCTTAGGAACACGTATTAATGGCAGACAGACTTAGGTTCAAGTCCCCCTCTGCCACTTACTGAGTGTGAGCCCTTGCTACATACTTAATCTCAGTGAGCCTTAGCCTCCTTACCTGTAAATGGTGATACTCATCAGAGTACATGACTCCCAGAGATCACTGGAAGACTGCATGAGAACTTGACATGGAATCCAGCATGAAGTAAGAGTTCAGTAAATGCTAATTATCATTGCTTTTTAGTAAATGTTAATTATTATCAACACATGACCCAAAAACCTTCCCACCAGTTATCATGATTCTCTGTACACAGTAATATTCTTTTTTTTCTTCAATGACCTATTTCCTAGATTATTTTTCTCCATCTATTTGGTCACATGTAAGACAATTCTGCTCAGTTTAACCAGAGTCAAACAGAAGTTAAGATTCTTTTCAAAATAATCCAAGATTCTTCTTTCTCTAAACACTCCTGAAATCTGGCTATTCCCCAGGATTCTGTCCTCGCCCTTCGTCTCGTTGAGGAAGCTCGTCCACTTCTACAGCACAGTGAGCCTTGTTGGCTGCCATGTTCACTTCCTAACAGAATGCCAGTTCCATTCAAGTGCCCATCTCTCCCTCATATCCTTCTACGAGGGAAGCTCCAGACAGGGACCCAAACTCTTCAAGTGAATGGACTTCAGAGTTCTGTGCCTTCTTCTTTTACAAGAGACATTTCCAGTATGTTCTATCTCTTTTTTGGACATTGTTGAATGTGCCCATGAGGGAGGCCTGGAGCTGATGGAGCCATGGGCCATGAGTCAGGGGAGAAGACTGTGTGGAAGCAGGCAGAGTCTGGACTATGCCAGAAAAGTAAGACTGGAGCCTCGCATGGAATGAGCCTGATCACCACCCTTCCTCTGGGTTTTTCCATTTTTCCAAGTTAATAAATCTCCTTTAATTTTTGAGTCATTTTGAGTTGGATTTCTGAGTTACTTGCAGCTCAAAGTATTTTGATTTATGCATGTGGGCTTCAATTACTACCTATAGCTGATAAGCTCCAATTGATATCTTTAGCCAGAAACTTCTTCCTAAGCTTAGACCCATATTTCTGGATACTTCATGCTATAGCACCAACATTTCAAAGATAAATTGAACTCACAATCTTCCTGCAAACATCTTCTCCCTCTCCTATATTCTCTATCTCAGTTGACTAGCACCACTACCAATCCAAACAACCTAGTAAGACTCCCGGGACCATCCTTGCCTCCACCCTTTTCTCCCAGCAGATCTTTGCCCTATCCCTACTTTGTCCAATGGGTCACCATATCCTGTTGCTTGTACCTTCCAGATCTCCATAATGTATACCGCTTCCCTCCCCATTGCCACTGTCTCAATTCACACATTTGTCATTTATTCTCTGGACTAACACAAAAGAATGGTTAATTTCCCCACCCCAGATTGTCACTATCCAATCCAGAGTTATTACAATAACGAATACTGAGCATTTATTGAGCATGTGTGCTAAGAACTATGAAAGCACGTTACATGTATAAACTCTTTTAATCCTTATGACAGCCTTTTGAGTCAGAGTTACTCCCAGACAGGAAAACAGAGACATTCAAGGGATTGAGGAAAGGATTCAAACCCACATAGTGTAATCCTTAACCATCTAACTGCCCCTTTCTAATCATGTCATGTGATCACCTAAAACCCTTCAGAAACCATGCATTTTACCTAAACAGCCTTCAAAGTCCAACCCCTGCCATGCTGGTTGAACCCCATTCTCCCTCTTCTCCCATATGCACTGTGGTTAGTTCCTTAAATTGTTCCCTTACCTGTATAGCATTTTATAGGCTGTTCCCTCCACCAGGAATTTTCATTCCATATTGTGCACATTCAGATGACTAACTCTTATTCATACCCTAAGACTCAGCCAAGTTTCACTGTCTCCCCAACTTTTCCAGATATTAAAAACCAGCCCTTTCCTGCCCATCTTGTTTTTCACATTATAACACGAACGTTTATTGCCTCTCCTACTGAACACTAGGCTTCCTATACTCTGACTTACTCCACCATGTCCCTGGTTAATAGCACTTAGGAGGTCTAATAAACATTTGTAGACTGAATGAATTTATTACATTTGTAGCTGTTCAAAAGACAAAGAGTGCCCAATGTTAACAGGAAGAATAGGAGAATTGACCATTCTTAAGAATTGACCTCTGAATTCTAAAATTATTTTACAGTTTCTAACACATTAGTAAATTACTAAAAATCTGTCAAAACTGAGTACTGAACCAACTAAATATTCTAACAATCTTCATAACAAGTATTTGGAAAAAAGGAATGTATATTAACAAAAGAAAGAGTAGACTCTTACCCCCATGCAAAAGTTATTAAAGTCAAGACTTTCTCAAGAAAAGAGTCAACAAACATCTTGGCAGTGAATCAGGAAAGTCAAATTTAGTTAAAATGATATTATCATAGAAAGAAATTGATCCAGTAGGTTAGTCTTCTAAAACTATTCAGCTCATCTTGATGTACCCACTGAAGGGAATATAATTTTTCTCTGACTCTAACCTTGATTACCATGGGGAAAAGCCTTAAATGGGATGTTCTTTCAGTGATAGATAAAACATGTGTGCTGATGCGTCACACAACATGAGCACGATTCTCCAAGGATTTAAGTGTTTAGTCATTCTATGGCCAACAGAATATCATACCCCATTTTTATGAAGTTATGTTTATAAATGTGGCTGATTGTGAAGCAATTGCCTAGAGCCTGAATTTTTACTGTCTTTTAATCAATTAGCCATATAACACAGAACTAAAACAATTCATTAACATTTTGGTTAAGATAAAAAAAAAAGGAGCATAGGTAGGTAGTACTGTCCAGTATTCTAAATATAAATAGTTCCAAGCTGCCAATAGTGAGGAAACCTTGGAACAATAAGGACACGTGGAAAAAGACGGTGTATTTGTAAAGATGAGACAGAAGAAATTTAAGAAAGTAACCAAATCATAACCAAATCATACAATGTTAGAACTAGAAGACCCCTTACAGATCTTAAGATTTTGATTACTATGTTCCCAAGACCCAGTAAAATCAACAACAAAGTGCAATAATATTACAGCTACAAGCTTTTCAATCCGGTAGAATCTTGTCTTTAGATTTGGATGTTTTCAGCCCTATTCAAATAAGAAAGTGCTGTATTTTTCATTCTTTACAAAGCCATGAAGTCTTTGGGGTTTGTTTTTTTTTTTTTGAAATTACATCTGGATATACTCCCTTGACTTTTTATTACATGTTTACTGTTATCACACCATATATCAGGTATGTTATAGGGAAACCTAGTGTCAGATTAATTCAATCTTTCCAACTTTAATCTTGTGCCCTTTTATAAATCAGAGTGCAATGTGTTGAAAGATTTCCCCATCCATTACTAAAACGCAAAATTATTCCTCTTAGTGTAATAATTAAGGCAGAAGCTACAAATAAATATTGCAAATGTTATAAAATTTAAATAAGCAACAATAAGTGATAATAAGCAACAATCTTCAACCAGAATGTTCATTTTTGTCAGCTTTGCAACAAGACCTATCACTTTTATTCCCCAAATATTTGAGTGACATTTGATGCCCAGGACACCTACGGCCTGCTGATAGGCATAAATGAACAGGGAAAACTTGGAAACCTGGTGGCACTTCATGTTTTTGTTTAACAACAGGGACTTTTTTGAAAGTCAATAAAATTTAAAACAATACAACTTTCATAAAAATGGCTTTATGACATTCAAAAATGTTGGAAAGGATCATATATTTTAGGAGGAATAAAAAAGAAATGAAAATAAGATGTCCTTTCTGTTGTGATAGGATTCAGAAATAAGGTCACCAGATTTATGGAGGAAAAGAATCGACTTCTTATACATAAGTCTAAACTTTCTTTCTAAATTTTAATTTTTTTAAAAAAATGATACCACACTATCTAATAAATACAGGAGAATACAATATAGATCTGGCTTTGGAGAAACAATGTTTTAGTTGACACGATTATAGGGGTACTAGGAAGTTTCTGGGTGCCTCCAGAAAGATCTCTCCCACCACATTACCTGAAACCTAAAATTCTAGAGTTTTATTTCTTTAGCTTAGAATTTTATCTTACTTTAAAATACACAAATAACCCTGGGAAAGGTTGATTGTTAAGCAAACTGTCGTTTATACGAGAGTGTGAACTAGTTTATCTAAACACCAGCAGTGCTGATAAGAAATGGGGGAGAAATGGTACAGAATCTGGATACGTAGGAGGTAGAAGGAAGCCAAAACAATGAGGATGATATGAGTTAAGCTTTAGCTGATTCAGTATTTGGCTGAAGCTAAAGAAATCTCCAAATTTTGACCAATTTAATAAAGACGAAGTGCTAGAACTTCTTCAAACAACTAGGCAGGTTCTAATTGTCCTTGACTTCAGGTTATACACCCAGAGGCCTGGAAGGTAATAAACTTGGCATTCATCTTCCCTATTTCATAGTCTCCCTGACCAGGTTTGTTTTGCAAAGGTCACTTAATTAGTACTCTGGGTAACAGTTATAAGTTAACATTACCTTCTCCTAGATAATGATAGCATTTGGCATGTGCTAAGTAAAACAGGAATTAACAGAATTCCAATGGCTTACTTAAATGATAAATAATGAGCCATTTTAAGGAAAAGATCTCCTGGGGTGTGCGGAAAAACCTGCCGCTGGAGGCGAGCTCCCGGATGTGGAACTCTGCACAGGCATAAACAGGAAATAAAGCAGCTTGCCTTTGCGCGGACAGGCAGGCCTGGAATGGCCTGTTGAACGTGGGCATAGCGCTTGACCCTTGGCGAAGCTGAAGCGCTTGTTTTGTTACTCCATTTCCACGTCTGTAAGATCCATATTTTTCAAAATCTTATCCAGTCCCTCCCAGAACATCTACGAGAAATACCATTACATACCCAGAGCCAATAAAAGTACCTTCATAAGCCAAATTATAGAGGCACAGATGATGTTTTTCATTGTTTTCATGCTGCCTTCCTTTTTCTTTCTTTCTTTTTTTTTTTTTTTTTTTTTTTTTTGAGAGACAGAGGGAGACAGAGCACCATCTGGGGAGGGGCAGAGAGAGAAGGAGACACAGAACCCAAAGCAGGCTCCAGGCTCTGAGCTGTCAGCACAGAGCCTGACGCGGGGCTCCAACCCACGAACTGGGAGATCGTGACCTGAGCTTAAGTCGGGCACTTAACCCACTGAGCCACCCAGGCGCCCCTCATGCTGCCTTCTTAACACAGCATTTAATGCAACTATTATCTCTGAAAAGTTTCAAACTCCTCAGTGCTCTCTAGGGAGGGTCTTCGTGTGTCTTGAGTATTTGCATCGTTGTGTGCACGAAGTACACTGCTCCACATTAACTTTTTTATGGGCAGTATTTTCTTTACACTTAGACATGGAAGGGAAAACTTTGAATTTCATGTGGTAGTGTAAAGGAGCTCTGAAACCCTATAAAAATGTAGGAGATCAAAACCTGTTCCTTACTAAATTTATTGAAATGATCTGACTTCCCAGGACAATTGTGAAGGTGAAGGTTGTGCCCGTGCAACAGAGACGAACCCATGCTTCCCGTGTTCATACAGCTCCATATCCATCTTTCTTCGAGAACGTTAAATGCCATCAGTAAAATTCAGTTCTGTGTCACGGCATATGACATC
>NC_043702.1:146413952-146458913 GCF_006229205.1 Suricata suricatta
ATTAAAATATCATTAGAATATCTATTCTGGGATATGAATATCTATTCTGGGTGGCTCAGTCGGTTAAGCATCTGACTTTGGCTCAGGTCATGCTCTTGGGGTTCCTGAGTTTGAGCCCCAAGGCAGATACATTGTTGACAGCTCAGAGTCTGGAGCCTGCTTCAGATTCTGTGTCTCCATCTCTCTTTGCCCCTCCCCCATTTGCGCGCGCGCTCTCTCTCTCTCTCTCTCTCTCTCTCTCTTAAAAATAAATAAACATTGAAAAACATTTAAAAATATCTATTCTGAAAAATTGACTATATGAGGTTGTTATATTGGCAAATAAGGACCCACAACAGTGTTTTTAAAAATGCAGTAATAAATGGTTAAATATGTTATGTTTTAGACAGAGATCGCTATGTTCTCTTGAATGATTTATACCAAACATTCTAAGTGCCATTTATGGATTAATTATGCACCAAGAGCAAGATAAACCTTCCAATAGCTTCTAAAAATTGCCTCTACCTCCTAATTCTTTTCATGATTACCAACTAAACAAAGGAATCTTACTTGATAGTTCAAAAGCAAAGATCCCAGAGAAATGTCCTACTTCTGTTAAATGAAGTTTATACTTGCATAATTGTGTTCACTGAAAGAAACACTCTAAGAAAAAAGTGCCTAGAACAGTGCCTGGCATGTTACGAAAGCACAGTAAGTATTCACTGAATGAAGGAAAGACTTAAAAATTCCCAAATACATAATTCTACAACACAACAATGTCAACTTTCAACAAATATCAGATATGATGGCCACAGCAAATGACACTATCAGTTTCTTTAAAAAAAATTTTTTTTTAACATTTATTTATTTTTGAGAGACAGAGCATGAGCAGAGAAAGGCAGAGAGAAAGGGAGACACAGAATCAGAAGCAGGCCTCAGGCTCCGAGCTGTCAGCCCAGAGCCCGATGTGCAGCTTGAACTCACGAAACAGCGAGATCATGACCTGAGCCCAAGTCGGCCACTTAACCGACTGAGCCACCCAGGCGCCCCAACACTATCAGTTTCTATTGAAACAATATCCAACAGCAGCAATGAAAACTGACTAAATAGGCAGAATTTTCTGAAAAATTGGGGCTCCTTTTCATCAGAACTTAACTGATTTTCAAAGGATGGTGAGTCAGATATTGACTAAACAATTGTTATTATTTGTTATTATTATTTTTTAAATCATGGTTTTTATTTCTCATTGTCTTGTGCTACAGGTTTATAGATTTCTGTTTTCGTACTCATCATCTCACATCATCTCATCAAAAGTGATCCTTCTTTGTGCCCTTTTCTCTGAAATAAAATGCAACATTAAGTGTATTTAAAGAATGACTACACGGGTTCTGGGTGGCTCAGTCAGTTGAGCATCGGACTCTTGATTTCAGCTCAGGGCATGATTTCAGGGTCATGGGATTGAGCCCCGCATCAGGCTCTGTGCTGAACATGGAGCCTGCTTAAGCCTCTCTTTCTGCCCCTTCCCCACTCGTGTGCACTCTCTCTCTCTCTCCAAAATAAAATTTTTAAAAAAATTTTTTAAAAAAAGAATAGCCACAGATGAATGATTAGAATCTGATTTGATTTTCCATTCACTTTTTATCTCTCAAATTAAATCATATCCAAAATAATATACATTATACAAAGAGATTGAACAAGTGGTCTCTGTGGCAGATTGTACCATCCACAGATGGCCAGACCTCTCATTCCACCGGCTCTTTTGACACCCGGACCCTGATGCTCCTCCCTTCAAGGGAACCAAAGCAAACTTTGTGAACCTAAGCCGACCTTTATGACGACTGCCTCAACCAAGAGCATGACAGAAGTGACGCTATGTGAGGTCTAGGGCTAGCAGCTTTAAGTGCCATGTACTTCTTCCTTATTTTGTCAGGACATGTACCTCTGGAACCCAGCGACCATGCTGGAAGGTAATCTAAGCAGGCCACAGGGAGGCCCAGGTGGAGAAGGCCCTGGCCCACGGTCCTACCTGAGTCCTTAGATGCCAGCTAGTACCGACTCACAAAGCATCCGAGCGAGCCATCTCCAAACCAGATCTCTTAGGCCAGCTGCCTCAAATGCGGACCCAACTTGACCTAACCTGAAGATTTGTGAACAAAATAAATAATGTCTTTGTTTCAGACCACTAAGTTTGGGAGTGGTTTATCACGCAGACAGATACATGTTCTAATATTAGAATTCCAAGATTCTACAAAGCTATTCTATGTTGTTTATTTATAATATTTTGCTTAAATGCTTGGTAGAATCCAGTTACTATTTGTGGGACTTGTTAGAAATAGTGGGTTAATTTTTAGCACTAACAAACTATATTGAAGCTCTTATCTGAACTTCATATTTCCCTCCATCTACAAAATATAAGGAATAGTTTAGGATTTATTTATGCTTCCTAGAATCTATCCGCAACAGAGGCTGTAAAATACCAACATCGCTTCCAATAATTAGAGCATATAAATGTTATCATATTAGTTGGGTCAACTGAGCCAAAAATTTATAGTAAAAAAATCATAAAACAGTTTCCGGAGATTTAAAACTGTGCTGTTGATCAAATGACAAAAATATAAACAGCAAAGCATTTTGTAAACCCTGAAACATTCTACTAATAAAAGTTGAGATTTAAAAGGAAAAAAACCCACATCATTTCAAAGTCTAACAGTTAGCTCCAGTTAGATATACATGATCAGAACACTTTAAATAATACATTTATAAATTCATTAATCCTTTTTAAAATTCCAGACTAATGAAAAATAGTGCATTTTTAAACAGCTACCTTGGCAGCAGGGGATTGGATTAGATGACCTCTTAAAGTTCTTTTCAGCGCCTATGAATCTGAGAAATACAAGCTGCCTTGCTATATATAGACACCAGATCACAGAGTATTTTAAGTCTAATTTCAATGACTTAAATTCTGCGCATTGTAACAAAAATGAAAAACTCCACGTCAATGCCTAGAATTGATGAAATAATAATTAAATCAAGCTTCATAACAAATAGCTTTAATGTGAAGATCATTCGTTTTTAAAAACCCTGAATATCATTTGCCTCGGTTTTATAAATTATCACTGAGAATTTTTAATTTTTAAAATGTAACAATCTTATAATAGTTTCAAGAGAGAGCATGATTATAAATTAATAGAATGTAGTCTTCAAGAGAGCCTATCCCTAAATACTCATATTTCAAACAAAAACAAATAGTAAAACAAATAGTAAAATATTTCTTATAATCATGCTGAAGATATCTTACTGAGGGCATTTTTAAAGTGTTAAATAGAATCATATTAATATTCATGACTTCATCTGCATAAACACTGGAAGAGCCTTATTTGATTCCTCGATTTTCTGTATAAATATGTGTTTAAGTATTTGCTACCTCGGAAACAAAAGTAACTCATTAGATACGGAAAAAATTAAAGCAAAACATAAAAAGCAAATTTTGATCAAATGCAGTGGTAGGAGGGAGCCAATAATTCCAAAGCATCTGTACGATAACATGGAATGTCACCTAGTTTTCTAAAAAGTGAAGATGCTAATTTTGCTGATGAAGATATTGTTTTTCCCCTCTTGTGCCCTATTCATTATGCAAGGCTGCAGAATATGAAGTGTAGACGTGTGATCCGGGCGATCTAATGATCTCCCACACCTGCTCATCTGGTACAATTTTAATTAACACTCCAAGGAGGTTTGTCAAGAGTAATCAAAAACATTGTCGCTTATAAAGCTGTGGCAAGAAATCAATAGTTTTCATCAGAAAAGGTAAGGTCTGGCATAACTGAACCATTTAATTGCTTCATTCCAATAAACAAAAACTGCACATTTTAATGACTTGATCCGACAGATCAATATCTAACCACACAGTGCATTAAACAGCAACATGTGGTGGGATATTCGCAGGCATTTTCATTCCGAAAGCAGCGTTCCCCTTTTTTATTCCATCCCCAATGGCAATAGGTTGCTGCGCCTGCGCGGTGCTATGATTTATATCAAATGAGTGACCTCTAGGGCCATAAGACTAGAACGGGTGACTAGTTCTCAATGGTAAGCTACTGGCACTTGACAAAGTGCCTGAAGCAGAATGAATTTACTTCTCTTTTCCTCAATCATCAACAGGCTCTGCCCTGACCCCCGTTCTGACTCCTATAACAAGATCTCCTGTCGCCGCCTGAAAAATTTACTGTCGCGTCTAGTTCTCATTGAGCTCGAGTGAGTACTTCTGTCACCTTCAGTGGACTGAGTCCGCAGGAGATTTAACTAAACACCAGTCCTAGTTTAAAAACTAAATAAGGGATTTCCTATAAAGCAGGGGGCATTCAAAAGGCATCTGTGTCCAAGTGGCATAATTTTCTAAAAAGTTAAATCTTTTCTGGTGCTACATTTCATTCAAAGCAATATTTGGGCCCCCCGAAACTCATTTGTTTGTGTGGGGCAGTGAATGCCAAGCTCTTGTTAAAACTACAGACTTTAAGAGCTATCTGTTTATCACAGGTTACCACTAGAAGACTGTGCCCGAGGGGCATTTAAGTCATTTTGAAGGCGACTCGGAAATAGAAATTCTTAACTGTTGAAAAATATTGTATGTGATGCCCATAAACTGAATACCCTCATGTTCCGCTGCAATAAATACCCAGGTATGCAGGAGGAAATGAAGACATCAGATTAAACATTTTGAACACTAATGCACCGGGCATCCTTCTTCATAGAGATATTTTAAAACATACTGTCAATAGACTTTAAAAAACATATTATCACTGGCTTTTCAACAATGACTTCAAAGTACCCAGATATTAAAAAGTATCAGCATGTTATAACCCTCGCTAGTAAAACATGCATAAAGCATAAACCCACATTTATGTAATGTACATGAGTTTAATCATCACCTTAAAATAATTAAGCAATCCAAACGAACATTTGCAAACCCCCGTGTCAACAGCGAAGCAATTAAAAGACTGACGTTTGATGGTTTATT
Source organism: Suricata suricatta (assembly GCF_006229205.1). NCBI lineage: Eukaryota > Metazoa > Chordata > Mammalia > Carnivora > Herpestidae > Suricata > Suricata suricatta. The sequence continues at coordinate 146,418,949 of NC_043702.1, forward strand.
CCATCTCGCTAAAGCCTTACGTAAAATTTCCACTCCCTCTTTAATTTTCAATTCTTCCACCCTGCCTGCTTCACAGCTCCTGGCTATTGGCTTTTACAATCTGTCCCTAGGGAGTGAGGAGTTATTACCCCTGTCGATGGAAGAGAAAGGGATGTTATTCCCCTGTCACCCTCTTCGGCTCCAGCAGATTCTGAGCGCTGATGTATAGCCTTCATTGGAGAAAGGCGGCCGAGACGCTGTTAGTCCTCAGGCCTGTCAGATCCATCTACCTGTGCCACTGGCATTACTTACTGGAGTCAGAGTGACACTTGGTGTCCCCAGAGGCAACCGAAAAACTCGAGGAGCAAATGCTGCACAGGCCATTCTGGGATGATGCAGTAAATACCGAGACTGACGTCCAAGACTCGTACCAGAGGGGAAGCTGCACCTTTGCACCTTTGGCAAAATGGCAAATGTGAAAGTTTAATGGCACATCCTTCAGAATTGTGCCACGTTTATTTTTAGGGGTGTTAAGTATAAAAGAAATATTGTGATGACTCATGAAAAAGCTGAGGGGGGCTAATCTAGAATGTTTTGGGGGTGCTGCACCACTTAATCATGTTGTTTCCAATTGTTCGATTCTTCTTGTTATTGTGTGTTATTATTACACCACGTCATTTAAGAGACTGGAAATCTTTCCTTAATTCATAATTTTCAGACCTACATTTCTCACTGTCTCCTTCTTTCTCTATTCAATATTTGAATAACTGCTTCCATTAATTGTCAAAGATCATTTTTTAAAACATGATTTTTATTTATTAAAAAACTTTGTTTTAAGTTTATTATTTATTGTGTGTGTGTGTGTGTGTGAGAGAGAGAGAGAGAGAGAGAGAGAGAGCGTGCAAGCAGGGGAGAAGCAGAAAGAGAGAAAAAGAGAAAATCCCAAGTGACACAGGGCTCAAACTCACAAACCATGAGATCATGACCTGAACCAAAACCAAGAGTCAACATTTAACTGACGAGCCACCCAGGTGCCCCATAAAAAAATTTTTTTAAGTAAACTCTACCCCCAACTCCAGCTCAAACTCAGGACCCTGAGATCAAGAGTCACATAACCGACTGAGCCAGCCAGGCACCCTAAAACATGACCTAAAATTTTTTATTATCAAAAAGTAATATTTTATGTAGCTAAAAAATAATTATTAACTTATAGAATTGTGTGCCATGAGTTGCCCACCCTAAGAAATGTCTAATTGGGCTCTAGGCCATGAGACTCTTCTTACAAAGGTACATACAAACTTTCATTTTTGTTGTCTTTGGTTAGCATCTCACATCTGTCTTTCTCCTCACCTGTCTTTAACCTAAGGTGACAATCAAGAGAGTTCAGTAGAAGTCTCCATATGTGGAACCTGTCCTGACTTGCCCCAGGAGTTAGGAGGCCCATGTTCTGACGAGGTCAACGTCAGAATGACTATGGCTTGGGTGTGGTGGACCCTAAGATCCTTTCATCACAAGCGGAAAATCTTTGGAACCTAAACCCTAAACTTATGTATATTTATTCATCCATAGATTATATAAAACTACAGGACCCAAATCTTCATCCCAAATCCTCAGAACCAAAGGTGACTCTGAACTGTTCCGATTTGACAACGTAATCAAGTACATACACCATACATCATGCAATATTCCCAATGGAAGGTGTAGGGCAGCGCCCCACAAGGGACCACATCAGGACTTCAGCCGAGAATGTCTGATTTTCTGATGACAGGCGATAAATAGCCGAGTATCAATTCAGGTCAGTTCAGGCTGAGTCACCAAATGAATTACAAAATAATTTCTGTATATCAGAACTTTTTGGACATCAGGAGTGTGGAGAAGAGCTTATGAATGTTAGGTAGGTATAAAACATATGCAAAAATAAGCTAGATAAAAGGGGATGAGATAAAAAATAGAAAGGAAACTCACATTTTCCTCTCGTATGCCCACAGTTGCACACACCTCATTTTGGAGACCAGGAGATGCTAGCAGACCCACTGTTCTGAGTGAGGCTACAAAGGTACATGCTCAGTTGAAAACTACCCCAAGCGAAGGACCTAAGCGACAGGACCCAGGGCCACAGAACCAGTTCCATAGCTCCTCTCCCTCTGTCCAAACTTTGCATTGCCTACAGCTAAAAGCCAATGCCCAAGCCAGCCCTCCCATGCCTCTGACTCCTGCAGGATACACAGTGCCTTTGTTGGCAGACCTACCTCTTATCCAGAAGAAAGAAAGGTCATAACTTGCAAAGAAGTATGGTGGATCGAAGGAAACAATTGCCTTTGCTAAGTGCATTCATTTATTAGCGATGGGGGAACACATTACCATGGATTAAATTTTGTGTTTGTGAAAACTCTTCCAAGTGACAAAGATTCACACCAATTTTATTTCACTGGAACTGCCCCAGTCTGCCCATTTCTGGTAGTAATATTTTAGTACGAGTCAATAATCTATTTCCCTGAGTGACCTCTTTTACCCCCAAGGGGCCAGGTGAATTGAGGAGCAAAAAAGGCTGAAGCACATGGGTAAAGCGTATGTTGTGTGCTAGAAATCCTCAGCGAAGTAAGTTTAAAATTGTAACATAAAGCACTTTCCACAGAGAGCTACCATTCATCATAAGTGGCTCTTCCCTCAGTCAAGTTCTGGTTCGCTCTTACTCAGTTTCTTTTCATGAGAAGAACCATAAGGAGGCCAAATGAATGATTAGTGATGTCAGGGAACACCTAGCCTTCTCCTGAGTGTTATAATTTCCTTTCCTCTAAATTTTCCCTCTGGCTTATATTTATTGTGCTTCCACTTAGACCATAAGAACAGAGCTTTTCCCATCCACAACTGATATCCGAGGGACAAGACTAAACACTCAAGCAGAGAGTAGACTCTACCCCGCCCCCGACCTGTCACCCTTACCCCCCATTGCTCTGGTTCCCACCCCATGAAGGGCTCTGTGCCAGATGGGACAAAACGAGAATTTTTGCTGATTAATTCAGAAAGTTTTAGAAGTTCACACCAGCTGTGTTCTTATTCATAAGTACCCCAGTTTGACCCTAGCAAGTACCAATTAAAGTAGTGATATTACCAAAGCTGTTCTAACTCTAGTCAATATTACATGCCCTGAGGAATTCTACTTGCATATAATTTGTGCTTACTTAATGTCAGCATTTATAAAACTGTCCTGAGCCTCTTTTTATTTTCAACAAAGAAAGGCTTTTTACACCCAGAATTTTGAGATTCCCTGGAGGCCTGATCACTCTCAGACCCAGCTACAAAAACTGTCCAAAATACAAACTGTCCTAAATAGCACTGAATATGGAGAGCTAAATTCTCCAACAAAATTTCTCCTAGAAAACAGTGAGATCGACTGATAACCATCTTTGCCTTCTTTGTGAAATATATTTCTTAGCTTATATTTTTGCCTCTCTTTCATGACACAGATTCAGCAAAAAAATTCCTCATAGTGTAGGGGCACCTGGGTGGCTCAGTCAGTTAAGCATCGAATTTGACTCAGGTTGAATGATCTTGCAGTTCGTGAGTTCAAGCCCCGCATCGGGCTCTGTGCTGACAGCTCAGAGCTTGGAACCTGCTTGAGATTCTCTGTCTCCCTCTCTCTCTGCCCATCCTCTGCTCATACTCTTTCTCTCAAAAATGAAAAAAATGTTTTAAAAAAGTTTTTTTAATTCCTCATAGTGCAAAGACAATGTCTGATTTAAAAAAATTTTTTTTTACATTTATTTATTTTTGAGAGGCAGAGAGTGAACAGGGGAGGGGCAAAGAGAGAAAGAGACACAGAATTCAAAGCAGGCTCCAGGCTCTGAGCTGTCTGCACAGAGCCTTACGCGGGGCTCGAACCCACAAACCGTGAGATCATGACCTGAGCTAAGTCGGATGCTCAACCAACTGAGCCACCCAAGCACCCCAGACAATGTCTGATTTAAACTGGATGGCCCAGGAGAGTCAGAATTACCAGGCCTCTTTAAAATGTCAGATGGGGGCGCCTGGGTGGCTCGGTCAGTTAAGCGTCCGGCTTCAGCTAAGGTCATGATCTCACGGTTTGTGGGTTCAAGCCCCAGGTCGGGCTCTGTGCTGACAACTTAGAACCTGCTTCGGATTCTGTGTCTCCCTCTCTCTCTGACCCTATCCTGCTCATGCTGTCTCTGTCTCTCAAAAATAAATAAAAAACATTAAAAAAATAAAATAAAATGTCAGATGAATTCCAGCCACATTTCCAGGGAGTCATTCAGTCCCTTTCCCTAACAGATCGATGTACAAAACACAGGTAAGTCATCTCAGCTGTGGGGTTGCCTTGAGTTCTAGAGCAGAGCCAAGGGAAATACACCAACTGCATACATCATTCTTAATTTTCTCACAGCCACATTTTAAAAAGGTAAAAATAAACAGACAAAATTTTCCAATGCACTTTATTTAATCCAAAATATTAATCCAACATGGGATTTATATTAAAATTTTTTCACGATGTATTTTATGATATTTTTTGTGCTAGGCCTTGAAAAATCTATTGTGGGTTTTACACTCACAGCCTATCTTGATTTGAACTATAAGTGTTCATCAGAAATAATGACTATGTATTCAGGTGTCATAAAATTTAAAGTTGAAAGTGTAGATTCACATGCTCAAGTTGTTCTGAACCATACTTGAAAGTTTTCCAATAACACATTCGAGTTTTCAGATCTTAATTTTAACTTTAATTTTAATTAGTTAAAACTTAAAACTCATAATTCCAATCACAACAGCTACTTTTTAAAAAGGTTTGTTTTTTTTTTTAGTTTTAATGTTTATTTATTTGTGGAGAAAGAGAGAGACAGAGCAAGAGCGGAAGAGGAGCAGAGAGTGAAGAAGACACAGAATCCTAAGCAGGCTCCAAGCTCTGAGCTGTCAGCAGAGAGCCCAAAGCAGGGTTCGAACTCACAAACCAGGAGATCACGACCTGAGCTGACGTTGGATGCTTAATCAACTGAGCCACCAGGAGTCCCACAGCAGCTACTGTTTAAGCGCCGCATGACCTCATGTGGCCAGCGGGTTCTGAACTGAACACGGGAGCTCCAGGGACTATGGGCGTCGGGGGAGAACCCCACCGCTGGACCCACTCTTGTCTTCACAGCTGGCCGGAGGACACAAGAGCCAGATGGGGAGTAGAGGCCACGCACGAGCTGGAACCCGCTGGCAGCCCCGGCTGCCCCTCACTGCGGCCGACTCTGCCAACCTACTGAGCATTAAAGCTGTTGGTTCACATTCACCTTGTAACAGGCGCCACTTGCTTCCAGCCAGTTGTCCCCAGAGCCACATAGGGAAGGGGAGTCTGGGAATCCAAGGTCCAGCTTAGCCAAGACGATAGAGCACAAAACCACCACAGACTCCAGGAGGTTCTACTCCGCCCTCAAGACAGAGCATTTTTCTTCTGAGGGAATGATTTGCTTTTATCTCATGCACACCACGAATCATCTAAGTGATCACGCTGCTCTCTCTGACTGCCAGGAAGCTCCCAGCTAAGTTTGCAGATTACTTCTCCCAAGTGTCAGGGTGTCAGGTCAGGACACACATTTTGCATTGCTAATCTCCCAGCTCTACTTTATTTTCCTCGTTGTCCTTTTGTTAATTTGTTTCATACTGTGCTGTTTATTTGTGTAAGCTGTCCCAAATGGTTTTTGGCAGGGAAAGTGTATAAATAAATGGATGGGGGGATAGGTACAGACAGACGGACAGATGATTGCATGGACCTGACTGCAGCCGATCCTGTCGCATTCTGCTCTCCTCTCTCACTGCTCCAGCTAGACTGACCTTGTCCCGTGAACACACCAACCTCCTCCCACCTCACGACCACTGGGGCTGCCGCTCCCCCTCCTGCAAGCATGGCTGATTCCTTTGGTTACTCAGGCCTGCTGTGCCTAACAACGGAGTCCCTCCTCCCTCCCCCCTGCACAGTTCCCGCTGTTTCCTTCGCATATCGCTACACGTTCAATTATTGCCTACTTGTGTGTCTCTCCCACCTCTAAAGGATGGAAGCTCCCTGAGAGCAGGAACCTTGCCTGTCTTGTTTACTGCTGACGCCCCTGAACTAGCACAAACTTGGTTCTCAACACCTATGTGGTAAACGAATTAATGAACGAATAAGCAACTGCTCAATTAATACATATAATACATAAATATTCACTTTTTATTTTAAAATAACCTATAATGTGATGTTCTATCTCACATAATTTACCACTAATATTTTTTTTAAAAAGGAGTTTTTTAAAAAGGGGAGGGGGGTGGGTATTGGGAGGTGGGGGAGGACCATGTTCAGTCTATCTCACTTTTTGAAGATCTGATTTTTAAGTAATCTCTACACCCAGTGTGGGACTTGAACTCACAACCCTCAGGTTAAGAGTCACATGCTTTACTGACTACTGACTGAGTCAGCCAGCCGCCCCAAGTCTATTTTACTGTTTAAAACAGTTTAGTTTTCCATACCTCCTCTCACTGGACAAAGAGTTGTCAGGGTTTTTGTGAACAGGTATGTTTATACCAGTATTCCATTCTTCTACTGAGTGAGAGGAATACTGTGCTTATTAAGGGCTTATTCTAGAGCTGTGATTTCTAACCTGTACTGGAGGCCAATTCCATCCCCGTCCAATTCTTTTAACAGAGAAATGAAAAGAGGAGTATGAGAAACCTGGAAATGGTTCACAAATAGCATTTGCCTTTCACATCAATCCTGTTTTTTTACTGTTTATTTTTGAGAGAGAAAGAGAATGAGTGGAGGAGGGGCAGAGAGAGAGGGGTATACTGCACTGGCAGCATAGAGCCCCGTGTGGGGCTTGAACTCAAGAAACATGAGATCATGACCTTGAGCCAAAGCCAGATGTTTAAGCGAATGAGCCACCCAGGCACCCCAATCCTTCTTTTTTAAAGGAAATTTTAATATTCCTTTTCTTTACTGGAATGATAGAAGTCAACTCTGGAAGTTTCTAGCAATTATCCCAACGAGGTTAGTGCCTGTTTTTAATTGCATCTAACTTTCACGTTAGATGTTGACCTGACCCATGTGTATCCCATAAAATAAACAATCTGAGGTTATTTGTAGCAAGAGCAGCAAGTTTAAACAAATCATTTAAAAATGTATCTATAACAGGGTGTAGGGGCACCTGGGTGGCTCAGTCTGTTGGGTATCTAACTCTCAATTTCAGCTCAGGTCATGATTCCAGGTCAGGAGACGGAGTCTCACATGGGGCTCCTCCCTGAGCAGGGAGCCTCCTTGAGATTCTCTCTCGCCCTTCCTGTGCCTTCCCCAGCTCACACTCTCTCAATTAAAAAAATAAAAATAAAAGTATTTAAAAATCTGTATGATTTTATTCATATGAGGTCCCTAGAATAGTCAAATTAAAGCGACAGAAAGTAGAATAGGGTTGTTCGGGACAGGGGACGAAGAGAGAATAGACGTTAATGCTTACGGGGTACAGAGCTTCTGTTTGGGATGATGAAAAAGCTCTGGAGAGGATGGTGGTGATAGTTGCATAACAATGTGAATGTACTTAATGCCACCGAACTTACACCTAAAAGTGGTAAGTCTTGTGTTATGCCTATGTCACCACCAAAACTGAGTGAGTAGTTACTGAGTGTGCCTCAGTACACAAACGTACTACTCAGTGGGATTAGACAGTACTGCCTTTCCAGTACTGGATACTGGAGAGTCGCCCAAAATAGACATCCAGGTCCCTGTCTGTGGAACTTGTGAATATGACTGTATATTGGCAAAACGGACTTTGCAGATGTGACTAAATTAAGGATGTTGAAATGGGGAGATGATCCTGGATTGCCTGTGTGAGCTCGAAATGTGTTAGCAACAAGGGTTAAAAGAGGGAGATGAGGGGGATTTGACATATAAGAGAAGAAAGCCATGTGACTAGAGAAAAGGGATGCAGAGTCAGAGAGTGGCTGCTATCCTGCTGGTTTCACAGATGGAGGAGGAGACATGAGCGAAGGAATGTAGCTCTGGAAGTTGGGAAAGGCAAGGGAACGGATTCTGCCTTAGAGCCTTGGAGGAAGCAGAGCTCTGTTAGCGCCTTGGTTTGGGTCCAATAAAACTGACTTTAGACTGTGACTTCCAGCACTGTAAGAGAATAAATATGTATTCTTCTTAAGTCACCAACTTTGTGCTACTTTGTTATAACAGCCATAGGAAGCTAATACATATATACGATGCCCTTATATTTACATAATAAATGTCTTTTTGGCAACACAGCATTATCCACTATAGTCACCACGTTGTACATTATCTCCGATAACTTATTTATTTTATACCTGGAAGGCTGTACCTCATATTTTAATAATAAACTATTTTAAGAGTGAAACTATATATTTTTAATTTTTTTAAATATTTATTCATTTTTGAGAAATAGAGCATGAACAGAGGAAAGGCAGAGAGAAGGAGACACAGAATCTGAAGCAAGCTCTAGGCTCTGAGCTGTTAGTACAGAGCCCAACGCGGGGCTCAAACTCACGAGATCATGACCTTAGCCAAAGTCGGCAGCTTAACTGACTGAGCCACCCAGGTGCCCCGAGAGTAAAACTATACTTTTGACACAAAATGTCTTCTATATTAGGCACATTCCCTTTTTTTATCTTAGAAATCTTTTTTAAAGTATTGTATTAAATGGAATTGGTATCCCTGAATTACAATCAAATAACTCCACTGGAAAAGTCAATATTTGAAATGCTCAGGAAAAACCTACCAGAAGCAGACTCTTCCTAACCTGTTTACACCTAAATATTCTAATATATCCCAAAAGGCATTTAAAACCCAAATCAGATTTTCTTTAAGAAGGAGGTGAACAGAATATAGTTAAACTCTAAAATTTGTATTCATCCCAGGTTGAACATGCACTCAGGTGAGAACAGCTTCTAAGAGTGGGAAACATTAAGTGAACAGAAGTGTAGTTCCCAGAGAAGGGCCTAATGCCCTCCTAAACCTTGGAAAAGCAATAGGAAATCCATCCTAAATCACTGTGGGAAGCCGCAGCCCCGAGGAAGACGTGCATCAAGTCTATCCAGTATTCTCCATGTTAGTCATTGGTTCCTTCCTGGAAATTTTAAATGCTAATATTTCAAGGACAGTTAAAGCTTTCAATGTCTGAACTATAAATTGTTATGCATTTATATTTGTCAAGTTCCTATTTCCAGGTGGTGACCACGGGTGCAAACCCAGAACGTGGTCCACTCGGTCATTTATTTCTTTCAGTGCCTCTGATGCCATGCTTCCCTAATCGGTGGAGGGTCCTGCCACATCTTCTGAAGAGCAGTTGCTGAACCAGAAAACCGCACCTTCCTCCAAGCTCTGTGGCTCCACTGGGAAGTCCACACGGGAATTGCAGAGATATGTGTGCAATGTTGATATTCAACAGAGAAGCTAATAAATAATACAAACATCTCCATTAAGTCATTAAACAGCAGATTTTACTTGCTAATATCACTCAAATATGTCCCCTTCTCTCCATTTTCATGCTCATCACTCTAGCCTAAGTTACCATTATTTCACACCTGATTTATTACAAGATACCCACTCCCTCACTGATTTCCTTTCACCACCCTCCATCTGGGGTCCTGTCAGTCCACTTTACTTTCAACAGCCTGAGCTCTCTGTGCTAAAGGCTAACCTGATCATATCCCCTGTTCTATGTCCGACTTAAAACCCTTCAGTAACTTCTCATTGATCTCAGTGGTAAGATCAAAATCTTCAATAAGGTCCATAGCTGACCCTTCCTCCTCACCATTTCCCCTCATCCCAGGTGCTCTCTGCCCATGGACACTGCTGTTGCCCAGTTTTGCTGCACTTGCACCCATTCCAAGGCCCTTCCTCCTGCTGTTCCCTCAGACTGAGGATATAGCCTCACCACCACCTCTACTTTTTGTTGGGCTAATTATTAATGAGAGGAACTGTGAACACTGAACAGATACACATATATCTTTTTAAGTAGGCTCGATGCCCAGCATGGAGGCCAGAGTGGGGCTTGAATTCACAACCCTGAGATCAAGACTTGAGCTGAGATCAAAAGTCAGATGCTCAACCAACTGAGCCACCCAGACACTCCCTAAACAAGTCCCTATTTTTATTTATTTTTGAGAGAGAGAGAGAGAGAGAGAAAGAGAGAGAGAGAATGTGTGCATTAGTAGGGGAGGGACAGAAAAAGAGGGAGACACAGAAGTCCAAGCAGACTCTGTGCTGTCAGCGCAAAGCCTGATGCAGGGCTCGATCCCACGAACAGTGAGATCATGAACCTGAAGTCAACGAAGTGAACTACCAAGATACCCCATAAATAAGTCCATATTTTTAAAGCCCTCACAGCATGATCCAGTAGCAAGTGAGGTCTACTGAAATATTTATTATTGGTATTTTCAGAAATATTATTATTATCACTCATTCTTTAGATCTCAATCTAAGTTCTACAGTTTCATAGCAGATCTTCAGACTCCTCACTTTAGGTCAGGTTTTCTTGTTTATGCACCCACAGAACTGTGGTCAAGGGATTTTACCTTAATGTGTAACCATGCCATTTATTTATATGGTTACTTAAGTCCCTCAGGTTTTAAAGTTTAAGAGCTCAGGAGCTGTGTTATCACTCTTACTTCCAGGCTACCTGGCCCTAATGAAGGCTTAAGATGATATGCAGCATATAAATGCATAGTACTACATTGTAAAAAGTGGTCAGACTAATTTAAAATTTAGTCTTCTGATGCAGACTCTGCAACACATCAGACACAGTTAATGTAGTCAGCTCTTGTCACCATAATGGTGTAGAACAACCCTCGTGCCCTGTGACAACTCAGTTTGAGGGGTCTAGGTGGGTCATGGCCAAAGGACTCTGTAGGCACAGATCACCTGCCCTGGGTTGTTGGTTGGGTACATACCTGTTCCACATGTCTCTGATCCTCTCCAGATCCATGGTCACCTGGAACATGTACTTCTCAGAGTGGAGCTCTGAAACGCAAGATCCAAGTCCAGGGTGCACACCCATGGAAGGCTCCAGTTCACGGCACATCTCCTACCAACCCTTTGGCTGAAGCCGAGTCATATGGCCAAGTCCGGTATCAATGAGATCAAGGAGCATGATCTGCCTGCAGTAGGAGAGGAGGGGAACCAATGTTAACTGAACCATCACTTAAACCATTACAGACGGTCGTGCTTTAGAGCAGTTGGGTCTAAGGTAAAGGGAGAGGCCAGTGCCACCAAGCTAGAGGAGACTACTGTGAACAGAGAAAGTGAACCATGGTATCAAACATAAGCCCCCAATTCAAAGGCACAAATAGGAGCCACCACTGAAAATTGATTTACAGTTGAGATGCGTCCCATTCTGGCAACTTCTGAGCATGCTCCAGGGTGAGTAACTGCTGGGATTTATTAGCCATGATTAATGAATGCCAAGGAGGCCTCACACCACCGCCGGGACTAGGTGAGAAGTGAATAAGCAAGGAGAAAAAGAATGCAAAAAAGAAGGGATAGAGAGAAAGTGCAGTATCGTCAGAGCAACAGAATTATGGGTTGTTTTTTTCATCATCATGTTTTGAAATGTTCTTTATTATGGTTTTATGGTGTCTCAAGTCAAATAAAAAAGGTGAATGAGCTTGGTTATCTTTATTTTTTTTTTTAAGTTTCACATGAAGGCACAGCCACTATCCTATCAATTCTCCTGCCCACAGCCACAGGGATTATCTGAATATATAAATCTGGGCATGCCCCCACCCCACTAAAAATTTTTCAAAGCCTTCCAGTTGCCCTCGGGTTAAAGTCTAATCTCCGTTCAGTTGATTTCCTACAACCTTCTCGGCAGGCCCCACCCCACTTCTGCAGCCTCATCTCTCAGCCACTAGAGACTTTTTAAAAATAAAATGTCACAGTCTCATCACTAGGCCTTTGCATATGTTGTTCCCTCTTCCTGAGAAACTTTTCCCCTTCTGTTCTCTGAATAATCCCTAATCATCCCTTAAATTTAAATGCTGCTTCCTCCAGGAAGGCCTCCATGACTTCCCCCTGCTGTGTGCTCCCAGAGCACCCTAGGCTCCCACTGTCCTAAGACTCCTCACACTGTTGTTGTTGTTCTGTTTGCCTGGAGTTCCCATTTATGCCTGAAGGCAAGGACCAACCATCTGACCCATTCCCTAAGACATCCTAAGAAGTCATGATTTCCACTATTTTTGCTGGAATTCTTTGTCTTCCACATCTCAATAACTGCTGACTCTAATATCAGAGTATTTTCACTGCTGAAGAAATACTGTTGAATGTTTTTTAAAAATAATACCACTCAGTATATCATTGGTAACAGGAACTTCATCTTCAGCCTTTACTCATTCTTCAAAATTTGGCCCAGACATCACCACTTCCAAGAAGTCCTCCCAATTGTCACCATCCCCTTCAAACTAAGCCTTAGAGCCCTCTCTTGTGCTCAAAGTAATATCGATATACACCTTTATCTTAGCATTGACCATAATTCTGCATTTAATCTCTCAATAAATATTTGTTGAATACAGGGGAATTGAACATAAGTGATAAGTGATGCCTGTGTGACCTTCGCCAGAATCCTTTATGCCAGTGCTTCTATACATTTATGGCTAACTCTTTATGGAGGGTTGAGGGGAGGGGCAATCTGGTCCTCTCTAATTGATATAAGCATTACACAATGTTCCCATACCATTACCTGCCTCACGGGGGTGCTATGGAGACACAATATACTGCTACAGGCATTTAAAATGAGATTTCCATGATAAACATAATAGTTAATATGCCAGGCGATTTTCACACACTAACTCATTTAACCTCTACGATAACAATCATCACTCTCCAATAAGGTAGAACCATTACTATCATTCTCATGTTGCACATAAAGAAACTGAGGCAAAGGGAGGTTAGGTAACATGACCCAAGTCATCCAGTTACTAAGCAGCAGAGTCAGGTTGAAACCGTGACATCTGGCTTAGAGTCTGAGCTCTAATCCACTGTGCTATGGCCTCCGTGCTCCTCAGTCATGGTGCAGCAGCTTTGACATTCAGGACTTCACAGCTCTTGATATTAATAATAAGTTCACTTACTCATGGGGGTAGCGTGTAGATGCAGTATCATTGTATAATCAAAGAGAAATAAAATGCTATTTTGAAAAATACAAACTCAATTTAAATGGACTGAAATGTGTCACCCTAAAATTCATACATTCATACATTGAAACCCTAACTCTCCAATATTTGGAGCTGAGGCTTTAAAGAGATTATTAAGGTTCTGGCACCTGGGTGGCTCAGTCAGGCCAATCGGACTCTTGATTTCAGCTCAGGTAATGATCTCACAGGTTCATGGGTTCAAGCCCAGGGTCAGAGTGTGTGCAGGCAGGAAGACTAACTAGGAAGCAGGGCAGTAATCCAGACTTGTGTTCTGAGATCTAGGTCAGGCGGGTGGCAATGAAGATCAAAAGGAGCCAGTGGGAGCGATATTGAAAAGGAGGAAGTGACCACCGGATAAACCCTGCTTCCTTCAGTCCTGTCATTTGGCTACACATCCCTCTCTGTCTCCTGCTTCTCTCATCAAGCGACCTCTGGACACTCCTCATTTACCAAAGTGAGCCTTTGGCTCAGTGTTTGAAACTTAAGCCTTACTGTCTCCTACCTTCAGTGGTGTGTTGGAGCAAGCTTGCACCAGCCCATGAAACCAACTGATAGATTTGCGAGAATTTTGGAAGCTGGCTGTTAGATCTGGCTATTATTCAAATAAAATTACAGAGACTTACAGTTCAATCGATAATATATACAACAAAGGTAATAATAACTCAAAATGCATCAGCCCTTAATTATGTTACTAGACTTTACTGTTATCTTCTGTTTTCTCTTGTCTGACGGTTATTCCGGACCTATGGTGTCTACCCCTTGGCAGCATCACGTAATGGCGAGCTTCCGGGCATGTCTTCTTTTTTTTTATTACTAATATCACACAATTTATTTTTTTAACATATGCAATTATTTTCCGTCATTTACAATACAGTAGTTACAATGACACTCCAAACCGGGCGTGTCTTCTTAACTTGCGTTCAGTGACCTCATGGTAGCAGCTTGAAATTGAGGGAGCAATCACACTATGGAAATTGCTCAGGGCTTTATTTATTGCTGTCCAGACTGAAGAAAGTGTGGAAAATGTTAACAATCCAGATTAAACTCAGAAGTAGAGCAAAAACTGAGAGAAGTTTTAGTTTAGTGAGTAGTCTCTGCACAACGGTGAGAAATGGTTTTACCGGAGCTCTCATAGACTTAATGACAAGTTTATTGGGAAAAGACTTAGTGGACATAGGCTGGCTATGGATATAGGAATTTCACAAAAACTAATTGATAGCACTCTGTGAAAATCAGCGGGTTACATGGAATTTACAAAACAGGGTATTGATTTTATTAGTAGTAAGTTGTGTGCTACACATCCTTTGTATCATCAAATTTATAATAAATCTAGGTAAATATATTTTTACATACCTTCCCCCCTACCCCCCACCAAGAGGACATGTTATTAACTACTTGCCAGCACATTACTGCCCACCTTCCAGGTGAACTCCCTGGCCTGATCTTTACTCAATGTGAACCCAACTAAATGCCATTCAACTGAGTTGACTTTTTTTTCTAATCAGTACATAATGTGGGTAAAGTTTGCAAATTCAAAAGACTATTTTTTCCTTAAGTTTTAAGAACTATTTCATATCTTATTATTTTACTTATAAAATTACAAATATTCACAATTACCTTTAAGACTGATGATTAATATTTCTTTCCCTTCACAAACCTTGGGTGTTAAACTTCTTGGAAAATTAAAAAAAAATTTTTTTAATGTTTTATTTATTTTTGATACAGAGAGAGACAGAGCATGAGAGGGGGAGGCGCAGAGAGAGAAGGAGACACAGAAGCGGAAACAGGCTCCAGGCTCTGAGCTAGCCGTCAGCACAGAGCCTGACACAGGGCTCGAACCCACAAATGAAGGCTCGAACCCACAAACGTGAGATCTGACCTGAGCCAAAGTCGGAGGCCTAACCGACTGAGCCACCCAGGCGCCCCTAAACTTCTTTGAAAATTTTAAACTGGGGGAGCCTGGGTGGCTCAGTCAGTTAAGTGTCCAACTTCAGCTCAGGTCATGATTTCATGGTTGGTGAGTTGGAGCCCCGTGTCAGGCTCTGTCAGCACAGAGCCTGTTTTGGATACTGTCTCTCTCTCTCTCTCTCTCTCTCTCTCTCTCTCTCTCTCTTTCTCTCTCTCTCTCTCTCTCTCTGCCCCTTCCCTGCGCATGCATGCACACACTCTCTCTCTCAAGAATAAATAAACATTACAAAAAATTGGGGGGGGGGGCGCACTTGTGTGACTCCATCAATTAAGCATCTGACTTTGGCTCAGGTCATGATCTCATGGTTCACGAGTTTGAGCCCTGAGTCGAGCTCTTTGCTGTCGGTTCAGAACCTGCTTCAGAATCTCTGTCTCCCTCTCTCTCCCCCTCCCCAGCTCGCACTCACTCTCTCTCAAAAAACAAACATTAAAAAAATTTTTTAAAGAAAAATTTTAATTGCATTTATAAATTTAGTATTTTCTATTTATATTAAGAATCTTGATTGATAAATCTTTCCCAAGGGCCTAAATATTAAATATAATTAAATGTATTATAAGTCTCCACACTGCAGTGAGACAGCTCAGTGTAAAATGCCCATCTCTCTTGGTGGCCGCCACCAGTACCCCAGCGATCTTCAGTGATCCAACAGCACGGGGCTGGGCTAAACACAAAGGTAGGATTAGAGGTACAAGAGGTTTGGGAGAGGGGATAAGAGTAAGGGAAGATGGGGAGGAAGTTGGAAAAGGAAAAGACAGGAAAAGTCTGCTGTCAAACTGAGATGCTGAGCACTGGGTGGGGGTTGGGAACAGAGGTGTTCGGAGACAGAAAGGAGGGAGGGAGGGGGGAGGGGGTTGGAAGGGAGGGAAGGGTGGAGGGAAGGAAGATAGACCATAAACTGCAGCGAAGCTTTAAGAGTGTTGCCTGTCAGAGGAACAGCCTTGCGTTAGTATCTCCTTCCCAACCGTCAATGCCCCCAGCAGGATCATTGGCTGGGAGCAGCCCCTGGGAAGTGCAGCCCAGACAAAATTCACAGTGATAGATTCAGGGGGTAGCAGCGGGGATCATGGATCCGTTATACTCTATGCAATAGGAGCTCTCACAGACACTTTCTCTTGGCTGCTGCAATCCCTTAGATTTTTGTTTTCCATTATTATTATTACTATTACAAAAGTAATACAATAGCACATAAACATATATCTCCTCTATCTCTCCCCACCTGGCCTGCAGCTGCTTTCTTCCTCAAAAATTGTCACTATTGGGGTGCCTGGGTGGCTCAGTCTGTTACATGTCTGACTTCAGCTCAAATCATGATCTCATGGTTCATGGGGTCAAGCCTCGCATAGGGCTGTGTGCTGACAGCTCAGAGCCTGTAGCCTACTTCGGATTCTGTGTCTCCCTCTCTCTCCCTGTCCCTCCCCTACTTGCACTCTGGCTCTCTCGGTCTCTCAAAAATAAATAAACATTAAAATTTTTTTTTAATTTCACTATTAACAGTTTGGTGTGTATCCTTTTACACCTGTTTTATACTTTGTATATTTATATGTATGTGTCCAGAAAGACTGCATATTCAGGATGATTTCTTTTGCTTATTTGCCTTTTATAAAATAATACATATTGGGGAGCCTGGGAAGCTTAGTCAGCTAAGTGTCTGACTCTTGATTTTGGTTCTGGTCATGATCTCACAGTTTGTGGGTTTGAGTCTTGCATAGGGCTCTGGGCCGAGAACGGGGAGCCTGCTTGGGATTCTCTGTCTCCGTCTCTCTCTGCCTCTATCTCTCTCAAAAACAATCAAACATTCAAAAAAATAAATGAAAATAAAATAATACATATTGTTCTATTACTTGCTCTTTCTTTTGTTCTTGTTTTCTTAAAATTTAATGTCCAGTAGTATTTCCCAAACCCCTTAACTTTCAAATCCCTTTCGCTGTTTTACACATCCACTCTGGAATTTTTTAATTGTGTCACTTTTGTGAGAAATATGATCAAGGAGAGCTTTTAAGTAAGAAAAAATTTTTTATTTCAGTTAGGAGTTATTAAAGAGTATTTAAACATTATATGTAAAGATATGCATTTCAAAACTATAAAATTTAACATTTTCCCATGAATAAGTAACATGTTTAACTTACTTTAAGGTACTTATAACAAAAAACATGAATTTGATGACAAATTTAAACTATCAATTTATGTTTGGTTTGGGGACAAAATGTACATTAAATATAGCTAATAAACATTTCTACACCTAATATAGATTAAAAATAGCCTCCAAGACTGGATGTTTGGAATTGTTATATTTGCACTAAAAATAGTTATTTTTATCATCTGTTTTATTTCTGAATGACAAGATAAAAAAAAAAAGTTTTCACGTTACTATTTGCAAGTATTTCCACATTGCCCACATGGGGTAGTTGTGATTCTTCATAAATGAAGAGCTAAATTGGATATCATCATCTTCCCTCTTTTGCCACTGGCTTCTGAAAATACAGGTATCTTGACGTGAATATCAGTATCCAGATCAGATTAGCGCAATTTACAGATTAAGTGAAGAGCATTTTGAAGTAATCAGCAGAATCACTATTATTTTTGTGCTTATTATCTTCTTTTTTTCAAATTCAGTGCTCCTGACGCTTCCCTCCTTTAAGGCACACTCACGGTGGGCATCCCCTAAGCAGTATGGGACACAGGCGAAGGGCCGTGGGAACTGCTGCAGGTCAGCCCTGTGGGTGAGAACCCAGTGAGCAGGGCTTACCTGGCCGCCCCCAGTCCCTGGGCACCTTGGAGGCTGCTCCTCTAACTGTTCCATTTCAAAGGAGGACATTTTGAAAAAAAATCATTTTCTTTACTCAACGTGTAAAACCTGGTATTGAAAGCAGATGCCTCTGCCACCTCTAAGGTTGTCGACTACAAAGAACAGCTTAGAGCATCCCAGGAAATGCACCAGCAGCAGCGGGAAATGCCACTCCTTCCACACGTCAGCTGCTGCCTACTTCTATCGACCACGACAAGACAACAACGCAGAAGTACGTGACTGACCTACATCAAGGATTGTTTGTTTTAGGTCCTTTCCGATGCTAATGTCCTGGATCTGGTGAAGCTAAAGTGACGTGTGAAACACAAGTAGTTAAGTTCAAAGCCTAGAGACTCTAGCTCCATATCCCATTACTGACTTCATTTATCACATGATTTTCTTCTAAGTAAAGACCTGGATGTCAGAAGAGGCTCTGTTCCTTTAAACAAACCATTCAATGTCACTGCTGTGTCCTTACAGATAACAATGACAGCAATAATCATATCTTCAACAGAGGATTTGCAGGCAACCTTGCAATAACTCCATGCTCCCCCAGGGGTCTATAAGACCACAGGTTGGTGATGACTTATCTAGAAAATGGATGGACAGCAAATACTTCCGAAAATCCCCCATAAATATTGTTTCTCTCTGCAGAGCTTTCGAAAAGTATTAATGGCAGTGAGTTTGAGATGATATTTCCTGATAAGAACCTGGGAAGCAGTTATTCCGGGCAGCCAGTTAAAAGCAAAGGAGTTTTCAGGTGAGAGTTATCTGAATGGGTATGTGTATGTTAAACAAGTAAAAGTACTTTGAAAAGTAGTTCTGAGTAATAAACATACCTTTTTCTCCTTTCTTCATCATCACAATCGCACCTCTTTCTATTTATTAATATTGCTAATCAGGCTAAAATAACCACTCATGCATAGCCTACTATAAGGTATGACATGCAATTTTGAAAATTAAATGCACATGCTGACATGTAACATGATCTCCTGTTCATTGTAAAATAATAACAGCTGGAATTCTACAGGATTCAACATTGGAAGTTCAAACCAATCATTTTATAAGCAAGGACAATATTTCACCATACGGTCTGTAAAGACATCGGATGGTTTTTAAATTGTTCCTCTGGGGGGCACCTGGGTGCCTCAGTCGGTTAAGTTTCCAACTCTTGGTTTCAGCTCAGGCCGTCATCTCACAGTTCATGAGTTCGAGCCCTGAAGTGGGCTCTACGCTGAGACCTCGCTTCAGATCCTGTCTCCCTCTCTCTGCCCCTCCCCCGCTCCATACTTGCTCTCTCTCTCCCTCTCTCTCTCTCAAAAATAAATAAGACATTTACAAAAATTGTTTCTTTGGTAGTCAAGGAAACTAATTTCCAGAGATGGCCAGTCTGCACAGAGAGCATCTCAATCTATCTAGCTGAAATAGTGGACTCATTAAGGTCCATATTTGATTATTAATACATACCAAACGGTTAGCATACCCAGGCCACTGCGCCAGGAGTGGGCTCTTTCCCTGGGTCCGTACGACACTGACTCCTGTGATAGACACACAAGTGCCAATGGGATGGGGCGCACATGTCATGCGGGTGGCCAGGAAGGGGCTCGTCTGTGAAAGGTATGAAGATGAAGGCCAAGGGGCTTTGTCTCCTCAGCTGAGTCTCTCAAGTCCACTCACAGTCTGAAACTATGAGTTAGTCAACGGAACCCCAGTAAAATGGTTCGAGAGTCTGAGAGAAAAAAATAATAACTTCAGTGTAAAAAGAAGGTCATTACACCATGACCTGGACTCCAGAAGTCCTGCTTCATCTTCTCTTTAAAAAAAGATTTCTGCTAAATGTTTCCTTTTGTTTCCCTAATTTACATTAGTTATTTCAAAAGAGAAAAACAAAGAGCTATTTGTCTCTGAAGAGATGAAATGGCCAGGTAAGCCAGCAACAAACAACAGCACACATCTGTGAAATGCAGAATCAATCCTGTGATTAGGCAGAGGAGAGCTTTGAACCCACATTGATTTTCAAATGCAAATCTGAATACAGCTAATCTTCACATAAACATAATAGGTATCACATTGATTTTTTCCCCCTCGTGATCATATGAAAAATTAACTGAAATGATGGTAAAAAGTAGCATAATATTATTCAAAATAGACCATGATAACTTAAAGGTGCATATTATAATCTCTAAAGCAACCACTAAAGTGAATACACACAAACACATGCACACACACAATGAGGTACAGCTAAAAGCCAACAGAGGAGATAAAATGGAATACTAAACAATACTCAACTTAGCCAAAAGAAGGCAATAAAGGAGAAGAAAGGAACAAAGAACACTTAGGACAATTACAGAATGAAGACAGAGACTTGGATCCAACCATGTTAAAAACTCCAGTGAAGGTGATGGTAGGAAATTTGTGAGAAAGGTATGAGTATCAAGGACACAGACCACCTATGAACATGTTCTTATTTATTTTTCTAAGTTTATTTATTTATTTATATAAGCAATCTCTCCACTCAACCTGGGGCTCGAACCCACGACCTCGAGATCAAGAGTCATGTGATCTTCTGACTAAGCGAGCCAGGCACCCCTAACATATTTTTATTTAAAACAGATTGTTGTTAATATATTTTAATGTGTGTTTGTCTAAGTTTCGCACTTGTCACTGGATCATCCATCCCACATAGAAGGAAAACGTCACTGGATAATTCTCCTCTCCAGCCCCGTCAGCGAAATCCCTCAGTTTTGAGTAATATGGCAGGTACACCCACACTGAGGGCCGCTGCCATCAATAGAAATGATTGTTTTATGGAACTGATGGCTGCTGCCTTCATCAGGGTGCTGGGGACCTAGAAGGATGTGCATAGGACATAGCAAAGAAATGCGCTGTGTTTGTACACTCTTTTTGTCCTCCATACTAAACACTCTCATGAGTCTGAGACACCTACGTGGTGCCTCAAGAAAGTGAGATTAAGTAAGGAATGGTCAAGTTGTTCGTCACACACACACGCACAGAAAAATTTCAATGAATTTGACATCAGTACGAGAGGTGAGATGATGTCTGCATATCCATACCTACAGGTATTTCAAAATCAAAGTTTCCGGATCTCATACACACAATAATATAGCAACTTTTTGTTTTTTTGGTCTTTAGATTCTCAGCTTTACTCATTTCTTTCTTTCTTAAATTCAAGTTAGTTAACATACAGAGTAGTGTTGGCTTCAGGAGTAGAACCCAGCTATTAATTCATCTCTCACATATGACACCTGCCTTAATGTCCATCACCCATTTAGCGCCCCCCACTTACATCCCCTCCTGCAGCCCTCAGTTTGTTCTCTGTATTTAAGTCTCCTATGGTTTGCCTCCTTCTCTGTGTTTATTTTCCCTTTTTTTCCCTTCCCCTATGTTCATCTGTTGAGTTTCTTAAATTCCACATGTAAGTCAAATCCTATGATACCTGTCTTTCTCTGACTGACTTATTTCACTTAGCATAACACACTCTGGTTCTATCCACGCAACATTTTTATAGCAAAGCAGACTGAATTCCTGTGATAAATAATTCTCAGTCCCACACAGCAAGAGACTTTCAGAATTTCTGCTTTAATAACAAGAGAGTTTAATTACAAAGCCAATGAGTTATGATCCACACTCACAGCCTCCCCCATCCCAGCCTCCAATACCTGGTACCATAGCTGCATACACAAGTAACCCCACTTGTGTTTCCCTCTTGCTTTGAAGGGACAGGAGAGGTCAAAAACGGTGCAGGTTCACATCCTCAGATAACTAACACTTTTCCTAGAAGGGACCTATGGCTACACAGCCTTTAGTTATCAAGTTATTTAACCCTGGGGTGCAAGACATACTTTACCGATCAGTTAGTGACATAGAAATGGATTTTCTTGGGGCGCCTGCGTGGCTCAGTCAGTTACATATCTGACTCCGGCTCATGTCGTGATCTCCTGGTTCGTGAGTTCGAGTCCTGCGCCACACTCTGTGTTGACAGCTCAGAGGCTGGGGCCTGCTTCAGATTCTGTTTCGCCCTCTCTCTCTACCCCTTGCCCACACACACTCTCTCTCTCTCTCTCTCTCTCTCAAAAATAAATAAACATTAAAAAATAATACAAAAATAAAAAAAGAAACATTTTTTCTTCCTAGGGCTGTGACATTCAGCAACATGAGCTTCACACTAGGCCATCAGCTAGTACCACAAGTTTAAAAAGATATAGGATTTTTAGATTATGGCTTTAACACCAAGGCGGCCTTCCCTCCTCACACCTCGGATCCAGACCACTGCGGTCAATCTCCTGGATTCCCGCTGATTTCCTCTCACAAACTGCTCTGCTTCCAGCCCTGCTCCCCTACACAGAATTCCTAACCTGGGCCCAGAATGTGCCTTTATAAATGTCAAGTCAGATCAGGAGACTGCTGTGCCCCTCACTTCACTCCATCTTTAAGTGGCCTGTGAGGTCCCTCCCAACTGCTCTGACCTCACCTCCTACCTCTCTATCCCTCCCCTACTCTTTCCACTCCAGCCGCACCAGCTTCTCTGCCAGACTGTGCACCGGGCAGGTTTCCACCCCAGGGCCTTTGCAGAGGCTCTTCCTCAGATATGCATGTGAGTCATCTTCTCACCACTTCAAGTTTTTCCTTAAATGTCTCCCACTCAAAGTCCTACCTACCCTACCTACCTTTTTAAAATTGCAAACCAGCCCTCTGATCATTATCACCTGGTCTTCCCCCCCGCCCCCCACATGGCAGTTATCACCTACTGATGGCCAAGAATGTTAATATCTATTCTATTATATAGCTTTACATAAAAGTATAATTAATTCACATATTTTGCTTTCCTTATTCTCTTGCTAGATTGTAAGACCCACAAGAGCAAAGGTTTTCACCTCTTTTGTTTCCAACGTCTAAAACATGGTCATATTCAATAAATATGTGTGGAGTTTCTGAATGAGTAAGTGAGAGAGTACATTTTCATCAGGAGTCAGTCACAAAGAGCCTCAGGTGCCATGACAAGTCTAGACTTGATCCTGAGGGCAAGGGCAAATGATGAAAAAGTTAGGTTAAAAAACCTCCAGTAGGGGAAGAGTTTCCTGACATTGGATTTAGCAATGATTCCTTGGACATAAAAGACAGCAAAGGGAAAAAAACAGATAAATTAGACAACATCAAAATTTAAAACTTTGTGCATCAAAGGACACTATCAACAGAGTGAAAAGAAAATAGGAGAAATAGAAGAAAATATTTGCATGCAGAAGAAAATATTTGCAAATCATATCTCTGATAATGGATTGAGATCCAGAATACACAAAGAATGCCTACAATTCAACAACAACAAAAGACGAACAATCTGATTTTAAAAATGGGCAAAGGCCTGAATAGACATTTCCCCAAAGCTGACATACAAATGACCTATAAGCCTATAAAAAGATGCTCAAAATCACTGATCATTTGGAAGATGTAAATCAAAACTAAAATGAGATACAATCTCACACCCATTAGGATGGTTGTTATTAAAAAAGAAAACAGAAAGTTTTAACAAGGATGTTGAGAAACAGGAATCCTTGTGCACTGCTGGTGGGAATGTAAAATGGTGTAGCCACTGTGGAAAAGAGTCTGGTGTTTCCTCAAAAAAAGGAAACAGAATTACTACAGGATCCAGCAATTCTAATTCTGGGAATATGCCCAAAAGAAGTGAAAGCAAGGTCTTGAACAGATATTGGCACACTTATATTTATAGTAGCATTATTTACAATAGCAAAAGAAACAACCCAAATATCCATCAACGGATGGATGGATAAACAATGGGGCATATACATACATACAATGGAATATTATTCGACCCTAAAAAGGAATGGTATTCTGACACATACTACATGGATGAACCCTGAAGACATTATAATAAGTGAAAGAAGCTAGTCACAAAAGGACAAATACTATATGATTCCACCTGTATGAAGTATCTAGAGTAGTCCAGCCCATAGAGATAGAAAGTGGAAGGGGCTCTTGTCAGGGGCTGAGGGGGGAGGGGATGGGGAATTCTTATTTAATGGGTATAGAATTTCAGTTTAGCTAGATGAAAAAAAGTTCTGAGGATGGAAGACCATGACAGGTGCAGAACAGTGTAAATGCACTTAATGCCTTTGACCGTACATTTTAAAATGGTTAAAATGATACATTTCATGTTATATGTATCCTACCACAATAAAATATAGTAATTAATTTTTTAAAGACCTCCAAGATGGTTTCCAGGGAGCCCCTATCCCAACCCCATATTGTACCAGGTTGGTCTGTGTGACCAATAGAACGTGGCAGAAGTGACGGTCTTTCATCTCTGAGATTAGGAAGCCGAGACTGCGCTTCCACCTTTGTGACTCATTGTAGGGAAAGTCAGCTGCTGTTTTATCAGTCATTCTGGGGAAAGGCCACAGGTGAGGAACTAAAGCCTCTTGCTGTCTGCCCTGTGAGTAAGCTTGGAAACAGATTCTCTGACCCCAGGAAGCCTTCAGGTAACTGCTCCCACCGACAGCTTGACTGCAGGCTCCTGGGACCTTGAGTCAGACTCATTCAGCTAAAAGCACCCCACTCAGCAAAGTCACTGCCAGATGCCTGACCCTCTGAAACTATGTTGGGTCATAAACGTCTACTTAACTCTCTAAATTTGGGGGCAATTTGTTACACAGCAATAGGTAACTAATGAAAGGGATAAAAAGAGGCAGGACAGCCAATTTAGAGTCTACTGCAGTATTCCACTTCTAAAGGAGCAAGGAGCTGCACTAGGGCAGAGGCAGTGGAGTAGAGAGGCTGAGTCTCCTTCATCGGGACTACAAAGGCAGCAGTAATAGGACTCGAGACCGGACTGGATAAGGAGTGGGAATCCAGCAGGATGCCGAGATTTCTGACATGGTTGCTTGGATATAAATGAATCCTCAGGATATAAACTGAGACTGACCCCCCTCCCCCTATTCATGGTCTCCAACACCAACCGAGCGCTGGGCAGTTTCCTTGGTATTTCCTTAGCTACTAATATACATGCACTTCCTCCACACACCTGCTGCAGCTCAAGGTTGCCTCCGCCTGCCTGACGCAGGCAACGTTTACCATGGTCTTCTCTCTGCCCCAATGCACATTTACATACTCGTGTTTTACAATTACTGGGCTTTTTTTAATAAAAATTTTTTATATCTCTTTTATTTTATTTTGAGAGAGAGAGACAGAGACAGAGTGGGGGAGGGGCAGAGAGAGAGGAAGACACAGAATCTAAAGACAGGCTGCAGGCTCTGAGCTGTCAGCACAGAGCCCCATGTGGGGCTCAAACCCACGGACCGTGAGATCATGACCTGCACCAAAGTCGGATGTTTAACTGACTGAGCCACCCAGGCGCCCATGCAGTTACTGGTTTTTACCTCTATTTTATTTTTTACCCTTGAAGAAGTTTGTTTTTTCCATCTTACAGTCCTTGGCCCTAGCACACAGTAAGTGCTCAATACGTGTTTCATGAGAAAATGAGGGAATAAAATGACAGTTCCACTCCATCTATCAACACACTTATTGGTCCACATGTGCTCAAAAGAAAATTTCCTTATGCCAGTATTTTATACTCCTCTGTCCAGAACATGCTTCCCAAGATAACTAAGCACTCCTTCCTACAATCCTGGGATGGGTTCTCCAAGCATTCCAGGAACCTAGAATGATCTGCTGTAACAATGGACCATGGCGGCCTTATGGACAGACAAATATGAGTGACAGACCCTGAGGAAAGGTTTCACACCAGAAAGAGTGCATCTGACCACCCGAAATATACATTCCAACCAAAAAGTGGGATTTTTTCCCCTCTGTTCCCCTTTTTAGGTTTACAATTGTAAACCCCATTGCCTAAAAGTTCAAGTCCCATGAGATATAAGGTTTATAATTCCTCGTATTAGGTCTGCTTCTCTTGAACGAATAATTCATTCACTCAGCAATATGTTTTGAGACACTCCTATGTGTTAGAGACATAACCGCTGATAGCAACCTAGGAAGCTGTGCTGCTTCCTGCTTCAAATGTTTCAAAGAATATTTTGAGATAGGAATATGTCATAAAGTCATGTCAAGCAGCAAAAGCAATTAACAAAACTGTTCAATATACAATATGATCCCAGTTTTGCCTATATGTATGTGTGTCTATATGTGTCTGGATACGCATAGATATTTGCACATACACACATAGATATAACACTTACCCACATACAAGAGACAAGACAGAAATGAAATACACCAAAGTGTTAACAGGTTGTATATGATTGAAGTTTTCCACAAGAAAAAGCAGAGAACTATGTTAGTAGCATCACTGGCATTATAAGCGAGTATAATTGTCTTTGTATTTTTCTGATTATCTAAAGTAACTTCCACAAAAAATAATATCAAATGTGATTTAAAAAGATACCTAATATGGAAAGGAATATAACAACTGATTAACAGTAGTTACAGCCGAAGGAGAGGAAAGGGGAGAGAATGAGCTCTTTTTGCTTCCTTCTTATCATTGTCTGTACTTTCCTAAATCCCCTACAGGGATATGTATTTTTAAACTGGGAAGTCAAACCTATTTAAAAATGTAATTAATACATACATGTTATGGCCTCCCTGTTTGTGTTTACCCCTGAAGCCATACTGTGGAAGCCTTAACTCCCCAGTGTGATGGGGTTTGGAGAAAGGCCTTTGGGAAGCTGAAGTCATGAGCATGGGGCACCCATGACGGAATTAATGGCCTTATTTTAAGAGGCCAGAATCCCCCTTCCCTTCCCCACATGAGGCGCTAGCAAGAAGGTAGCCATCTACAAACCAAGAAGAGTCTCACCAGACCCTGACTCTGCCAATTCCTTGATCTGGGACTCGTCAGCCTCCAAAGCTATGAGAAAGAAAGGTTTGTCGTTTACAGGTCTGTGGGATTTTGTTACCGCTTCCCTGAGCTGACCAAGACAACAAATAACAATAGACATCTGAGAACACAAGTATTTCCTCTACACTAGCTCTGAATTCAGCCTTTTCTCCTGAAAAATGACTGTGTGCCTCTTCTCTTTATATTAAAATGCTTCTTACATACTAAACTGGTCACCATTCATATTTAAAATGTACACTCTTACTTAAGCTGAGACTCACCTGCTGAGTACATCTTCCGTGTCCTTGTAAGCTCAGGGGACCAGGAGCTGGTCTTCCTGGAGGCAGACCAGCTCTTCCTCAGAAAGACAGGTGAATCGAACCTACCAATCCTTCCAAACCAGTGTCTGGAATTTGGGTCCTCAGACACCCCAGATTTCCTTTTGGCTCCAGCGACTCTTACCCCCAAAGCTAGCAGAAGGTCTGAGGAGTCACCGAATTTGCCTGGTGTTGACACTCCTGCCTTTCCATTTTGGAACACAGTCTCAGGAGCTGGTACCACAAACAGGAAACTGAATGTCTACACAGCATAGACATGACATCACCACTCCTTGGTCAGGCCCTCCTGCCCAGCCTGGCACCAAGATCCCTCACCCCACCTGTGCTGTTGGCATTGTCAGTGCACTGTGGGACTCTGGGCCACTCACCTGCTGTAGAACTTCAGAGAAGAACTCCAGAGAGAGCCTCACATCCCTGATGCTGCCATATGCGTACCCGGTCTGGTTCCCCGCCCCACCCCCTCGCCCTCTTAAACTACTTCTGCCAGTCAGTTTAGGGATTCCTCATAATACTGGGCAAAAATGTTCTCCTGATGCTTCGTAACATTTATTTATTTATTTATTTATTTATTTATTCATAGATACCCCCTTTATTATTATTATTATTATTATTATTATTTTTGAACGTAAACTCTACCCCCAATGTGGGGTTGAATTTACAATCCAAGATCAAGAGTCACATGCTGTAGCAACTGAACCAGCCAGGTGCCCCTCTAATCTTCTTTTATTTATTTATTTTTGACATTTACTTATTTTGAAAGAGAGAGAAAAAGAGCATATGTGTGCACACTCGCATGAGCAGGGAAGGGGCAGGGAAAGAGAGAGAGAGAGACAGAGAGAGAGAGAGAGAGAGAGAGAGAGAGAGAGAGAATCCCAAGCAGGCTTTACGCTGTCAGCACAGAGCCGTGTGCAGGGCTCGATCTCACAAACCCTGCAGTCATGATCTGAGCTGAATGCTCAACTGACTGAGCCACCCAGGTTCCCCCTGTAACCTTCTACAGCAGAGAGTGTGGGATCGAGCCCCTCGTTGGGCTCCACGCTAAGTATGGTAACTGCTTAATATCCTCTTTCCTCCTCCTTCTCCTTCTCCTCCTCCTCCTCAGCCCCTCTCCCCTGTTTGAGCTCTCTCTCTCTCAAATTAAAAAAAAAAAAAAACTTAAATTAAAAAAAACTTCAAAGCAGAATGCGCTGGCCTATGTTTGCAGACCTCACAGGCTGAGCCCTTCACGTCGGGGAGACAACAGAACATTGCCTGGGGCCTGTGAGATGCTGAGGGCCTCTCTCAGAGCCCAGGCCCCTTATGTATTTGGATGAACTCCAATCCTTCGTGGACCCCCGTGGAAACATATGGAGCTGCCCAACCAGCTGGCCTTCGTGAGTTCTGTGGTTAAGAGGGGTTCTCTTTGCCCCCCAGTAGCCAGGCTAACGGACTGCAGAGTTAATATGAGCTCCAGACCTTCCTAGCTGGTTCCTCTACATCGGCATCCCAAAACCACGGATCCCAATATTCACAGACTTCTGATCACTGCAGCTGGCCCCACCCCGTCCACAGTTCTTGGTGACCTTATCATCTCTGGCAACATTTTACTTTTTTTTTAATGTTTTATTTTTATTTGAAAGAAAGAGCGCATTCTGGAGAAGGGCAGAGAGAGGGGGGACAGAGGCTCTGAAGCAGGCTCTACGTTGACAACAGAGAGCCCAATGCGGGGCTTGACCTCACCAACTATGAGATTATGACCTGAGCTGAGCTGAATTCAGATGCTTAATGGACTGAGCCACCCAGCCGCCCCAACATTGTATTGACACCAAATTGAACTATTGCTCAATTTTATTTTTTTAAGGTTTATTTATTTTAAGTCATCTCTACGCCCAGTGTGGGGCTGGAACTCACAACCCCGAGATTGAGAGTCCCATGCTGTCCTGACTGAGCCACCCAGGTGCCCCTAATTTGATTGTTTTTTTAAAAAAGGAAGGAGTGCCTGGGTGGCTCAGTCGTTAAGCATCTGACCTTAGCTCAGGTCATGATCTCACGGTTTGTGAGTTCGAGCCCCGCGTTGGGCTCTGTGCTGACAGCTCAGAGCCTAGAGCTTGCTTTGCATTCTGTGTCTCCCTCTCTCTCTGCCTCTTCCCCACTCACACTCTGTCTCTCTCTTTCAACAAGAAACAACAAAAACATTTTAAAGCAAGGAAAGGAAAAGGAAGAGACTTCTAGTTCCTAAGCGTGTTCCTCTTTGTATGCTGCAAACATGGGACAGAACCACCTCGCCCCACCTCAGCAACATTAGTAAGAGCAAAAGCAATGGTTGGGCTACCGCCTGTTACTGACGTTTCGGGCTGAGACAAATTGTTGTTATTCCCAGGTTATAAACCCTAAAAAAAATCCTATAATGGAAATGCTAACAGCTCATTAACTATAATGAGTGCCACTGCATTGGGCGCCTTCAGGCAGAGGGATGGCAACTGTGTTAACTGGGCTTTCAACCTGAACAGCTCGATGCCAGACACGTAAGGCACCTCGTGTTGGGCCAACCACTCTGCGGGTGTGTGTGACTCCGCCTGGGACCCACGACCTGATCTGTACCTTGAGAGAAGGCAACACATCTGTGGGACAGTTGACAAAGAGGGGAAGTCAGCTCCTGGCACTGGCAGACGTGCGATCCTGAGCCTCAGACATCGGACTGCAGGCAGCGCCTGCTATCACAAACAAGCTGTTTGCTCGCCGTTTGAATCTATTTCTGGAAACTGTTTACCTAAATGAAATTACTTACCCACTGGGGCATGGTTCAAAGCTCAAAAGATAAGTGCAGTCGGCTGCTAAAAAGATGCAAGCCTGGGAAAACAAGGGGGAAAG
Source organism: Suricata suricatta (assembly GCF_006229205.1). NCBI lineage: Eukaryota > Metazoa > Chordata > Mammalia > Carnivora > Herpestidae > Suricata > Suricata suricatta. Next base: position 146,448,906 of record NC_043702.1, read on the forward strand.
AACAAAGTTAGATTAATCCTAGGGAAAAAAAGACTCAATGCTGTAAAAATTACATGGCATTTTTTTAGACCATTAATTAATTTGAATTCCAAAAGTTCAAAGCCACTATTTAAGGGAACTAATTAATAGCTAATGAATATTCTCCCCAGAGTGATTTCCTAGGTTTACAAGAGCCAGTGCGGGGAAGGGCTGACTGTTCTATTCTCCAATGGTCAGTACAGGTAACGCCGGACTGAGTCCCTAGAGCACAGGACTGGGATTTCCTATGCCTGGAATATTTAATGACACTTAGTAGGTCTTTCTCAGATTCCTCCTGAACTTTAGTTATTCTAGGGATTTGGCTTGCTGAGGCCACCTTTGAATTATGCTCTGTGGAAAAGTTGACCCTAAGGTCTAAAATTAGAACCTAATCTTGTAGGTTCTATTACAATTGTTCTTTTCATCAGCTACTCTAGGAGACAGTTCTTATTCTGACTTCCTAACCTTAGGTGCAGAGTGTTGGGTTATCTTATGCCTCAGTTTATGGCACATCCTTATCATTGGTCCACACCTGTTCCCTCTCTTTAATTTTTATAAATTCCCTTTGGAGGTCCCCACTCAGCTCGACCCTCCCATCCTCCAGCCCACAGGCAGCCTAAGGTGCTTGATGTTTATTTTGTTTTCTTGGATATTGGAATATTGCTGTTTTGTGTCCATAGAGTCTTCTTTGGCACATAATCCTCTAAGCCAGATTTTCTTTTATTCATGTGATAGTCTGTGTCGATTTGCATTTTCATTGTTTACACATTTGAAGAGATCTCAGAGGTAGATTCTCTGTGTTCTAATTTTTTACTTACCATTTCTATCCTGGGACTTTTTTCCCCTCGTCTTTGATAGTCTTTTTTTTTTTCTTATCTCCCTGCCCCCCCAGCAGGTGATCACTGCTAACAGCATGGGGACGGTCCACCCCCACACATTTCTCCAGGGTCATTCAAACCGTTAAAGTCCTGGAAACATGTGTGTGTGTGTGTGTGTGTGAGAGAGAGAGAGAAGATGGGGAGAGAGGGAGAGAGAGATCTACTTTAATAAAAAGGGATTCAAAATTCATCTCTCTGCAGTTTGCTTTTCTCTCTTTAAAAAAAAATTTTAATGTTTATTTTTGAGAGACAGTGCGCAAGTGGGAGAGGGGCAGAGAGAGAGGGAAGATGGACCCCAAAGCGGGCTCCAGGCTCTGAGCTGTCAGCACAGAGCTTGACACAGGGCTCAAACTCATAAACCGTGAGATCATGACCTGAGCCGAAGCTGACGCTTAGCCAACTGAGCCACCCAGCCACCCCTGCTTTTTCTTTCTTAAGACTATGTTGTGGTCATCCTTCCAGGTTCATAGATACAGAAATAATGCATTTTTTTAATTTTATTCTTTTTTTTAGTTTATTTATTTGTTTTGAGAGAGAGAGATACTCCCAGGCAGGCTCTGCACTCTCAGCATGGAGCCCCACACAGGGCTCGATCCCACAAACCATGAGATCATGACCTGAGCCAAAATCAAGAGTCAGACAGGTAACTGACTGAGCCAGCCAGGCGCCTCTGATGCATTCTCTTCAATAGTTGCATAATATTTCATGCTATGAATGTTTACTGATTCATTCAGCTCTTCTTTTACTGAGAAGTCTTTCAGTTGTGCTCAGTTTTTTACCACTACTAACAAAGCTGCAATACACATACAGAGCTTTGGTGGGAAGATGCTACGGGTATTTAGAACAATATGGTCCAGGCTGAATTCAGACTTTTCTTGGGTCAGGCAGGAGGCAGGCCTACTTAACAAAAGAGAAGGTGTCAGAAAGTGGTACGAAATGGAGTCAAATTGTTAGGATACTGCAGGGCATGGAGGAATGTAAAGTGAATGCTCCAGAATGAACAGATTTCTGCCCTGAATCGTAGGACTATTGTGGGGTTTCTTGTCTGATGTTGAGTTTTCTCTTCCCAAATACATGAGACCAAACTGCTAAGATGCTGTGGTCAGTGTGTGTAAAAAATCTAGAAATCATCATAATCCAGTCGGTCAATTCTACTGGCAGGCACGCCGGGCAATGGAGCACAAAAAGAGAGGTTGAAATGATTACATTAAGGGAAACAAAGAATGCTGACTGCTTGCATAGCATTCTATCACAGGATCCAAATCAAAACAGAGGTTCTGAGGTCACTTAAATAGTTTAGAGTGGGCTGAAGCCCACCACCTCATCAGCTCAGGTGGCTGAGTCGTCATCTGTAGTGACAGGCATGTGCAAGTTGCATTGAGCAGCAGGCGAGCTGATTGGCCAAACCACTTCCATTCCTGGGGAAGAGTCTTAAAGGAGAGAAGGGATAAGAAATTCAAATCATCTGGGGTGCCTGAGTGGCTCAGTCAGTTAAGCGTTTGACTTCGGCTCAGGTCATGATCTCATGGTTCATAAGTTCGAGCCCCACATTGGGCTTGCTGCTTTCAGCATGGAGCCCACTTTGGATCTTCTGTTCGCCTCCTACTCTGGCCTTTCCCAGCTTGTTCTCTCTCTCTCTCTCTCTCTCTCTCTCTCTCTCTCTCTCAAAATAAATAAATAAATAAAAATTCAAATCATTTGATACACATTGGAAAACTTCTGTCTTAAAGATCTCACAGGCCCCCATAGAAAAAAACACAAGTATGCACAGTGTGTGCAGGTGTGGCCAAGCTGTACAATAAAACTAAATACAGGATTGATTTGGCCTGGGGAGGTCGGGGTAGGCCTCACAGAAGACCTGGGGTTCACGATCTGGGCCTCAAAGGATGAGCAGAAACTAACAGACGTCATCCTAAGAGCCAACATCTACTATGAGCTTACAAGGTGTCCAGTGCTGTTCTGACAGCTTGGTGTGTATTATCCCGCCTGCTCTTCACAATAATCTTACAATTACAGATGTTACTATATTATCAGCGTTATAGATGAAAAGAATGAGGTTTCAAGAGGTTGATCAACTCACTCTCAATCACAAGTGAATAGTAGAACAGGAGAGTGAATCCAGTCCTTTTAGTCCAAAAATCCTGGGTTCCCTCTATTCCCTGTGTCCGACAATCCTTCAAATTTCCTACAAAACGAAGGGTGAGTGTAAAGGATTCAGAGAAAATGGCTTGGAAATGCTGCCTGGACTTTTGATAAAGGCCACAAGGGGGCAGTAGAGAAGGGGAAGGAGAGCGGGCACCGGGATAAGATGCGGGGAGAGAAGGACACAGAGAGTCTGAAACAGAGACTGGAGGCAAGCACAGGGAGAAGGCGAGCCGAGCTCCAAAGGGTAGTCTTCCTTCCTTAAGAGCCTTCATAAGGTGGTTTTTCTCAAGTGAGGTGAAATTCATGAAGTGAACAGTTCAAGGGCAGTTAGTACCTTCACAATGTTGTGTGACTGTCACCTCTATCAAGTTCCAAGTCATGCCTATCATCCCCAAATAAAATGCCATACCTATTAGGCTGTCACCCTATCCCCCGCCCTTGGCAACCACCAGTCCACATTCTGTTTCTGTGGATTTCCAAAGTCCGGACATCTCATATACGGCCTCTGGCGTTTGGCTCCTTTCACTTAGTATGTTTTCAAGGTTCATGTTGTAGCTCGTATCAACACTTCAACTCTCTTTAAGGCTGAATAATATTCCATTGTATGGATATACCACATTTTATTTACCCATTCGCCTCTTGGTGGACTTCTGGATGTTTCTACATTTTGACTATTAGGAACAGAGTGTCTGTGAACACTTGTGTAAGCGATAGCAGTTTGTAAACTGATGTGTGTCTCAGAAAGACAGGAAAGGATTAGAAGAGTGAGATCAAACTGGAGACTAATATCTAGTACCAGCAATAAGACTGTGATAATTCCTTTTTTTTTTTTATGTTTATTTACTTTGGAGAGAGAGAAAAAGACAGAGTGAGAGCAGGGGAGGGGCAGAGAGAAAGAAGCAGCGTCCAGGCTCTGAGCTGTCAGCACAGAGCCTGATGCAGAGCTCAAATTTCGGGATGGAAGGATCATGACCTGAGCCTAAGTTGGACGCTTACCTGACTGAGCCTCCCAGACATCCCTTGTACAGTAAGACTTGTAATAAGACTTGAGCAAGGGGAAGGACTTGAGAAACAGTTTAGAAGTAGAATGGGCAGGCGTGCCTGGGTGGCTCAGTTGGTTGAGTGTCTGACTCTTGATTTTAGCTCAGGTCATGATCTCAGTTTGTGACATCAAACCCCACATTAAGCTCTGTGCTGTCAGCGCTTGGGATTCTCTCTCCCCCCTCTCTCTCTGCTGCTTCCTTTCCCAAAAATTAATAAATAGACTTAAAAAAAAGAATTGGCAAATGTAAAGTACTATGTAGTGAATATACTCAATCATGTTGTAAGAACTTTGCACGGTGACAGATGGTAACCGGACTCACCATGGTGATCATTTTGTCATGTACGTAAGTGTCGAATCATGACGCTGTACACACTAAACTAATAGAACCGCGTGTGCTGGCTACACTTCAGTCGAGTAGAATTGGCAGGATGTGCTCGGCATTAAGTGTGCTGGTGGTGGGCAGAGGACAGGCAGGAAAGAGGGAGGCGTCCATGAGGACTCCAAGGTTTCTATCTTCATCTGTGATATGATGAGGAAGCCCAAAAGTGAGGAAGAACAAAGCTGAAGTTTAGAAAATGACTTCAGGAGTGCCTGGCTGGCCCAGTGGATAGAGCATCCCACTCATGATCTCAGGGTCATGAATTCGAGCCCAGTGATGGGTGTAGAGATTACTAAAAATACATAAAGAAATAAAAGGAAAAAAAAGGAAAAGGAATTTAGGATTGAACTTGAAGTACTACTGGCCATGCAGGTAGATATCCTGTAGGCATTCAGAAAAGTATTCTGTCTGAAAGAGGTGACCTTGGCTCTGCTACCTGACTGTGGTTAGGAAAGGGTGTAGAACCGAGGGATGCCAGCATTCTGGAATATTCCAAAGAAGCCAGAAATCCAGACTGATTTTGAAATGTCAGCAACTGTTTCAAATTTGTTAACAACACTGTATTGTACCAAGCCCTAACTAATCTAATAGATAGATTTCATTAAAATTCAATTCACTTAAAAAAAAAAAAAGAAGAAGAAGAAAGAAACCCACCCAGGAGAGTGTTCTGGGCTGAGAGAGGCCAGGAGAAGAAGGCGTGCAGAGGAAGAGGTGGGGCTGACATGCTGGGAAAGCCATCTCAGGGGGAGCAGCTTCTGGACCATCGCAGGCTCTACCTGTTCTTCCTAGAATGCAGTTCCTGCTCTCTCAGCCTGGATTTCTGAAAATCCAGCTCACAGGGCACCTCTGTCTGGACAGTTTGCTAACCCTCAATCTGAGTTATGTTCTCCACGGGTCCCTAATCACAGGTGTGGTCACACCACACTGCAATTCTCTAACGACGTGTGATCTTATTGAGTGTGAGGTCAGGGATGCGTCCACTACCTCTGTGCCGCAGGTACAAGCCACAGTATAACTATTGGCCAAATGAATAAATGAAGGAATAAAGGGTCTGTGAAGAAGACAGAGAAGGAGCTGTCAGAAGAAGGAAAAAATCAGCAGTTTTGGAGAATCCAAAAGGAGAAAATTTCAAGGAAGAGGAATGAAGCATATAAAATGCTGCAGTAAAATGAAATGGAACAGGACGGGGCATTGGAGTGGGACTCGGTGGTCTGTGGACGTTAACAAGGCCTGCTGGCATGGGCTCCTGGGGATGGAAGACTGCAGTGGGCTCAGCATGGGCATCGGGAGAGCAGATAGTAACTGCTAAGGACAAGTAGGAGATGATGAGGTGACAGGAAATACTCTGTGGAAAAGGGGACAAAAAGGGAGGAAGTGAAGAACGGTGGAGGCAAGTCATAATTAAAAGTAAGGAATCATTCCTTGAGGACAAGGAAGGATTTATCTGCTTGTAGGTTGGGGAAGCCAATGAAGAGTGATAGAAAGGGAGGCAAGCAGAATGAGAAGAAACAGACAATGAACGAACAAGAATAAATATAACAGTGGGGGAGGGTGTCAAGATTTTAGAGAAGGCAGATGGTAGATCATATTATTATTGTTCAGCAAAAACTCCCACAGGTGGACTTTATTTTCCTGCCCCAGTTACTTTGGGGCATGATTTGTTTTGACTGGTGGAATGTGGAGACAATGACTATGTGTTAGCTCCAAAGAGAGGTCTTAAGAGGTCTGGGTAGACCTGCTCCCCACTTGCGCTTCTGCCCTCAGGGGGCCCAGGGAGGTGGTGCCTCATCAGCTTGGGACCTCAAAGAAAACAGCGGCACAGACCCAGCCAGACCTGCTGCCTGGAGCCACGCCCGGCCAAGACCGGCCAAGCCCAGAGCCTTGAAAGAGAAATAAAGGTTGTAACTGGGATTGCGGGTTGTTTGTTTCTGCAGCAAGGCCGCCAGATGTACTACAGAAAGGAGTAATGTGTCTCGGGAGGGTCCAGGGCCACTGCTTTCTCAGCAACAGGAGGGGAAGCAGAGATGGATGCATAGATGAACATGGACACACTTGCAAGTGGAGGAAGGGAAACCGAGAAACTTCTCACCTAATGCTCTTTTACAGGCTCAGCTCTAGGTGAGGCCATTTGGGGAGGGCGGAGCAGTACTGTGGACTCCAGGAGAGGAGCACCAGTGAGAAAGGGCTGTGGTGGAGGGTGGGAGGGGTATGAAACTGGAGGCATGAGAATGCCCAGAGGCACAGGGCACTTGACTGAGCCCAGGCACCCAGGCGCACAGGTGCACCAGGCACAAGAATGAGAGGTAGAGGATCCCTCTCCATATGGCTTCAAAGATGGAGCAGAAGGAAAATGTAGGAAGATGAAGTCTCCTAAGTTCAAAATTAGAAGCAAAACTGTCAAAGCATCCTTTGTGCTGTGTCAGAGACATATCTCTGAGAGTGAGGTCAATGTCATGGGCCTCCTAATATTAGGTACCATTGATGACAATGGAGAGGAGGAACTTGGCCCTAAGTGGCAACTTAGTCTTCCTCCTTGCTGATCACCATTTCTGCTATTGCTCCCCACCACCTGCATGCCACTGCCAGGCCGAGAGAAAGATAGCAACAAAGGGACCGTGGTCCAGGTCCCCCGGCTCTAAGTTACTTGTGGACCCCATGTCCCACCACTTCTTAACTCTCTCTTTCTGAACTTTGCTGCAAAATTTCAAGACTTACTGCAAGATTCTTTAAACTGCCACTACAGCTTTTATGTTATGGTAAGTGCCCGGTCTAGAAACTCCAAAAATGGCTCAATGGCAACAATAGTTTAAAAAAGAAGAAATTAAAGATGTCTTATGACATCATATGATATCTCTAAAAGATACCTCTTTGGTTATCTATCCAGAGAATTGTTTAAATCAATTATTATTATCATCATCATCATCATTATTATTGCAAGGTTAATGTAGCTTGATGACGAAAACCATCAAGCAGAGCTTGGCCAAAGACCAGGCAGTGTGATCATTGAGAGCACAAACTCGGGGACCAAGAGCCTGGGTCTGAATCCAGGATCTGCCAAACTGTGTTACTTCGGGCAAGTTGCTTGGTTGTACTGTGATCAATAATAATCCCCCGATATGTCCTCTTCCCACATTGTGATATGATAATCCCTCAATATATCTTATCTCTGCCACTAACCAGCTGTGACCTCGGGCAAGTTACGTAATTTCTCTGTGCCTCAATTTTCTCCTCTGTATAATGTGGAGCATAATTGTACCCACGTCATAGGGTTGTTATGAGACATAAATGAGTTAATACACATAAAATGCTCAAAACAGTACCTGGTACATAGTAAGTGGTAGCTACAATTCTCTTTTTTTTTATCTATGGACAAGCTCACTATGCACTTATCAGAAAATATCTGCTCATTATTTCCCCAGGGATCCTTAACCATTTCATTCGTAAGATAACAAAGATTTTTAGGCCTCCATACCATTCTAAAATGTAACTCACAGATAAAATGACCAACCTAGACCCATCATTTCAGAAAAAAATACAATGTTCCGATTGTATCATGAAGGGTTTATCACAAAATAAAATATATTTTCAGATTAAAATGCTGAGCAGCACAACTCCATAAGAAGACATAATTAGTCAGATGCTTGCCCCTATTTAAACTGAGTAAGTTTGGATTTAAGAGAATATAAAAGGGGCACCTGACTGGCTCAGTTGGTAAAGCATGCAACTCTTGATCTCAGGATTGTGAGTTCAAGCCCCACACTGGGCACGGAGTCTGTTTAAAAAAGAGAGAGAGAATATAAGATGCCAATCCATGTGAGAAGCACAGGATGGTAAAGGAGCAGAGAGACAGATGCCTCTGGAATAAAATCTAGTGTTCGAACAAACAGTAACAGACAAAACTTACTTATATATGTTAAGAGAGAGAAATGATCCTAACTGGAAGAGAAAAGGTTTGCCAGGACAAATTACACACCATCAACGTAGAAAAAAGGCGTTAGTGATGATGTTCTCACAAATAACTAGAACCTAGTTTGCAGGGACAGCACCCACATAACCGTTTCCGTCAGGACATGCAGTGGCAAGGAACTGGCCAAGCATCACAGTAAGCACGCCTCCTTTTGTGAAATCCGAGCATGCATCAAAACTTTCATTCAGTGGCTAGAACTTAGAAATCCTCAGAGTAGAGGGTAGAATGGAAAAAGGAAAATTAACGTGAGAGCCTACAGAAAGGCAGCGTCAGAGACTAGCAGGCACAGTATCAGGGAAAGACTGAAACAAAAAAGAAGCAACATCGATATTAATAAATAATTTCATTATAGAGTTTTCACAGTGGGGCGCCTGGGTGACTTAGTCTGTTATGTGTCCAACTTCCGCTTGGGTCATGATCCCATGGTTCGTGAGTTTGAGCCCTGCTTTGACAAGCCTCCTCCCCCCTGAAATTTAATATATAACATGGCAAGAAAATGAGATATTTTAAAACAAGTTATTTAAAAAATCTAATGTAATCCCTGAAATTCATGTGTCTCCACTAATTTCATCACCTGGTTCTAAGGGTTTTTAAAGGAATCACAATTATGGGGTGCCTGGGTGGCTCAGTCGGTTGAGTGTTGGCTTCAGCTCAGGTCATGATCTCACAGTTCATGGGATCTCATGCGTCCAGCTCCGCTTCAGGCTCTGTGCTGACAGCTAGCTCAGAGCTCAGAGCCTGGAGCCTGCTTCCGATTCTGTGTCTCCCTCTCTCTCTGCCACAACCCCACTCACACTCTGTCTCTCTCTCTCTCTCTCTCAAAAATAAATATTTAAAAAATTAATTAAAACATAAAAACAAAAACAAAGAAAATTGAAGATGTTAATTTTAAAATGGGCCAAGAAATAACAATAGAAAACATGAGACAGAATGTAGTTTCATAAAGACATGAAGAAAAGCCTTAACTTCGTTAGTAACTAAACAAATACAGAATAAGAGTTTTCATTTTGTAACTGATACAATTAGCAAAAGTAAAAATTTGAATTGCTAATGCTCAAAGCACTTGGCTCCTGTGAGTCTGAGAAGGCAGGAATTCTCAACGTTGGTGTAAGAGCGTCAATCAGTATAATTTTTCCATTGCACTATCAGGTAGCATGGTGTGTCAAGTCTTGACACGCCCACACCCCTTGATTCAGTGATCTGCCTGGTTCTGGGAGTCTTTATCAACCAGAACCCCAGCCATCGCAAGCGACAAAAACCTCACTCATCTCGCCCCAGGAGTAAATTCTCACAATTTACCGGCTCACGTTACAAGCCCAGATTGACCCAGAGGCCCAAATGATGGCTTTGGGAGCATTCACCTCTTTATTGCTAGTTCTTCTTGCCTCTGCCTGGCTTTATTTACACCGGGCTCTAAACACGTGGCGGAGAGATGGCGCCAACAGCCCTGGGGCGACACAACTTTCCCGGAGCAAAGATCATAGTTCTTCACTCCACGGCAATCCCATCCTAAAGACTCTGATCGGCCCACCTGTTGTCACAGAGAATGGGCTCACTCTGATTAGTGGACCTGGGT
>NC_043702.1:146459013-146464219 GCF_006229205.1 Suricata suricatta
ATACCTTAGAGGCATAGAGGGAGAGGGGTGCAGGGGGGCGCAGGGGGTGCAGGGAAAGAGATGCAAGACAAATAAAAAAACGACTGTGCATACGGAATACTTCCAAAGAAGATCATCAGTTTCAAGATGATAACTTGTGGTTTGTTGGGATTTTAGAACAAAGGCCAATCAAAGACCACCTTTGCAGGGGCGCCTGACAGACTCAGTCACAGAGCGTGTGACTCTTGATCTCAGGGTAGTGAGTTCAAGCCCCACATTGAGTGTAGAGCTTACTTTAAAAAAAAATTCACCTTATAAAATTTCACTAATAGCATATATCACACATTACATGTTTAAAATTTCAAAAGATCCAAAAGGATTGTTTCTGGGTGGAGATGTTATGGATTTTTTCTTTATATTTTCATGTATTTTTCATACTTTTTTCAATAAGTGTTTACCTTTTTAAAAATCAGAGAAAATATCCAGAAGGGAACTTAATCCAAAAGGGATTTTAAAACTATATATCTATAATATATATAATCCTGGAGGGAAAACAATTCTTATTAGAGTATATTTTTATAGTTATTTCCAGGTGTTCTACGATGTACCTATGGCATTGAAATAATACAGGAAAGAAACACAAGATGTAATTTTTTAAACACTCCTTCCTGACTCCTGGAGACTTTATCTTGCTCCTATAGCTTCTCACTTGAATCTTATTGTCCAAGATCCAAGGAACTGCTTTCACGTTTTCTCTTATAATTGGAAGTTTTAGAACCAAAAACATCCCTGAATTGTTTCTTACTGGTTCAGTAGCCAGTGAAATGCAATCAGATTTGTGTAGTGCACAGTAAGGAAGCCACCCAAAGATTATGTATAGTCAAATGGTAAATAGCCCCCCACTTACTGAGATGCGGGGAGCTGAAGTTTTACATTTTTCTGATGAAACAGAAGTGTGAGGACATGGACGCTGCATTCAGAGCCCAGGAGCTACAAGTGACACGGAATGTAAGATGCTCTCAACACCAAGACTGACACATGGATACTCAGTGCCTCTTGGTTCCGCTCCTGTCCCTTTCACATCTAAGAGATGTGGGTCATAAACCTTGGGAGATGAGACACAGACAAAATTCTTGAATCTTGCCAATTTAAAATTCATGGAACAAGCTGAGAATTTTGGAACTAGATCCTGATATTATAGAATTCAATGTGCTGAAAACACGTATCCCTCAAGGGGGACTTCTCTTTGCCCAGAATGTCCCAAGTCACAAGCCTCCTCCAGGCAAGCAAACTCATGTTTTTCTATTCATATATTATATATATTTGTTCTCATATTTTCTCAAATACAAAACTCATAATATCAGCCAGCTTTCACCATGTTATGCTGCTGTAACAAACAATTTCAAAACTCTACAACAACAAAGACTTGTTTTGTAGGGAATCTAATTCAGACTTCTACCTCGATCTGTGTCTTCTGAATGGCAATTCTAATTGCTCAAACAGAGCAATTTCTTTTTCTCTTATGATATAGGCATGTCATCTCTGGCTTTGCTCCATGCAGCTTCTCCGTTCTGGGAACCTGGCTGGAGAACAGCTGGCTGAAACACCCTCCCTAACAACAACCTTAAAGGGACTCAGCTGCCACAGCAAGTAATAACTCACTTGCTTTCTCACGCATTCATTCAATAATCATTTATAAGTACTCCAGTGTAAGTCAGTCATTGTGTGAAGTGCTAGGAAGTGAAATAGGGTAGAGCACCTCCCTTCAAGGATCGCAGAGCCTAGTGAAAGTAAAAGGCAAACAAATGAAAACTGATGGTGTCTGACTAAGGTGTTGGTTTGGTTGTGAGTAACAGCGGCACAAAACAGTGACTTGAAGCAAGTTGAATTCTTATGGCTAGTCATGGCGGGCGAGGCAACTGTACCCCATGGGGTCCTCAGGACCCAGGCTTCTTCAAAGGCCCCACTCTTTGTCTACCGGGTGGCCTATATCCTCGTGCTCCAAGATGGCACCAAAGGTTGGAGGATGCTTCAAGTAACAGGATAAAGGAAGAGACAACAAAAAGGGAGGAGACAACAAAAGAGTAATACATAGCCACACTTATGGGAGCATAGGGTGGAAAGGGGCATCTTTTTTATATGCGTATATATAAAAGTAAAATTCCATAGCAAATCTTTTGTCTATAAGACAAGCACAACTTTAAGCTTTTACAAGTTCCTGATTTTCTAGCTAAGACACTTTGAAGCACAGAATGGTTAGTGAGGTACTGAATAGTCAACTTAAAATTAGAAATACTAGTATTTTTCATTATACCATGTCATTTCTCAACCCGCTCTTTTATATTAAATACATTATTTAGTGTAATATTATTTTAACAAAGTAAAAATGTGTTCATACATACCATATACACTTCAAATTTTTTAATGCTGCATTTCTTGGCTTTGTTTGAAACAATGTATATTTTTTAGCATTTTATGGTAGGATTTTACACTCATCATTTAAAATTATAAATTTTAATGTAATCACGGAATTGGAAGCATCATTTTTCCAAGAGAGAAGGAAACTAGAGATATATTGCAAGTCTAGTTCCTAAATGGATAAATCCAATGACTGAATGAGTTCATTCATTCAAACAACATACATTTGTTCATCTCCTAAATTTAAAGAACACAGCATTATGGGAAATAGAAAGATGAGTAAGAAAAAAATCATTGTCCTCATTGAGCATTAAAATAAGAGAAATAATATAAATAATTTTGAGAGTATGTTATACACACCAAATACCACCTGAATTCAGTGGAGAGAAATCACAGTGGGTTGAAGGTATAAGAGGTTTTGGAAAGAAAGCAGAACTCTCACTGGACCATTTGGGAAGGAAAATATGGAGTGGAAACACTTTGCACTGTTTGAACATAAACCACAGGATGTAGAGGACCTCATGTGCATTTTGGTAGAAGCGTGGAACGCATTGCATGAAGCAGTAGCTGAGGAAATGGTTAGGAGGGTAAGTTAAAACCAAAGGAAAAAGGTTAAGAAAACGTGGGTTTAATTCTAACGGCAAACTGTATACATTAAACCATGCTGGATGTCTGCTTTAAAACAACTTTATATACCACTCATGTCAAGAATGTGCTTTCAATGAGGCAAAACAGAAGGGGAGAAGGAGATACAAGCTTCCAGTTATGGAAGAACTAAGTCAGGGCAGTAAAAGGCACAGCAGAAGGAATGTGAATGACATTGTAAATAGCAATGGATCAGGACAGGTGGGGGTACACGTGTGGTGAACATATGTATAAACTTGTCAAATCTCTGAGTTGTACACCTGAAACTAATGCAATATTGTGTGTCAACTATACTTTAAAAAAAATGTGATTTCAAGCATTGAGTAAACATTTGGATTACCACCTAATTGTTTAGAAAAAGCATTCCAATTATTTTAAGCTTTTGCATGATTTCACCTTATTATTCTAAGCTTTCTCATTTAAGCTCTACAGTAGCAGCTGTGTGTGTGTTTACTAGGAAAAATGATAGGCTTGCACACCTTTAACACTCCCTGCCCAGGTCTCACTGTGGATAGTTAGCCTTGGTTGTGAAATACTTTGTCAACTTGACTGAGTCTAAAAATGCAAAGTAAGTTGGGCGGGAGGAAAGCGGCGGCTTGCGGTGGATCATGTTGATAATGGCACCAAGAAACCCCCAACAGAAATAGAATAGACCCCTGGCAGCCTAGATTCATTTGTTCTGGGACCATTTTTCCTCACCTGCACACCACACCAAGCCATAATTTTCTACTGAAAACATCAATCCCTTTTATACACTCATTAGAAATCATGTATTTATTATTATAAAATGCTTTTAATATTTTATTATTTGGTTAATAATAAATATGAATTACCAACAATAAGGGAAGTATTCTCAGGAAACAGCCAAGATAGGCACACCTGGGTGGTTTAGTCAGTTGAACGTCCGACTTCAGCTCAGGTCATGATATCAACAGTTCATGAGTTCGAGTCTTGCATGGGACTCTCTGCTGACAGCTCAGAGCCTGGAGCCTGCTTCAGATTCTGTGTCTTCCTCTCTCTTCCCCTCCCCTGCTCATGCTCTGTCTCTGTCTCTCTCTTTCTCTCTCAACAATAAATAAACATTTAAAAAAACCAGCCAAGATAAAGATTTAATATTCAAGTACTTATGCATTTTTTAATTATCCAATAAAAATCTAAGATGTTTATTATTAATGTTCACAATCAGAAAGCTTGATAATGTACCATAGACCAACCGGTCCCATACTTCTAGATCCTAAAAGCAAGTGCCAAGGCAGAAATCACAGGAAGGCTTATTCCCTAGGCATTCTGCCTATCACGGCATATGAGAATTCCTAGTGCAATAATATTCTGCTTTAAAGCTAGAGATAAAAGAAGTGAGGTGCAAGGCAATGCTGTAATCCTCCCCAGTGAATCTAGGAATGGATCTGACTGGCCTTCATTGTGGTTCCTGGATCAACACTATCATCGAATAAAATCACTCTTTCATGCTAACTAAATCAATCTTGGTTATCCCCCTGAAGAACATACACCGATACACCGGTGGGAGTGCCTGGGGGGCTCAGTTGGTTGAGCATCCGACTCTTGATTTCTAGATCAGGTCATGATCTCATGGTTCACGAGATCGAGCCCCGAGTCGTACTCCTCTCTGACAGCACACAGCCTGCTTGGGATTCTCTCTCTCTCTCTCTCTCTCTCTCTCTCTCCCTTGCCCACTCATGCCTGCTCTCTCTTAAAATAAATAAATAAACATTAAAAATAAAGAACATCTACTGGTGTGTATATAAACAAAGACAGGATTTGCTAAATTATTATTGATAGCCATGGGCAAAAGAGCCATATCAGAGGCTTTCCCCACTATTAGAAGCTCATTCTGTTTTACTTTTTAATATTCCTGGTCTCTCCCCTCTCGTAGGCAGAGAGCTTCAACTGTGCACCTGAATTAGCTAAGTCAGACACCACTCACAGTATCTCCAGCCGAGTGAGACAAATGAACTCTGTTCACTCAGTTAGACCATTTCCCCCAAGCACAGCTCCCCTTGCTCCCTCCTTTTCCACGGATCGCTTGCTTCGCCCCCTGAGCAGGATGCGACCAGAAAACATGCAGCTGCAATTCCAAAGTTCCAATTCCCCAAAGTAAATGACAATGTAAGGGACTTTTCTAATGACCCTCCAGAAGTAGGAG
>NC_043702.1:146464319-146469258 GCF_006229205.1 Suricata suricatta
GAACCCATGACCTGAGCCAAAACCAAGAGTTGGAGGCTTAACAGACTGAGCCACCCGGGTATTCCAACAAAAACAATTTAAAATCAACAATTAAAACCTAGATATCCTACTTCACAATCTTTAAAATGAGCAACTCAACTGCTGGTATATATTAACCAGTGGCTGTTCTAGTTTGGACTTTGCCAAATTAAAAATAAAAAATCTGAAGAATAAAACTGTTCCCATAATGTTTTTTTCCTGCTGGAATTGCAACCCCACCATTCAACTGCCTGCTCAGTATGTACCCCTGGCCCCTCGAGCCCCATGACTCCACCAGGCCCTGTAAGCGTTACCTCCTGCACGCCATATTTCATCTAACGTAAGAGGCCATTGATCCCTGGATGTACCCTTGTCTTGTGCACCTCTAAGGGGGGGAACTATTGCTAAATCTGAGCCTTATTACAATTTCAGAGATGAAAATATGACATGTATGCATTTCAGAATCAGTGTAACATTGCTACATGGTGAATCTTAGTTCCTCCTGATCCCGATTTCACCTCCCCAGTCCAGACCCTCTTCTGTCTCACCCGGACACACCTACCTCGTCCCCTCTATTCTTGGTTCCTCAATCCACTCTCCACTGTCAAGGTGACCATTTTTACAGTATAGATCTGATCATACAATACAGATCGGATTATTCTCAGCTCCAAAGTTTTTAATGACTTCCTCACGTCCCCGAGATCCAGCTCCTTAGGGGAGCCTCCAAGCCCCAGAACGATCCGACTCCTGTCATCTCTCCGGCCTCTTCTTCGGCAGCTTCGCGGTCAATTTCTCACCTCCCACTGCATCTGACTCATCTTAGTTCCTCAAACACCGTGCTCTCATCCACCCCCCAACCTCCACATACCCTACTCCCTCTGGGAGCCTGCTCTCTTTTTCACCTGCTTTAACACGCCTTCACTCGGCTTCTTTGCCTTGTGCCCCTGGTGTGTAAGAGCTCTCCATGACCACCCTCCCCTAGGAACAGATCCCCTACCACAGGCTTCTGTACTCTACACTAGCCCAGCATAGCACTTGGTGTACTTGGAATGATCTACGTAATTATTAGCTTAATTACATACGTTTCCAACTTTAAGTTCTAGGCCAACAGGCATTCATTTTAATCCAAACTGATTCCTCAGGGTCTAGCACAGTATTTGGTACATGAAGGGTGCTCTGTGTTTGTTGACTGACAAAAAAAATCTTGGATAATGGTGAATGCAGTTCTCCCAGGCATTGTTAGGCAGAAACTAGTTTTTGTTGTAAAAAATAGATGCTTTAAGGTAGAGGATCTCAAAGACTGTTGTGGGCACACAGTGAGTGTTTAATAAATGTCAGGTGTGATGTTACTGTTCATTATAATGACAACCACAAAGATGACCATAATGTGAGAAATAATATGTCCTGGGGCACCTGGGTGGTTCAGTCAGTTAAGTGTCTGACTTCGGCTCAGGTCATGATCTCATGGTTTGTGGGTTCGAGCCCCACATCAGGCTATGCACTGACAGTGCAAAGCCTGCTTGGGATTCTCCCTCTCTCCCTCTCTCTCTCTCTCTCTCTCTCTCTGTCCCTCTACTATTCACATGCTCTCTCTCTCTCAAAATAAATAAACACACTTTAAAAAAAAGAATACATCCTATCTATTTTAAAAGGATTTGCTTTTAAAATACCCCATGGTTGAGCTTTCTGTGGTTTTCATCTAAGAAAATACCTAAGAGTGGCCTCTCTTAATCACGCGAGGTATTGATTCTAGAACCCCAGGACGGGGAAAACAGTCCCTGGACCAGTTTAAAAGGCCGATGAACAACAACAGCCATTGACAGCAAATGCTGCCCACGAGGTATATTCTCTCTTCAGACAGCAGGATAAAAATTCATTATCTGCAAATGTAACAGAAGAATAACATTCATTGTGTCTTTTAAATTCTAAACCTTAAAAAAAAAAAACAAGCTACTGAAAAGAAATTTCTTTTCTCACTTGCCAACCCAAATGACATCTGCAACAGAACAGGTGTTTCTCCAGGTTAACATTCCCTAGGCTCAGAGGGTTACCATTTCATATCAGAGAACTCCCAGCTGACCATCAGGTTCCTAGCCGGGTACTTGGAATTTGCAATGAATTTTCCCACAGATGTGAAATTCTGAGACATGGTCTTAGTAATTCATACCATTGTACTGTGGTATGCTATGACACACTGCGGATTACTAGGCTTTATGTCCTGTGATACGATGTGAAACATTGTGGATTAAATGGGCTTTATGAGTTCACTTTAGAACCTGGACACATTGTCTAATGCAGTTTCTATGAAGGTTCCAGCTCCCCGGAAGCCCAGAAGCAATGAAAATGCAAGTCCCTCTTCACTTTCTCCTTGCTCCATCCCTTTATCTCCCCCCTGCCCCAAGGACCGGTAGCATCCCAGCAGGCTGAGGGGAAAAGGGGTGGGGGGGAGGGTGGGCTTTGAAACTTCAGTCCCCACTCAGAGCCCAAGAAGCCACCATCTCTCCTCACCTTTCACCTCTGGTATGTTACCAAAACATTAATAAAACTGCTCTTCACCCTCATCAATCTGACCCTGGGAAATCTTGGCCTCTCCATGGTCACTCTGCGCACCGCCCCCCCATCCCACCTTCACCTAGCATGGGACCTGGCCCCGTCCATTACTGTTCCTCAACATTATGCTTTCAACCATCTCTGAAAGGAAAACATGCTTCGCAAGCCTTCCTTTTGCTGTCCTGGCTCCGCGGTTTTGCTCAGGCTGCTGTCCCTTCTCCCTGTCTCCAATCCACACTTCCAGGAATTCTAGTCAGCCCAGGTCCTACCACATTCCTGATACCTCCTAGACCAGCTCACCTGGCCAGCTCCTCGCCGGCACTCCCTTCACTCTGCCTTGGATTTCTCATAACTTATTCCTTGTCTTTCCATCTTTCTTTTGGAATTCCTTGAGGACAAGCAGAGCTTCTTTCTGGGTCTAGATCCTGCATCTCCCACGCACCCCCCACCCATACACACCCAGAGCATCTAGCCTACTATAATAGTGAGATGAAGGCAATGGGAGTCAGCAGTCCAGGGTGTCCCTCGGTCAAAAAAAAAAAAAAAAAAAGGAGACAAAAGGACACTATAGAACAATATCTGCGATCCAGTAAGCAAAAAACGTGAAAGAGTGTCAATGCCTAAGTAAAAGCAAATACTATAGGAAAAGAAATCAGGGTGCGAACAGCAGAATAGTAAGACAGAAACCCAACAGTTCACTTCTGGAACCACTAGCATATGAATCAGGAAGAGAAAATGCTCCATTTTGGGGTCTGCAGGAAATACTAATACTAGACAATTACTTGCCCTCACCACGGGCTCTGTATACGCCTCCATGTAAAGTGCTGCCCAAGCACCACCTCTTCATTCTCATAACCATCCTATTACTTCCATTTTACCTAGGAGGAAACTGAAGCATATTGCAGTTAATTAACTGACCCGGAGTCACAGAACCAGCAGGGCAGAGCTAGGATTTGAACCTTTTTCTGATCCAAACTCAGCTACTAAATTCGACTACGTGTTTACTACAGTTTTCACAGCAGACTCACCACCCACTGAGAGAAAAAGAAGTCCTGCTTTATGCATCCCTTAGGCTCCCTGAGCCCCCAGTCCTGCCTGGCTCTGGGTGAGCTGCTTCAAGTCTTCCAGCCAACCCAGGAGCCAGGTCTAAACTGAAACTGAGCGGGGAGAAATAATCTGGTCAAAGTCACGCTGCTGCCCAAGGTTTCAAAGGCGGGCTGCGGAAGCGCGGTGCTGGGTGGGAATCCATGCTTCAGGGCACCTGCGGCCACAGCTCCCCCCAGGCTGTGCTGGGAGCAGAGCCCAGGCCCGGGCCAGAGAGACCGAGTCCGAACGCCCTCCGCAGTCAGCCAGCCGGGAAAGCCACTTCCTCACCCGCGACGCGGTGAGAACACCACCCACCTCCCCAGGGAGTGGAAAGGATTAAACTGAAGATAAAGAACGCGGAGCCTAGGACACAATAACCACTCAGCCCATCACAGCTTCCCTCGGTTGGTCTCTTGCCATTTTTCTTATCACTTACAGTGGATCAACCTTGTTCCTCTTTAAAATAGATGGTTTTCTTGGAGAGCCCATGAAAGACTGCAAAAGGCAGAAGAAAAGAACACAGTGAGATGATGGCAAAAGAATTTCCTTTCTATTGATTACCCTTTTCCTCAAACACTTCCTAGAGAAATTAATACTCGAAATGACACCACGATGCGTTATAAATAAAAACAATGTACCAAACAAATAACGAAGTCCCGGCCCTGGGGAGTTTACAAGTAGGCTATGTGAATATTTGCAAAGTGCCCCGAGTGCCTCAGCGGCTAATTAACATCTTGGGTTTGTTTTCTCAAATTCCAGCCCATTGTTTCCCTTGGGAGCGCAATCCGAAGCCTCGGCCCCCTGCGCGCTGCTGCCTGCGTCTTCCTGCCAATAAAACCGCTTAAACCACTAGAGGTTAGAACAATTAATGTTCGATGAAACCCCTCGGTGGCGCGGTTCCGGGCCGCGAAGCCACGCGCTCTCCCCGCTGCAGGGTCCCCGGCGCCCGCCGGCCCCGCAGGGAGGCTTGGCTCCCCCTGGGGGGCGAGCTCTTGCAAAAGGAAAACCGAAAAGGAGCAGATGCCGATCTGACACGCTGTTGCCCGGAAGAATCGCTGTCGTGCTGCAGAAATCCAGTAGGTACACTGTCCCGGCCGCACTGCTGTTTTTAAGTGCGACTCTTATTTACACATTTGAAGAATTACTAACCAGGGGCCCCTGGTGGCTCAGTGGGGGAAGCCTCCAACTTCGGCTCGGGTCATGATCTCGCGGGTTCGTGAGTTCGAGCCCGCCTTGGACTCTGGGCTCACAGCTCAGAGCATGGAGCCTGCTTCAGAGTCTGTCT
>NC_043702.1:146469358-146505397 GCF_006229205.1 Suricata suricatta
AATATTTTTCACCAATTTGTAATCTGAAATTCACTTTTTAAAAATTATTGTAGGCGTGCTGGGTGGTCGGTTAAGCCTCTAACTTCAGCTCAGGTCATGATCCCGTGGTTCTGTGAGTTGAAATCCCACTCAGGGCTCTGTGCTGACAGTTCTGAGCCTAAAGCCTGCTTCAGATTCTGTGTCTCCCTCTCTCTCTCTGTCCCTCCCCTGCTCATGCTCTGGCCCTCTCTTTCAAAGGTAAATAAACATTAAAAAATTGTTTAATTATTGTAAAATGTATTTTCTTATAATGTATTCATTATTCATTATAAGACTACAAAAGACCTGTCTGTTGTCTTTTTGGTCTTAGGTTATAATTTTTTTAATCTTCAAAATAAACCCCTTTGCAATCTTCTGCCTCCCCATGTCTACTTTTTCTTCATAAAACGTGTTCACTTTTCCTCTGATAAAGCCTTTTCAAACATGAAGAAATCTACAAACAAGTGTTTCTCAAAGTGTAAATCTTTTTTAAAAATTTTTTTAATGTTTTTATTTATTTTTGAGAGAGAAAGAGACAGTGTGAGCAGGGGAGGGGCAGAGAGAGAGGGAGACACAATCCGAAGAACGGCTCCAGGCTCTGAGCTGTCAGCACAGAGCCTGACGTGGGACTCAAACCCACGAACCATGAGATCATGACCTGAGCCAAAGTTGGATGCTTAACAGACTGAGCCACCCAGGCGCCCCAACCCAAAGTGTTATTCCTAGAACATGTGTCCTGCAAGAAGACCCTCTCTGGAAAGGAAGTTGACCCGTGCATTTGCAAAATGCTGCACATTCTCAACCTGCAAGGTTTACAAGTCGCATAGAGTCTTATGGTCAAGAAACCTGCTGACCTTGGCTTAAACCAGCATTTCCCGAATTTATTTGCATGTGGAACCCTTTTCCAAACAAAACTTATTAATATGCTGTGGAACTTTTATTTCTAGGATCACACATTGGGAATTAGTGATTGAGACCATCTAATATGTGGAATAATTATAGGTCAGATAAAACTGAGATAAGTCAAGCTGCAGCGTAAGAATTTTTTTTAAGAGGAATCTGGCCTTAATTGCTATTTGTGAATTTCATAAATCCACTGTGTTAAAAAAACAAAAAGTAATAACGCCTTAAATACATAGGTAATTAGAGGCTGTGTGAGAACCCTGAAACTACACAGAATAAGAAGGGTCCAGAAATATCCCTTTTATCCCATGGGAACTATAACCCAACGTGTGGCAGATTCCATATTTGTTGAGTCAGCCTCTCCAACAGTCCCAACACACTGGGAGTATTTAAACATAGTCCCCTAGACATAGATTCCTACCATGTCCTTAGAAATGAATCCAATGCTCAGAAGAGGGAGTCACCCCACCCAAACCTGTTCTATTGCTTGAGCCCCACCTTTGCCCCAAAAGGTGACCACGCACCCCCAAAGGCTCTATGTTACCAGGATCTGCACCGTTGATGAGCCTTTTGTGCACCTTCTTTCCCTTGTGATAGGTAGAAGCCATCAGACAAAAACACAAACGCAAACACCATCCTGGAGAATGAGACAGTCAAACTAGCAGCCTAAGAACCACTCAGAGACCCATCTGGACCAATTTGTATTCAATGAAAGCATTTTGTAAAAGAAACTCCAAGTGTGTCAGGCACCTGGGCTAATAGGAAGCGGGGAGCAAACAAATGAAATGAGTTGCATCTAGTCCTTCCCAATCAGATAGTCTTCAGAAAGTGAATCATTTACGTTACAACACTTAACAAAGCGTCCTTATGTACGTACCCCTACCCATCCACAAACTCCACATCTACCCCGTTCACATATTAAGGCACAAGAGGTAACGGAAATGTAACTAAGAAAGTATGCATCACAGGTGTCTCCTAGTAGTCACAACACTTAGCAGAAAGCTAGGCAAAAAAGAAAAAAAAAGATGCTCCATAAATACTAATCAATTGATTAATTAATTGACCAATTAATGGCCCTTGCAAAGTTATTATTATCCAAGAGAAGCTGGACTTCTTTCTACTTTGAACACTTAGTTCCTGTTTTACCCCAGGAGATTATTTTCTATTTCAAAGGAGCCTCACAGTGTACTCTGGCCTATGAAAAATGAACCAAAGCAGGCCCGCAAGTATTTCTTAAATCCTATTCCACCCACAAAATTTGCATTATGTCTGTTGATATTTGTCAAATGCCACCAGGCCCTTTCTACCATCTTTTCTCACACAGAACAGTCTGAAACGAGGTATATCTGCTCTCTGTTACCTAATAATTATGCATTTTATGGAAACTTTTCAAGGGAATAAGCAGCATAGGTAAAATACATTTCATCGAAGCCCACAAATGATTGCTCTCTCAGATCTGATGCTTGACCTGTTTAAGATAGAAGCACATGCTTAATCTCATCACTAAAAATTACCAGGATCACATAACATATGCCATTAAACACATGGGTCTATCCTGAGAAATTATTAACACCCAGAATCTGCTACTTAAAATGCTTACATCTGAGTTGACTGGATATGTTTAAAGTAGAGAAATTGGGGAGCCTGGGCAGCTCAGCCAGTTAAGTGTCTAACTTCAGCTCAGGTCATGATCTCACGGTCTGTGGGTTCGAGCCCCGCATCGGGCTCTGTGCTGACAGCTCAGAGCCTGAAGCCTGCTTCAGATTCCTTGTCTCCTTCACTCTCTGCCCCTCCCCAGCTTGCTCTCTGTTTCTGTCACTCAAAATAAAAAAATAAAGACCTAAAAACTAAAATAGAGAAATTATCCAGCGTGCATCTGGTTACGAATTTGTAGCAAAGATCCCTGCTTCTCATACTAACACAGAAAATGAAACTGATACTCAGTTATCAAAATAAAAATCTTCTGAATCTACATGTGTCAAATAACTTCCCCTTTTTTTTGTTATTTTCAGTCCCCCAAAGAGGGGAAGCATTGAAAGAGATCTTTTTGGTGTTGGTTCAAAGAAACGAAACTATTTTTCTGTTCAGAATAAGTAATTTCTTAAGATAGTCTATACAGTACATAAACAATGATACGATGTAGTAAGATAAAATACTAATCACAGGTTGGGAGATTAGATTCGATATAAGTATGTGCTTTTGATTCAATCAATGATCAACCTGTGTGTCTTTCTGGCATGCTACTCTCAAACAGAAGTGTACCAAAGATTATATTTCTTATTTAATATGGTCTTTTTTTTAATGTTTATTTATTTGAGAGAGAGGAGAGAGAAAACAAGAGGGGGAGGGACAGAGAGAGAGAGACAGAGGATCCCAAGCAGGCTCTGCACTGAGGGCGGAGAACCTGATGCGGGGCTTGAGCCACGAGCCATGAGATCGTGACCTTAGCTGAAGTTGCAGGTTTAACTAACTTCCCAGGCACCCCCCAAATGTTGTCTTTCAAAGACTTTTATGTGACCTTAAAATCCAGGGCTGCTCATTCCATCTCAGTCTACTCTTCCAGGAATATTTTAAGGTGGTTTGTTTGATGGGACCCATACCCACAATCTATCCAAACCAAGGTTACTAATGGGCTTTCGCATCTTGCATTTTACCCTTGAAAGTTCTTTGGTCAGGAAAATGGAACAGCTGCAGGGTGGTGTTTATGCTGCCACCTCTTGGCCTTATGAGGAAATACATCACAAGGAGAAGAAAGAACCGTTGCTAGTTCTCTTTGTGTTGCATTTGCATTAGGGTCAGTAAATGCTTCTTAAATCTGGGGAGGGGGACTCACAGACCCTTTGGAGAATATTACAAAATCCCTGGACCCTTTCCCTGGGAAAACTACACACAAAAAAAACTTGTAGACAAATCTGGACAACATGAGGCCCATCCATGTATCCCTCTCTAGACTACATATTCAGTAGAGCAACCTCATTTTCTTGTGCCTTGACAAAAATTCTGGAAGATGAGAGAAAGTGAGCACACTGAGAGGATGATTAGAATGCAAGATTCAGAAGAAAATTTTTGACATCAAATGATTTTTAGTTCAAAATTGAAAAGTAGTGGGGCGCCTGGGTGGCTCAGTCGGTTGAGCTTCCGACTTCAGCTCAGGTCATGATCTCACAGTTTGCGAGTTCAAGCCCCGTCTTGGGCTCTGTGCTGACAGCTCAGAGCCTGGAACCTGATTCAGAGTCTGTGTCCCCCTCTTTCTCTCTGCCCCTCCCCTGCTCACACTGTCTCCTTCTTCTCTCTCTCAAAACTAAATAAACCTTAAAAAATGGTAAGTAGTGTGAAAAAGAAAAAAATAAACTTTTCTCTACAGCCAAGAATGTTTGGATTTCATCTCAAAGTTAATTAATGGGAAGGACTCTTGGGGGACTCTGGGAGGGGAGACGGCATATCCAAAAGAAACATTATGCTTTCGACTCCTCGATTGTGTGTGAGTGTGTGTGTGTTTTATTTATTTTCAGAGAGAGAGAAGGGCAGAGAGAGGGAGAGAAAGAGAATCCTAAGCAGGCAGAGACCAGACACGGGGCTCGATATCACCACCCTGAGATCATGACGTGAGCTGAAACCAGGAGTCCGACTCTTAACCGACTGAAGCACCCACACGTCCGAACGCCTCCATAGTTGATATCTTACGTCTTCCCCCAGCTGAATGGTGGGTCAGATATGGTGGTTAGGTGCACATAGTCTATTTGTTTAGTTTCTAGAAATGTCTTGTGTGTTTCTGTGAATATTTCTGCAGCACGAGTTGCCCAGTCAGCTGCCTCTGAGTTGTTTTGCACATACCTCAGTGAGCTCCAGATCCGGAGGCCTCCCCAAGCCTTCTCCAAATGAAGCCATTCCTCCCATTTCTGACCTAAGGAAGAGAGACTGGCCGAGCATTGGAGAAGCTGCTCGAACTAATCCACCCAGTCTTGCTCCCTAATGGAGTGATTGGCGGACACCTAAAGAGATATTGATTGGGCCAGTCAGTCCAACACACAGGTTTTTTTCACCTGTCAGTGCAACCAAGGTATCAACCCAGGCGCTCTCGGAACCCTATATGCTTTCCCTCCATGAAATTAACGCTCCTTTTAAGAGTTCCGTTTGCCTCTGCAGCATACTTAGGGAGTAAGCTATTTTTTACATCTCTAGTGACAGAACCTGATCTCTCAGTCCACCCAGAGGAACAAGAAGTTCTCCCATTCTGCTTTTTGTTCTCATTGAGCTTGATTTTTATCTTTGTGTGGTTTCTCTCATATTCCATCAACACGCAATTTTTTATCTCGAAAAATAAAGGCCCATTACGTTATGGGGGAAAGGTTTCCCCAATGCACTGCAAGTGTTACTAAGCAGCTAACAGCAATTTGACAGACTCCTAACTGATGAAGCAGTGAGCCTAATAGTGTTCCTGCTACCCAGTTCTGGGTTGCTTCAGGAGTTTTTACGTTTTATTAATGTAATAAAATGTAGCTTTTACAGTTATCTACAGTATGTGATTACGAATGCATGTTATTGATATTATCAGCGTGATGCTTGAGTTTCTTTTCATTAATAGAAACTCTGCATTTTATACATTAATTATACAAAGAATTAATGACGGCTTATACAAGTCTGTCTACAAGTATACATTTTAGAAGCAATTATACTCATAGCAGAGTAGTCCCCTCTTTAGTAATAGGCTTTGTTCCAAAATATGGTTTTAAATGCATTTGTTCATAAACCTAACGTGGTACTATACAAGGAATAAAATGAACGCATTCATATAAAACTCCGTTTCATAAGAGAACAGTTGTTGTCATATTGAACTCGGCATCAGTTCTCATAAAATTTCATCCAAAGACATTTACATTTTGGCTTTGTTCTTCGCATCACTGAAAATGGTGGTAACAAAAACTCCAAACTCAACTTGTCCAGAACGAAACCACCATGGTGTTTTGCTCACGTTCCTTTCACAGGGGAGGACCCGCCATCATCCAGCTCCAAAAACCAAGACCCAGGGGTCATTCATCATGTCTTTTCTAATCCATTACCAAGCTTTGCTGATGTTGCTTCCTAAGTATCTGTTGGGTCTCTTCCTTTTCACATTTCCCTGCATCGCCATCAGACCCTGGTTTGAGCTGCGTCACGTCTTACCTGGGCCTCTGCCTGGTCCCCACACCCACACCAGGACCATCTCCAAACCATCTTCCACGTTGCAGCAAGGGCATTATGTGAAGCTCAAATCATGCCTCCCTCTCCCCACTGGAGACTCTTAAATTCTTTGAGTTGGACACTCCTCTCTAACAAAATCCTTGTCCACCATTTAAAAAACTGTATTTCTCCTTTTATTTTCACCAGAATCATCTGCCTTTCCTTACTAGAACTTTAAACTTGCCCTTCTACATCAAGACAAGGTTAATAATGTCACAAATCTCCAGTACAGATCATCTCTAAAAGTCACCCACATTAAGGTTTCAGTCCAGATTTTTTAAACTAAATAATGGGATTAATTGTAATTGGAATAAAAATTTTGGTTTACTGAAGGTGAATAAACTTCTAGAACACTTCCTCTCGCAGAAATGGAATGGGCCTCATCAGGTTCATGAAATCTGAAGGGAAAAACAGGTGGACATCCTTATTTCAGGATCGGGAAGACAGAGAAGGAGGCCTCCAGTATTTATTGGGCAGTTGCCAGGTGTCGGCCACCATGCTAGACCCTCGCAAGCAGGTTATTTCATTTAATTCACACTCTAGCCCAGCCACCTCGGGCTTATCTTCATCTGATAGATTAAAAACTTGATGTTAAGAAGGTTCACATATTTTTTTACGTTTATTTTTATTATTTTGAGAGAGAGAGGGAGAGAGAAAGAAAGAGAATCCCAAGCAGCCTCCCCACTGTCAGTACAGAGTCCCATGCGGGGATCAGTGTCACAAAGTGTGAGAGCATGACCTGAGCTGAAATTAAGATGCTTGACCGACTGAGCCACCCAGGCGCCCCAAGAAGGTTCACATCTTTTACTAAAGGTACCACCAGCTGCTCTCTGGCAGAACCTCAGGCTGACGTTCAAATGCATATTTCTTCATAATAGAGGATGACCCCATGAAGACTCTGTCCCTACCTTTGCTCCAAAAGTAGCTCTTCTCAACGGATTGACTTCCAAATCCCTTACTTCCCATATGCTGTATTTATTGTTCATTTTCTTTCCACACTTCCCTTCTCTCTTATCTTCTAGAATGCTAAAATTGATCTCACTTCTATTTTTGTTACCTGACGCTCAGTCACCTTCTTTCCTAGCCTCATTCTCTTTCCGGTGACCTCCACCAGCCAACGACACATTTTCCAGGCCTTGGCTACCCACAAGTCTGTAGCACACCCTCTGACCCATCCCGGGATGTTCAGGGCCCCTCTTGGATCTTGGCGTAAAAACCATGAATAGAGCACACGTAGAACTTTGGTTTGGATTGCTCCTACCTGTGTAGTGGTGACTAACAACCTTCATACTCCGGAGCTGAGCTCACACCAATGATGATAAATGACACCAACGTAATGACCACAGTAATTCACTGTCCTGTTTAAGGATATTATTTAGCCAAGTCAAGGTTAAAACCAGGTAATGGAACAAATTAAGGGGTGATATTACAATACCTCCGTGAGGCTCAGCATACACCACAACTACTAACAGATCTCTCTCTATTTCATAGTCATCAAAATTTAAGAAAAATTTTTTTCTAAAATTTTTTTAATGTTTTTTATTTATTTTTTGAGAGACAGAGACAGACCACGTGAGCAGGGGAGGGTCAGAGAGAGAGGCAGACACAGAATTCGAAGCAGGCTCCAGGCTCTGAGCTAGCTGTCAACACAGAGCCTGACGCGGGGCTCGAACCCACGAACCGTGAGATCAGGACCTGAGCCGAAGCCAGACGCTCAACCGACTGAGCCACCCAGGTGCCCCGAAAATTTTTTTTTCTCTGTTGCAGCTTTAAAATATCTCAGGAGAGACTGCTTGGAACCCTGTGAAAACTTCTTCAGAACTTTTAACTGATACAATCTTTACTTTTTCTGTTTACTTTTGTCATTTCTGACTATAAAAACTGAGACTAGGAACACAGCCTTTCTCATGACTACAAACAGAATCCCACAAGGGTCTATCAGTTGTAGCCCTGCGCTATCCCACCTAATTCACGTTTGTCAAGGGAAAAGAGTTCACTTAGACCTTTTTGAAAAGAGGCCGTGGGTAGAAGGCTTGCAGACACGAGCCTCGCCCTGACGCGGTCGTGCTGTGCCCCAGAGGAGAGGAGGCAGCGACAGTCCCGTGTCACACTTTTGCATCCTGTGTTTTTAAAGGACAAGAATGTGAAAAGTGAAAAGCTTATTCTGAGATGGGCAGGGAGCTCTAGTTAACCTGCCCTCTTGGCGATTATTCTGGATTTGGAACGAAGGGCAAGTAGACAAGGCACTTTTAAGAGCTTCACAATCTCACATCTGGCGACACCGGATGTTTGCAAATTCCGGGAAGGGAGGGTGACGGTACTCAGCCCACACCCTCTGCTGACGACCCACACCATTTATTAGTTGTGATTTTGTGTAATTAATGCATAACCACAGAAGCGAGAGAAATAATGTCACAATCTGCATGTCGCCTCCATTTTCAAATTCCTGTAGGTCGAAAGCAATCACCAGCCAGGCTTTCGGCACTCTGACATATTTATTCTTCCTCTTCAGATTCGAGCCATTCCAAAAGGTGAACAAAAAATACAGCAAGAGCAGCGGCTTGTCTGCAGTATTTACATGCTTTACATACCTTGAAAATATGTAGCTTATTAATGACCGATTTTTTCCAACCTCCTCAATAAGCTTTTTTATTAGCATGACATTCCTTTACTTACAAGTGTCAAGCCGTCTCACACGGTGTGAGTCTCCTTTACAGTATTTAATATAAAGATAGAACAATATTTATATCCCTCACAATAAGAGAACGGATTGTTTTAAGGCTATACAGCCTGGATGTGATAAAGAAAGAAGGAACCTTACAAAATGATAAATATTTTCATTAAAAAACTTTAAAACTAAAAGTTCAAAGATATGTTCTCCTCTCTTATTTCTTGTCAAAACATGACTTAAGACCCAAAACTAATCTACTTTCAATTTTATTCCATATTTCAACGCTGTCATAGTACTCAGCAGAGAGTATTGGAATACGATCATTTTTTATTTTGTTGATGTTACCGACAGCTTTATTTCACAAAGCAATCTTATACTATGTCTACCAGTGGCAGGGCACAGAGGTCAAATAGTCTATCCTTACAGGTGGAGAGCTTATTAAACGGCACGTCTATTAAACCCGATGGACAACATAAAGAAACATTCCAGCAAAATACTGTTAACATAGTTCAATGAAGATATGGCTCAAAAGGGTAGTAAATAATTTAAACAGAGACCAACAGGGAATTTGTTATACTTTTTACTAGCATCTTCAAAATTATATTTCAAACGAAGTGGTTACAACGGAGAAAAACACAAAAGCTGCAGAGAAAAGTCCAAGTTCTAGGGCAAATTGCTAAGAAGCGTGGATACTTCAATGCAAATCCAAACGTTAATAAATCAACAGTTCTGTGGCAAGTTCATTTAAAATAATCTGGGCCCAAATGGCACATGATTGTGAGCTCACATACGATTATTTTCAGAAATAATCTTCCTGGCAGTCACTCTTACTGTTCTGAAAAACAGTTAATTTTTCAGTTCTGTGTCTAACATTATTCACGACACTACTCCACATCTGAGAGAAAAAGCCGCTTGAGAAGAATAGAGTCAAAATAATAAGGAGAGTGTGTGTTTAAGTATTATAATATTCAGTGTGAAAATCTAATACGGCTACAAAGGATTTGGGGGGCAAAAGCATTTGTTAATGTCTCGCTGGGATTTTCTTTTCTGATATTTCTGATAACTTTTCTATTATCAGCTAAGAAACCTATCAGCCTTTTAATCATAGTGTTTCCTCCTGTATACAATTAACCGTATTTACAAAAGGAAACAAAGAAGAAAAGAAGGAAAGATGTGAAATCCATGAAGGAGAATGAGATTTCTCACTCTTACATGCAAGCTGTGATTTCCACCAAAATAACAAACCGAATCAGTACTTTTAACAAGTTTATCATGAGCAGTCTATCTCTTCATCTTAAGATTGGGTACCTAGTCTGTCACCAGGAATCTAAAGTACTTGACTAAGGGTTATTAGTAGATTTCCTGGTAGGATAATTAACAAGCTACAGAAACATAAAACATGAGTTGTTGAAGTTGACAATCACCTTTCCTCACAGCATCCCTGGAAATGCAGTGTCCTTGCTGCGGCACATGGTAAATCATTGACCTAAATGTATTTGCACCCAATCATTTTTTAAAGTCACAATCTTTGTAGTGTCAACTTGTCAAGGGTCAAAGGGAAGAACAGGCAAGATTCCCAAATCAATCTGCTTGTAGAAACTGTCTCATTTCATTTCAAATTACCTGCTGTGGTTGAAGCCGGCTATGGACAAACTGCCTTCCTCCATAAACCGTGACAGCCCAGGTCGAACTTACGTGATCATTCATAAGGGGCAAGTCATGCCGGTTTCTGTCATTAACTACTTTTAAACGGCTGTGCAGGGTTAAGTGATCTTGCAGGGAAGCCGCGGATATAAATACTGTTTGGACAGTTTAATGTCAAGAGACAACTCCTCTGGGATTAAAACTGTGTAACCCAATAGAACAGTTGTCGATACCAGGATTAAGGTACTCTGGTATCGTTACTTGGAGTCATGCTTTTACATATGTTTTTGGTAAGTGACCCTGTAGGGGACTCTGAACGTTGTCCATATACCTCGTGCAGCTCGCAGATAGTGGTCTGAGGATATTAAAAATAACTTCAGGCCTTCAGAGGTCCATCCTGCCAGTCGGTGTTTGTCTTCTGGAGGCCGACCAGAACACAAGGACGCTGCCGGTGTGGGCAGACTGGCTGCAGGTCCAGAGCCTCGGGCTTCCAGGACTCATGGCCCCCTGGGATCTCAGAGATCTAATGCTGTCCACAGCATCACGGCAATTGGGTACAATAACTTGTGCACAAAAGCACCGTGACCTAAGAAGTAAGACTGAAATGATGATCTCATCACCTTTGTAGAGCTCATTCCTTGAGCAAACACTACAATATCTAGAGCTAACAAACACCGGGGGTTACGCATGCATGCGTGCATGATCTCATTTATATCTCACAGCAGCCCAAAGAGAAATCTCTTTTCGCCCCACTTTACAGGTGACAGAGCTGTGGACCAGAGCTAGTAATAATTTGCCCCCAGGTACACAGCTGGTGAGAGGGAGAATAGGAACAAACACAGGGTCTGATTCTAGAACCGGCACTGTCCACTGTAATTAATTGTGCCTTCTGTGAGAAATTGCACTCACTTCATTTATAAAGTATTTGTAATATACACTGGCCTAGCTTTCTTCAACATGGATTAGCTGTATGTGAAAACAGTCTGAATCATTACACGAAGAGTTGCTAAGTCACTTGCAGAGCTAGAGTGAGTTAAATCCAACCGTTACACAAATACCTCTGTGTTTATATAAAGACTTTCTAGAGGGTATGTGAGCATAGATAATTTTAAGGAAATTCAAAATCTTCAGTATCCATATCTTTTTTTCCCTAAAGAACCAATCATGTCAGTTCTAAGTTTCTACCACCATTCACAGCTGCATCTCTCCAACCTCACTGAAAGGTTATCTCTCTTCCATTTAGACTCTCACCCGGGCCCCCCTCAGGAAGAAGTCTCCATGTAACCAAAATCTCCATGTTTATCAGGCCCCCGAAGTTTTCTCCCTAGATCACCTCATGAAGAAATGCATTTCAACCAAAAGGTTTCTGTGTCTAAACTCAGCTACCAGATGTTGTAACATATTTATGGTGTCTGATCAATTACTAATGCTACCTCAATATTCAGGAAGGAAAATGTTAACCTTTAGAACCCTATCGTCATAGGATGTTTGAAAAAAAAATCAATTCACATATATAGTCTTTCTTTCTAAGTTTGTTTTGAGAGAAAGAGAGAGAGAGAATGTGAGCAGAGGAGGGAGAGAGAGAGAGAGAAGGAGAGGGATGATCTCAAGCAGGCTCCACACTGTCAGCACAGAACCCGACATGGGGCTCAAACCCACAAACCCATCATGACCTTAGCCGAAATCAAGGGCTGAACACTTAGCCCAGCTGGGCTCCCCAGGCACTCTCCTATGTGCAGTTTTGTAGCATTAAATTGTATGACAGTTTGAAGGCTTTCAGGCATAAAGGTATTCCATCAGGATAAAATTCTTTGGGGGAAAGAGAATGGAAATACAATTTCGAGAAGGCAAAGGGAAACGTTATCGAGGGTTTATGTATATTTTAAATGGATGCTAGTTTGGGACTCCTGGTTAATGGTCCAACTTCAGCTCAGGTCATGATCTTGCTGTGTGTGAATTCAAGCCCCGCCTTGGGCTCTGGGCTGACAGCTCAGAACCTGAAGCCTGTGTCTCCCTCTCTCTCTGCCTCTCCCCTGTTAGTGCTCTCTCTCATGCGCTCTCTCTCTCTCTTTCTCTCAAAAATAAAAAAGCATTTAATGGGGCACCTGGGTGGCTCAGTCAGTTGAGCTTCCAACTTTGGCTCAGGTCACGATCTTGTGGTTGACAAGTTTAGCCCCGCATCCAGCCCTGTGCTGACAGCTCAGAGCCTGGAGCCTGCACTGGATTCTGTGTCTCCCTCTCTCTCTGCCCCTCTCCCTCTCATGCTCTCTGTTTCTGTCTCAAATATAACCATTAAATTTTTTTACATAAATAATTAAATAAACATTTAAAATAAGTAAATGGATGCTAGTGACTATGGAATCACTTTATGATATTCATATTTATTTGGATACATTTAAACCAAAGTTTCTCAACCTTAGCACTGTTGACATTTGGGGCTGGATAACTCTTTGTTATGATGTTGAGCAGCATCCCTAGCATACACACGCCCACATACACACGGTTGTGACCACCAGACTGCCCGAGTGTCTCCTGGAGTTGCAAAATTGCCCCCAGTGGAGAACCCTTACTCAAGGGATATAAGAGGCTTATCATCAATTTTCAAAATTTAATATTTAAACTTATGATTGAAAATGTTAGATGTCTACTAAAAATCATGCAAGAGAGAACATAATTCAAAATTGTTTTTAGAAGTATATATGGGCAAACACATTTCAAGGCCACTGTGTTAAATAGAAATAAACACGTTCATGGCAAATGTGGCGCCAATAGAAAAAAATCCGCAGCCGGGGCTCACGTCTCTGTACGTCGTCTGCCTGGGTGACTGGGACCCACGGAATCCGAAGACCTGGAGCCGGCCCAGCACGAAGGCAATGTCAATATCACTTTTGAACATAATAGCCTTGAATAACCACTGGTTTAAAAGAAGCAGAAATAACAATGAATGTGGGTTATTCTTCAGTAATTTTGAAGTGACATCTTCTAATAATAAGCATAAATAGAAAAAGCCAAATTCAGAAGATATTAAGACAAAAAGGTCACAGATCACATTGTTTTTCTTTTGAATCTGTCCTAGTTCTGTGTAACATATTTATATGTGTTTAAGGTGAACTTATAAATGTATTTTATTGTAATCATCCCTCTTGATACAAACTTAGGAATCTGGAGAAGGGGTAGAGCTCCTGGGGCCTCAGTTTCCCACAGGCCTGATGTCCCACCATGAGCTATTTTAGAAGCCAGGCTGTAGAGAAACCAAACCACCTATTGGACTGTGACAGGAAAACTACAGACCCTAGAAAAATCAGTGATAATAATCACATTATCTTCTATTAACTACACTGTCACTTAGATACATCAATTATACAAGATCAGATATTTGCAGTTAGGATCCTCAAGTATCAACTAAATGTCAAAGTGTAAGTTCCAACCTTTTAATTGGATATCTTTAATGATTTTTTAAAAACAACTCATCCAGGCCAAAAATAGAGGGAAAAAGTTCATAATAACAAAATTGGGGAATGCAGATACATAAAACTGAGGTGACAAAAGTACCCAGAGGCTCATCACCCAGTGTTAACAAAACTATAATTTTATGATACATATTCTTTTGAAACTCTATATTAGGGTGCCTTGGTGGCCCAGTTGGTTACGCATCTGACTTTGGCTCTGGTCATGATCTCACAGTTTGTGAGTTCAAGCCCCGCATCTTTGCTGTCAGTACAGAGCCTGTTTTGGATCTTCTGTCCCCACCTCTCTCTATGCCTTTCCTGCCTGCACACTTTCTCTCTCAAAAACAAATAAACATTAATGGAGTGCCTGAATGGCTCAGCGGTTGAGCATCTGACTTTGGCTCAAGTCATGATCTCATGGTTCATGACTTCAAGCCCCACATCAGGCTCTGTGCTGAATGCTTGCTCAGAGACTGGAGCCTGCTTCAGATTCTGTGTCTCCTTCTCTCTCTGCCCCTCCCCTGCTCACACTCTGTCTCATTCTGTCTCTCAAAAATAAATGCTAAAACTCTTTAAATAAATAAACATTAACAAAAAAGAAAAATATTAAACTCTGTATATTGAAATTGGCAACTCTAGGGGCACCCGGGTGGCTCAGTCAGTTAAGCGTCTGACTTCGACTCAGGTCATGATCTCTCCGTTCATGAGTTCGAGCCCCACATCAGGCTCTGTGCTGATAGATTGGAGTCGGAGGCCTGCTTCGGATTCTGTGTCTCCCTCTATCTCTGCCCCTCCCTCACTTGCACTTCTCTCTCTCTCTCTCAAAAATAAATAAACATTAAAAAAATAAAAAATAAATAAATAAATAAAACTGGCAACCCTGGCTCCATAGCAATCCTCTTTTTCACTAATAAACTCTATAAACAGTCCTTTTTCTCTTACTGACTCTCTACAGTAATAATGCCCCCCAGACATGTTGTCTCTGCGGTAGGTGGGGGCATGCATTATCATTCCAGTTTTCTAAGTGAGAAAACCGAGGCCCCAAAAGGTAAGTGGTACAAACCCAAGTCCAGTGCTCTTTCCTTTGAACCAAGCGGCCTCCAAAAACAAAAGTCGCAACAGTAGTTTAAGCATGCCAAATATTCATGTTTGGCTGAGCCACCAATGTGAGAAGTTTCATACACTTGATCTTATTTAAGAAGGATCAGCTAGCCAAGTGTGCATTTGATACATGAATCTTTAAAAGGAAAGAAAAAGTTAGGAGACTCCATCCTTGGATGTTCAAAACGATCTTTCTGCGAAGTGCTAGTGGGCTCTGACACATCGGAGCTTAGTTCCTGCGTTAACGAATACAAGGCAGCCCTGGCCTTCTGAAAATTCCCCGTCTGGCCAGGGGATTGGCAACGTACAAACAAAGGCTCGAAGACAAGAAGCAGCATACTAATGAGTAGTGTGTAGTACAAGGCAAGCCAAATACTCCACTGCCCAACAAACCAGACAAAGGAACCGTCACGGTGAGGAGACATAAGGCATTCATGCAGTCGGCCAACCCATGTTCACTGGGCACTTCGTGTGCCAGGCAGTGTTCTCGGCTCTGGGGATACAGCAATGGCACAGAGCAGGCAGCCTGGTGCAGGGCACGAAATACGTCAAATGCAGCATCACCCGCCATCAGGCCAATATGAACATAAATCCTGCCGTACCTCTCACAAGCCAACAAAGCAAATGATATAATCTCTGAGCCTCAGTTTCCTCAGTTATAAAATGAAGGGCATGTCGAGCCCATTGCATGAAATGCAATTCATGGAAGCTAGTGACCAAGAGAGTACTAATGTTCAGGGACTATGCTAGTTGCATCACATGCATTAGGTCATTTAATTCTCAGAAAACTCTGAGTACTTTTAGATGGTGAAACTGAAGCACAGCAACTCATGCAAGGACATACAGCTATCAGTGGTCAGAGCCAATATTCAAACCCAAGGAATTTGTCTCCAGAGCTGGTGCTGATAAGACCCTAAATGATACCACCCCTCATCTTTCCTCCCTTCTCATGCAATTTTCAGTCCAAGTTCTGAAGGTGAAGAAGGAAGGGTCTGAAGGACACCTAAGATATTTACACACATCCCTAAAGATTCTATGTCCAGTGACCTTGCTTACACCTAATGCTTGCTCTCTGCTTCTATTTATAGCTTTTGTTTTGTCTGTTGCTTCTGGACAGGGCTCCACATTTGAATTCCCCCAACCCTTTTCTCACTACCTGGCAGAGCCAGAGTTCTTGACTAAGCCAGTGAGTTCATCAGTATTTGAATACCTGCTATTTCCATTCCAAGAACACAAAGTATAGTGCCTACAATTAGAAGAGCTAAATGGCAAGTCAATGCCTATCATTCTTTTATTATGAAATTGGGCGCATATTAAATCAGAATCCCTGCTTTTTCTACACAGGATCTTAATAATTATACATGGTACATGTCTCTCCCAGTCGGTTGCCCCTCAGAGCTTCAGTTTCAGGGGATGACAGGTTATTTCTTGGAGATAGCCTTCTACCTTTACAAGTGAATCTGAAAGGTGCTTCAAAGCTAGGGTAATCTAATAATTTACTCTCCAAACCTGACACTGCAGAGTGCAAAAGTGGAGTGCTAGTAATTATTATACACTCAAACTGGGGTATCCTGGGAAAACCAGAATGCACAGTTATGACGCTGCTCCACTGTTTCTGAACTGGCTCCTTTCCAAGAACCCTCCCCTCACTGTCCAGTGGAAGAGTGGGCCTGCTTTACTGATAGTTAAACATTTCATTTGCCAAATATTTGCATCACATATGCCCCAACTGGCTTGACCTAGGTTGAGTGCCCAACCTTGACCGAATCACTGTGGCCAAGAAATGGAATGTGAAAGATTGGTTTAGCCAAGTCCGGAGTAGAGTCTCTTCAACATGGCAAGAGTAGCTGACCATTCCCACTATAGCAGACAGACTCTGAAGGTGTCATCGTGAGTCCACCTTCTGGTGTCATGCATAATCCGCTCCCTTTGAGAATGAGCACAACTTGTAACTTGCTTCTAACCAATAGAACATGGTAAAGGTGGCAGGGCATACATAATTATGGCTGATAAGATAGTAGCACCTGTCTTGCTGAAGTCTTGTCTCTCCCTTGATGGCTTGATAGAGCTAGTAGGCAGGATGAGGGCCTGTCTGGCAAGGAATTGAGAGTGACCTTAGGATTCTGACTCCAATTACAATGGGTAGGTTTTTTCCCCCCGCACTAAGAGATTCTCCAACCAGCTGGGTGTCCGACAATTCAACTCAATTCTGACACTGTCTATCTGGAGATAGTGTCAGATCCCACAGGTTAAGGGTTCAGTCCTACAAGATTGCTCCCTACCCCCACTTTAGACACCAATTGCAAGTCCAGGTTGTCAGCTGTCACTAACAAGCTATAGATGGGAGGTTTTAATGACCGTCTCCTTGCATCTAATTAATTTTCTAGAGTGGCTCACAGATTTTCGAGAATATTTTACTTACAAGATTTATTATAAAAAGGTATAGTTTAGGAATGGCCAAATGGAAGAGACTATGGGGCACGGGGTGGAGCCTCCATGCTCTCTCCCAGCATGCCACTCTCCTGAATCTCCACATTTTCATCAACTTGAAAGCTCTCTGAACCCCATCCTTTTGAGTTTTTGTGGATGCTTCATTAAATGGTCATGACTAATGAAATTATTGGCCATTGGCAATGGAAGGATTCAAGCTCCAGTCCCTCTCTTCTCCTGGGAGGTCAGAGGGTGGGACTGAAAGTTCCAAACCTCTAATCACACAGCTGGGTTGCCTTGAAACCAGCCCCCATCCGTAGGTGTAGTCTAAAAGTCACCTCAGGGGGTGGCTCAGTCGGTTAAGTGTCTGACTCTTGATTTCGGCTTAGTCGGTTGATTTCACTGTCATGAGACTGAGACCCACATTGGGCTCCATGCAGGGTGTAGAGCCTGCTTAAGATTCTCTCTCTCCCTCTTCCTTTGCCTCTCCCCTGCTGTGTTCTCCCTAAATAATAATAATAACAATAAAAGTTACTTTATAACAATAGACATCTTTATGGTTTTCATCACTTAGGAAATTTCAATGATTGTATGAGCTCAATGCCAGGAACAGGGATTAAAACCAAACATTTATTTGTTATTATAAATCACAGGCTCACAGACCATTAGAAACTGAGGCTGGTTTCCAAACAATAATTGGCAAAAAAGATCAGACCCTCAGTCCAGCAACTGGCAAGAGCTCTGGCCCCAAGGAGCTGGGGCTGGCCTCAGGCAGCACCCAGCCACCTGCAAGGAAGGAAGCTCTGCCAACAACCGTGCTAACTTGAAAGCAGATACTTTCCCGGTCACGTCTCGGATGAGAACACAGCCCCAGCCCACACTGTGCAGCCTTTTGCAGAATCCAGCTAAGCGGGGCCTGGAATCTTAAACCAAAGAAACTGTGAGACCTGTTTTCTAAGACACTAAGTTTGTGATAACATTGTTACGCAGCAATAGATAACTAATGCATCCACACAAGTAAAAATAGAGCACAGTTGTCACAAAAATGGGGAAGGGATGTTGGATGACAAAAACAACAATGTTGTTAGAAATAATGATTAAACATTTGGTATTTATGTTTTGTCATTTCCCTCAGCAGAGCATAAATTGCAAAGTATGTGTGTTGCGGATTATTAAAAACTAAGTTCACTTAACCATTATATTTTATCCCCAAAAACACATGTTAGGGAAAAACCCAAATGTTTACCTTAAATGTATACAATTTCCAATTGCCAACTATACCTCAGTAGATCTGGAAAAAATGTAATCTTTGACTTGCAATCACTCATCTCAGCAAAATTATAGTGGCCATCTAATAACTGTATTTAAAACTGACCGCGGGGTGCCTGGGTGGCTCAGTCAGTTAAGTGTCGACTTTGGCTCAGGTCATGATCTCATGGTTCATGGGTTTGAGCCCTGCATCAGGCTCTGTGCTGACAGCCTGGAGCCTGGAGCCTGTGACAGATTCTGTGTCTCCCTTTCTCTCTGACCCTCCCCTGTTCATGCTATCTCTCTCTCTCTAAAATAAATAAAAACAGTAAAAAAAAAAAATTAAAAAAAGAGCTGACTGCAATCAGTATTTTATGGTTCAATAAGATTAAGTGAAAAGAAAGAAAATGGAAAATGACATAACCATAATAAAATTTTAAACTAAGTAAATAACAATTCATATGTTATTAAATGTAATCTATATTATTAGAGTACATGTTGACTTATTTCAGTAAAACACAACATTTTAAGGAATAATAGTCTCGATGTATATATATGTATGTGTGTGTATATACACATATATATGTCACAAATCATATATATACTTGATGAATTTTTAAGTTTGATGAACTATTAAAAGTAAAAATAAGCATGTAACCTCCAGCATCGTTATGCCCAATCAAATACAATCTACATAAATACCTAGAAGTGAACAAAAGCCTATTAATGTAGATGTTTGAAGTAGAGATCCCTCCTTCCTCTCTGGCAACCCTAGATATTACATGGATATGAATTATTATGCATATCAACTCAAAGGTAATTTTTCAAGAAGGATGGGAAGGTGAAGCTAAAAGAGCAAAAAACTGGAATAATATAATATTTATTGGATTTATTAATGTATTAATATGCACATATATTTATTAATATACAAAATATATATTCCTCTCCCAACTATATCAGCTCCTATGTGTACACATATATGCAAGCCCTTACAACATATATTACAAGCAGGAAGGAAAAACACCAAACTTGTAATAGTGATTATCTTTGGGTAGCAGGATTGTTGTTTCTTTATTCTACTTCTTAAGCTCTTTCGTATTTTCAAATTATTTCATAATGAGCAAAAATTCCTTCCCAAGTCAGGACAAATGTGTACTTCTTAAAACATGGAACAAATCTGAGTTAGTTCAGAATAAAATAGCCATTTCTAATTTGAGCTACTGTGAGGTACTCTGAGGTCCTGCCCCAGGACATCAGACAGAGCTGTCTATCGCTTTCAGCAGGAGGAATGGGGAGGGGGTCCGATGAACTGTGGAAGTCAGCAGAGGAGAAGGCAGCCATCCCAGTCCAGGAGCATCTTGGTGTGACCTGGAGAGGAAGGGGAAGAAGGGGTGTTCCACCCAAGCGAGTCCCTACTAACCTAGAGAAGGGGGGAATCCAGACTGGCACCGGGAAGCCCATGCATGCGGAGGGTCCCAAAGCCCGAATTACACTTCAGGGAGTGGCGCAAACCCAAGGGGAGGGGCAAACTAGAGCAAAGCGGAGAAGAGAATATGATTAAAAACATCACTCTACAGCCATAAAATGCAGTGATGCTGCTGTGTTTTTAACAGATGATTAATGGCATGTAAAAAAATTTGCAATTTAATATTAAATGCAGAGTTACTTAAAGAATATTATCTTGTTTTATACAAAAAATACACAGAGTGGAAAAATTCTATGTTAATAGTAGTTACCCCTGGGAGGTAGGATTATGGGTGAGTTTTTAGTTCCTCCTGCATTTTCCAAGTTCTCTAAAATGAGCATGTATTACTTTTATCATCTGGAAAAAGAAACTAAAAGAAAAGATAAATGTTATCACACACATTTACATAAAAGGCAGGCTCGGAAGGGCTGAGATTGCTGGAACAGAAACTTAGAAATAGGATCAGAGCAAAGGTCTCCCTGTGCAGCTAGAAGAGGCTCAGGGCCCCAAACGCAAGGGCCAAGCAGAGTAGGGATGAAGTCGAGCTAGGCAATACAGAAGCCAGAAGCCCAGTGGTCAGGAACTTGGGCTTCCGAGGCTTGTTCCAAGGTTGGCCCTGATTAGAGCCGGGTTACTAACTGCCACTCTGTGTCCAAGGACTGGGCAGGGGCCAAGCTTTAAGGTGGAGAAATGGAAAGCCAATGCTAGGAAACGGAGAGGAATCCCATACCCTCTTGCCACCTGGATTACAACCCGATCAGCCCGGCCTCCTTGGCTCCTATCCGTGGGCAGCTGCACATTGCTGGAGAAGACTCCACGATGTCACAGCTTTGGCCTCTAATTTCATGATCCCTGACCTCAGTGAGTCCCTACCAGGACTGTTTCTTCCTCCCAACGGATAGTTTCCTTTTCAAATACCCACCACTTTTTCTGACACCTTTATCAGATGGCCCTGCCCCCTCCTTCTCTTGGGAACCAGGTAAGGGCCAGAACCCTCAACCCCACCCCTCCAACCCACCAGCCTGCAGCCCAGCGTTATCTATGTCCCCCTACCTCCCCCCCACCCCACACTTTGCTGTGTGACAGGCACCGTGTGCATGGGACATGGATACAAATTAGGCACATTCCTGGCTGGCAGAAAGCTTGCTTTCTCTTTTCCTCCCCCTTCTCTTGTCCAAGGTCAAATATAGGATCTGGCCTTGATAGCATCCCCTCCCAAATCCTGCAGGGCCTTATTCTGTGGATCATCCCCTCTGCCACGCCCTTGGATATCTAATCTCTTTTTCAACTGCCTCTCCTCTGCAGCATACAAACAGGCTCAAGAATGTCCATTCTATTTAATCTTAAAGCATTCTCTCAGCCCTCACTTCTCTCCAGTAACCTTCCACACTTGCCTTCAACCCTTCAAGCCAACATTACTGAAAAAATGAATGTCCCATTCCCACCTCCCTGCCCCGTGATCTGATCTCTACCCTCAATGAGCCTCTCAACTCTGTAGAAGCAAAGAATGCTTTGGAGAAGCTGTTACTTCCAAAGGACTTACACCCTATAGCCTTATCTGGCTTAATTAAGATAGGGAAATGCCCCCTTCTATAGCATCAGACATTTTTCACCACTGTCTTTTTCTTGAAGCTCTTTTCCTTGTCTTCCAAGTCACTTTCCAGGCTCATACCGTTCTAGATTCCTTTTGGAATGCCCCCTCCTCTTGCCCCATAAACATCCGCTTTCACCTAAGCTCCACCCTTGCTGTCCACTCCTACTTCTTTTTTTTTTTAATTTAGAGAGAGAGAGAGAGAGAGATTGATAGTGTGACTTGGGGAAGGGCAGAGAGAGAGAGGGAGAGAGGATCCCAAGCAGGCTTCCCACTGTCAATGCAGAGCCCTACATGGAGTTCAGTCCTATGACCCTGGGATCATGACCTGAGCTGAAATCAAGAGTTGGATGCTTAACTGACTGAGCCACCCAGGTGCCCCACTCTTACTTCTGACATATGCTCCTCTTGGTAAACAGCTCCACTCATAGCTTCACCACTACCTACACACTGATTTATTCTCCAACTCGTTCCCAGACTAGAATTCTCTCGTGAACTCAGACCAATGCAGTAGGGTCACATCATATCAGTATTTGACTTAAGTGAATTCAGGTATACTCATTCAGTAAGTTTTTTTTAAGAAATAGGAGCACCTGGGTGGTTCAGTGGGTGAAATGTCGACTTAAGCTCAGGTCATGATCTCACGATTCGTGGGTTTGAGTCCCCCCATCGGGCTCTGTGCTGACAGCTCAGAGCCTGAAGCCTGCTTCCAATTCTGTCCCTCTCTCTGTCATGCTCTGTCTCCCTGTCTCTCCTCTCTGTCTCTCTGTCTGTCTCTCTCAAAAATCGATAAAACATTTTAAGAGAGAAATAAAACATTATAAATAGCCCAGGCCATTCCACAAAATGAGGGCCTGGCCTGTAGTGAACATTACTCTGTGGTTTTCTTGGGCATCTCATTCCAAAAATGCCTCTGCAACGGTGAACACCAGCCAGAGTCTAGTGGTTCAAGACACTCTGGGCCCCAAACACAAGCCAAGAACTTCATCTCATGTTCAACTAAAGCACTGGAGGAAAAGCTATCATTCTTGAACTTGAATGGCACTCCCCAACCCAATGCCTTCTTAAGACATTTTCAAGTATAGTTTATGCAGTTTCCACCTCATACCATAACTCAGTCTTAGGAAAGTGTAAGGTCTAAAGTCAGGTATACTCAAAATTACTCCCTGGGAAATCCCTTGAATTGTCCATAACATACAAGATCGATACATATAACCCTATGCAACAATATGGGTGTGTACAGTAATGTCCAAAATACCGAAAAAGAATATGTTGGGGCACCTGGCTGCCTCAACTGGTAGAGCATTTGACTCTTGATCTTGGGGTTGTGATATTGAACTCCAAGTTGGAGGAGGAGTTTACTTTCAGAAAAAGGGAAAACAAAAAAGAGTATGTAAAATATTTTGTAGTTGACTGCAAGATGAGGTAGTTAGCTCACGTTCTGAGTCTTTGCTTAGGAAAAATGCAGAGCTAAATTACATAAGTAAATTAAATTATATTCACAT
Source organism: Suricata suricatta (assembly GCF_006229205.1). Classification (NCBI taxonomy): domain Eukaryota; kingdom Metazoa; phylum Chordata; class Mammalia; order Carnivora; family Herpestidae; genus Suricata; species Suricata suricatta. The sequence goes on from NC_043702.1 coordinate 146,492,604, forward strand.
ATGATGTCATCTTAATGTATAATCAATGCTCCTTAGTTCCTCTCTAAATGTTCCAGAAAAACCTGCCAGAGAAGAGGGACTTGGGAAGATGTTCAGAAGAGGAGTCCACCCAGTCAGCCAGTTGGGTGAGCTTACTGCAGTCTCACCACAGAATCAGGCATCTCTTTCGTGCTCAATCAATGCTAACTGAATTATGCTGAAGCCCTATGTAGAAAGATCTTGAGGGCTGAAAGAGTTTTGGCAGAAAATATCAAGTGCCTTCAGCATTGTGTAAGTGTGCGGTGTGAGTCAGGGACAAGGGGGCTGGGAGGGCAGGTAAGAAATGTTTGAAGATGGTTTGAATAAGCAGAGCCCATGTGTCACATACATCCCCCGATGCTGGGCTATGACAGAATATTAGGTGCAAAGCTAACGACTAGAAAGTTCATTCTAGGATTTCCAGGAAGCATTTGCACTGTTTCAAGAAATGACGTGACGAGATACCATTAGCACTTTGTGTGCTGGACACTGGAGAGAGCACAGGTGGGTGCAGAAAAGTAGTAGGACAAGGAGCCCCTTTGGAGGTTAGGGAGAGGTGACTCTCCCTTAGAAGAAAAATAAAGACCTGGCTGTTTAATCCTCAGGGCAGCTTTAAGGGAAAATAATCTTAAATTAAAACATTTAGACAATTTTTCCAGTAAATTGATGAGATTAAAATAAAAAATAAAGGATGTGTTCCTTCCACTCTCTGTGTTAAAATGTCCCCATATCTTAACACATTCTGTTTTCTCCCACTTGTGCCTCTGAATACCCTTCCTTCTCATTCTTCATCCCAGCCCTCCGGCGGATCCTGCTCCATGTTCTAGCAATTAGCCCTCTTGCTTCGGTACCCTCCTCCTTCCTCTTCCATGGCTCCTGTCATTTATAAACATGAATGCTCATTCCCAGGCCTGGGTTTTTTTTTTTTCTTCTTGAGCATTCCTGAGCTTTCATAAAGCCTCTAGAGCCTAGTACCCTACCCCTTTTCCTACCAGCCTTTCCTCTCTCTCCCTGTCTAATCTCACAAAAGAGCAACCCATACTCAGTGCCTCACCCCCCCCCCCCCAATTAATGCCATGTAGTCTGATCTCAATTCTCCAGGGCCTCCTGAGGGCTCTAACTTTCTAGCAGGATGAGGCGTGTACACAAACAGCATGCCCCAAGACAGTGTCAAACAGCCCAAATAAAGGCCATAGGAGAGAGGAGGCAGGGGAGTCAGGTGATTATGTGAGCTGAGGAGGAGCACAAAGGAGCTGGCATGGGTCCTGTGCCTTGAAAAACATGCCATCTCTCTCTCATAAGTGACAAATTAGGGGAAAAAAAAAAAAAAAAAAAGGAATTCGTTGTCCCAACAGCAGAGAAGCCCAAGCAGTGAGCCCAGGGTTTAACCGATGCCTCTCTGGGCTCACTCTCCCATCCCTTGTGCTCCTGGCCCGGCTCTCATGTTGAGTTTGTTCTCAGGCAGATTTGTCCATGGCCATGAAAGCTCGGGGCTCAGGCAGCCTTAAGGTACCTGTATCAATCCTGAAAGAAGGCTACTGCTCAGTTTAGGTGACAAACCCCTTCCTCAGTTTCACTGGAGACCGTGAATGAAAAGGTACATTTGGGGGAGAAAACACATTTCTGTAGCTGCAAGAGGGGTATATAAAAGAAATTGTAACTGAAAAAGAACTTGGAAGTGAGACTGGGGCCTAGAATGCCATTCGAAGACTGTATGTGTGTGGTTTTTCTTTTCCCTTGGTGGAGACAGGGGTGTGTGTGATTACTTTTTGGCATTGAAAAATGCCTAAAAGTGTTCATCATTGAACAAAACAAGGGCCAAGTGCAACTGAAAGTTTAGGAAAAAAGACTCTGGCCCTACTAAGTAAGACAGATCGAATAGGAAATTCCTCAAAGCATAAGGAACTGCTGGTCATGACCATAACCTTCCTGGACTGATTGGGGTAGAATGGTTGTCCCTCCATCTTCAGTAGCTGAGGTGAGGAGGCAGAAAAAGGCCTTCTCTAGTAGGAAAAGCAGTAACCATTTCTTGTGCAAAGACAGTAGGGTAAGACAGAGATTTCGGGGGAAGGATAGTAGGGAAGAAGCAATATAATCATAGTTTCTAGTAGCAGAATCTTTAATTAGCAGAATACCCAGACTGGCTACTATTAAAATATCAAAAGGCTTCTATATCAGTCGGTAAATAGTCACTACCCTAACTCGCTCCCAAAGCCACTGCCTCTAAAACTCAGCACCTATACCCAGAAACCATCTCAAGTTTTAGCAACCACAGTATTACACCTGACCCACAGGGGGCTTCCAGAACCGCATGCATCATATTATGGGCCATCATCTCCTCTGCAAACTGGCTAATACCAGTGACATATTGATTGTTAAATATTTGGGGAAGGCTGGGCCACCAGAGAGGAGCTGAGGGCCGAGGAGCTTCCTAGAATGGGGTAGAATCCACTTTGTCCGTGGCAGCCTGAAGCCCCATTTTTCATCAGGTTCACGTTGTGCTGGGGCGAGGGTACTCACCAGCCAACTGGATGTTCAGACATTATCAGCATTATCTGTAATCATTTTAGGTCTTTTTTATCCTGCTCTGGGCAACCATGAAATTTAAGCAAAAGTAAAAAAAAAAAAAAAAAAAAAGATGAGTAGCTAACTCGGATTTGCCCTTGGATTACTCTACATTTAACCAAATCACAAAAGAGATTAGAGAGCTTCCATTTGACCCAGAAAAACAAGTATAAAATCAAAGTGGACAATGACAGTATAATCTATAACCATCTTCTTAAGAGATACTGGATTTTGTAAAAGGCCGAATGTTTTAGGAAAAAGCCACCTCTGGCAGGAAGTAAATAAATAGAAACAGCTTGAGCTTGCTTGCTCATTTAGCAAAGTATTCTGAAGTGATTTTATCCCCACAGAAAATTCTTAGATTTTTAATATTCAGCCTAGAAACACAGTCATTCTTTGAACTGCACAAGAATTGAGTGTGGAATTTCAATTTTGTGGTGAGTTTTTATTTTTTAGAAAAGCATTTAGAAGACAAGAGAGAAACAGTTTGGCAGTTTCTCAACAAGTTACACATAGAATTGTCACATGGTCCGGAAATTCTACTCGTAGGTGCACACCCGGAAGAACTGAAAACAAGTTTTCAGTTAATACCTTGTACATAAATGTTCAGAGCAGCATGCCGCCCAGTAGCCAAAGGGTGGAAACTATTCAAATGTCCATCAGTGGATGAAGGACTAACCAACCGAGATGTGGCACATTCATACAATGGAATATTATCCATCCATTAAAAGGAACAACCCGTTGACCTCTGCTACAATGTGGACAAACCTTGAAAACATTATGCTGACTGAAAGAAGTCAGACACAAAAAGCCACGTCTTACGTGATTCCATTTTTATGAAATGCCCGCAACAGGTACATCCGTGGAGACCGGAAGCAGGGCCTGCGGGAAAGAGAATGGGGAGACAGGGTGCCTTTGGGGTGATCAGAAGGCTTTGGAACAAGATAATGGTGGTGATTGTGCAGCCTTGCAAATATACTAAATGCCACTGAATGGTACACTTGAAAATGGTTACACTGATGAATTTTGTCATAGACTGTACCATAATTAAAAAAAGAAGAGAGACGTCAGGCTCTGTGCTGACAGCTCAGAGCCTGAAGCCTATTTTCAATTCTGTCTCCCTCTCTGTCTGCTCCCTCTCTGCTTGTGTTCTGTCTCTGTCTCTCAAAAATAAATAAACATTAAAACATTTTTTTAAATAAACTAAAAAAGAAGAGAGGGGGCATCTAGATGGCTCAGTCAGTTAAGCATCTGAGTCATGATCTTGGTTCATGGGATTGAGCCCCACGTTGATCTCTGTGCTGATAGCGCAGAGCCTGCTTGGGATTCTCTCTCTCCCTCTCTCTCTGCCACTCTCTCCCCCAAAATAAATAAACTTAAAAAGAATTTTTAAAATAATAATAAGAGGGGCACCTCGGTGGCTCAGTTGGTTAAGCGTCTGGCTTCGGCTCAGGTCATGATCTCACAGTTCGTGGGTTCGAGCCCCGTGTCAGCCTCCCCCTCTAATTAGGTTTTTAGTCTTCAATATTTAACACTGAAAAGACTCTTTTCCTGATACTTTACATAAAGGAACTAGGGACAAACTGCTGTTTGCATATAAAACTACATCATTGTTCCATCCAACCAGGAATGTTTTAGCTCTGTTTTTAAGTGGAAGCTTGTAACAAGGTCAGAGCCAAAGAAGCTTCAGGTAAACAAACAAACATGCAATGTTTGACAGCTACAGATGACAGCTGGCTGGGGCGACCAACTCTCAGGACTGGGTGCCGTGGAAATGGCGGCGAGAGAAGGATGGTCCCCTGCACACGTAGCCCATCACCAAAGTCAACACAGAGCTTTCAGTGTCTGTTCGTCCTCACACGTGCAGGCTGTAAATATTTACGTCATTACAATTGTGCACGACCAGGAATAGAAACATCTCGTTTCTTGTCTGTGGAAATTATGGAAAATTCCTTGACACACACACATTCACACAAACAGCATTCAATTTTAGATTTCCTATAGATTTCTGAGTCAAAAACAACATCTAAGGCTGCTATTTTAAAAGCAAATTGGAGAATTTTTTATGACAGGAAACTATCCTAACAATGATACCTTATTTCCTGAAAACTACAAGAAAATTCCACATCTTTCCATGCTGACTTTAACAGAACACAAAGGTACCATTCCTACATCTTAGTCACATAATGTGAATTGCATTTATCATTTGAAACTAAGCATTCTTTATATTCTGAAGTCTCAGTATTTAAGAAATATATAAAGGTTTGGGCAAACCAAAATAAGTAAAACATTAACCCTTGAGAAAGGTTCCAATTTACTTTAATGGTAACTGAGATGTCGCTGTTGATTAACTGAAAGCTCCTCAAAAACCATTTAATCTAATTTTGTATTGTTAATTTCAACATCCCTTCTAACAAAGTTTTTCAGGTATCTGGAAACATGGTGTTTTCCTTTCTCTTTCCTAGCTGAGAAGTAGCAGTAAACGGACACAAGACCCAGGGTTTTTTGTTGTCTCTAAAGGTGTTGAGATTGCTTTCTAAACTGGAGAGAGAAAAAGCACGACCTGACGAGTCATTACCCAAACAAGCTCCCAGAACACTGTCCCATGAGGTGGGCATCACGTGTAGCCCAAGTCCAGTCACTGCTTTGTACAATATCCCCTCCTTGGAGAATCACAGAAATCTACTATCAAGAATCCTGCTCTACTTTGTTTAACTCAACATTCCCTCTACTTATTTGACCACTCCTGTTTTCCCAGTAACATGATTAACATTCCACAGTCGCCTCAGGCGCTGCTGGTCTGGTGAGTTCTGCTAAATTTATGGCCCCTGATATTCTGGACAATCATGGTTTGGGTCAAGAAACATTCTGGTTTATCAAGATGTTTGCATTTTGCGGAGTAACGCTATCCCCACACCCGCGGAAAGCCCATTTATCAGTCTTTTTGTCCTTTATTCCACTTCTGGTCTGTTAGGACTCTCAAGTCCCTTTGATCGAAAAGGGTCTGCCTGTGATGCAGGGCACCTCAGGTTTTTGACCTGAGGGAGTTACCAAAAATGCCACTACCAAAGAAGGAAGGTGCTCACATTTTCTACCCACCCGGCTTTCCGGCTAGACACCAATGTGTGTGTCCTGTTACCAAAGTAGGGAAGAGCTTGATCCAGGATCCAACTGCCTGGGTTCAAATTTCAGCCTCCACTGTTTTAAAGCAGTGCTGCCTTGGGCAAATTGCTTTGCCTCTCCAAGGCTCAGTTTTTCATCTGTAAAATGGGAGAACAATAAAAGTACCAACCTTTTAAAGAAAAGATTTTCATGAAAAGATTAAAAATGACAATGCATATAAAAACATTAAAAATGCTGTTCTGTGCACTTAATAAACATTGACTGCTATTAGTTCTCCTTCCTCTGACCCTCTTTCTTAGCTATGTAGTTGTAATAACTGGGACAGGGGAGAGGAAATGGTGGAAAAGGAAAAAGGGCGCCAACAATGGGGCGCCTGGGTGGCTCAGCTGGTTAAGCGTCCGACTTTGGCTCAGGCCATAACCTTGCAGTTTGTGGGTTCAAGCCCCACATCGGGCTCTGCTGACAGCCCAGAGCCTGGAGTCTGCTTCGGATTCTGTGTCTCCCTCTCTCTCGGCCCCTCCCCAACTTCTGCTCTGTCTCTCTGTCTCTCAAAATTAAATAAATATTAAAAATTTTTAATAAAAAATTTAAAAAGGGCACCTGTGAATATTTTCGATGTACTTACCCTATGAGGTGAAGAAGATGGATATTCAGAAGGAGTAGAAAACACTGATCTAAGGAACAGTTATCCACTTATGAGAGCCTGCCTACACTTCAACACCTACTGATTCTGGCAGAGGCTGGGGGTAAGCTCCATGAGATGCATGGTGGCATGTGCTGTTTGGTGGCACCAGATGCCACCTTGATAAAGAGGTACAGACCCGATGGATTAACACAAATTCAGTCACCACCATGGGGCCACACCCCACAGTGCTCTGAACACACCTCCAGCAGCGATGGTGACAGTCAGAGCGTGCACTTTTGCTTACCTGGTGGAAGAAGAAATGGATGCTCAATCAATATTTGTTGACTAAATAGATGTATGAATGAAAGAGAGTTAAACATGCACATTAATAACTGAGGGTAAAGAAGCAGAGAGACTATCAATTTTTAAACAATTCCTGTTCATCCTTTGGGACAGGGTTGAGCAAACTCTTCCTGTGAAGAGCCAGAGAGTAAATATATTAGGCTTTTCAGTTTACATAAACTCTATTGCAGTTCTTTTTTTTTTTTTAACATTTATTTATTTTTTATTCAGAGAGAGACAGAGTGCAAACAAGGGAGGGGCAGAGAGAGAGGGAGACACAGAATCTGAAACAGGCTCCAGGCTCTGAACTGTCAGCACAGAGCCCGATGCGGGGCTCGAACCCACGAACTGCGAGATCATGACCTGAGCCAAAGTCAGACACATAACCAACTGAGCCACGAGGTGCCCCTACATAAACTCTATTGCAACTCCACTCTGTAGTATCGTTTGAAGGCAGCCATAGACAAGATGTAAATGAACAGATGTGGCCGTGTTCCAAAAAGCTTAATATTCATACACAGAAACCTGAAGTGAAGTGTGTATAATTTGCATGTCACAAATTATCCTTCTTTTAATTTTCCAACCACTTAAAGTTTTTATTTTTATTTATTTTGAGAGAGAGAGATAGAAAGCGAGTAGGGGAGAGGCAGAGAGAGAGAGGGAATTCCAAGCCAGCCTCTACACTTATCACCACAGAGCCTGATGTGGGGCTCGAACTCACAAACCATGAGATCATGACCTGGACTGAAATCAAGAGGCGAACACTCACTTGACTGAGCCACCGAAGTGCCCTGTATTTTTCAACCATTTAAAAACAGAAACATAATTCTTAGTTCAGAAATCCTATAAAAACAAGTGACAGCTGGATTTGACCCTTGAGCTACTTTGACAACCCCGGCTTTAGGAAATGTAAGAGACAAGTAGATGAGGAAGTCAGGAGACAACCAAATATTTCTCGAGTATCTTCTCTCTGCCAGAGACTATGCTAAGTGCTGCTGAGGACGCAGCAGGGAAGGGAAATAAGCAAAATCCCTGCCCCTAGGAAGCACATGTTCTAAGCAGGAGATCCAAATAATAAACAAGATCATTTCAGGTTTGGTACTTGGTATAGAGGAAATGGACAGGATAATGAAATTAGACCATTTCAGAGAGGCAAAGACAACCCTTTTTATCTTTTGTATTAGTTTCCTGTAACGGCAATAACACAATGCAGCAAATCAAGTGGCTTAAAAAACAGAAATGTAGTTCTGGAGGCCGGAAGTCCAAAATCAAGGTGTCAGCAAGAGTATTTTCTACAGAAGCTTCAGGGAGAATCCAGCCTTTGCTTCTTTCAGCTCTGGTGGTCGTCAGCATTTCTTGGCATTACTTGCCATCGTAATGACTGCCTTAATCCCATCTCTGCCTCAATGAACACATTGCTTCCTTCTGTCTTAAATCTCCCTCTGCCAGAAGACACTTGTCATTAAAGTTAGGGTCCTCCTCTCAAGATCCTTAACTGTATCGGGGCGCCTGGGTGGCTCAGTCGGTTAAGCCTCCGGCTTTGGCTCAGGTCAGATATCACAATCGTGGGTTCGAGCCCCGCGTCAGGCTCTGTGCTGACAGCTAGCTCAGAGCCTGGAGCCTGCTTCCAGTTCTGTGTCTCCTTCTCTCTCTGCCCCTCCCCCTCTCATGCTCTGTCTCTCTCTCTGTATCAAAAATAAATAAAACATTAAAAAAATTTAAAAAAAAAAAAGATCCTTAACTGTATCAGTAAAGACCCGTTTTCTAAGTAAGGTAACATCTGGCAGGCTCAGACGATTCCTGAAGTAACTTGGCTGTATGAAATCACAGCCTGCTAACAAATAAATGTAGACCTCATGATCTACTGGAAAACCACCAATCTGCAGCCATCACCAAAACAATGGACTCAGGCCAAGACCACGGGGTGAAAGGCCACTGGAAGAAAGGATATTCACACAAACTCTATGTATTGACCAACAGACTACATGTTAATTGTCAAAGGGACAAGTACCTTTGCAATAAAGAAGCCTGGTGAAATGCTTCTGAACTAAGTAATCGGGCCTAGCACTGACCTCATCGGAAGTGACGCACTGACATACGCAAACTCACTTGCATGGATTTTCAACGGAAACGCGTGACCTGAATCTACACATGAGGAAACAAAGCAAAATTGAGGGACATTCTGCAGATTCTGAATTCTGAAGATCTGGATTTGCCAAGATAACAAAATAAGATATTCTTTATAGTAAGTCCTAAGTTGTGTTATATATTTTTTACATATGTGTCTCTTCTACTAGACCAAAGTCTTAATGGACAAATTCCATGTCTTACTCATCTGCACATCCCCAGCACCAAGAATGGGATACTAGTGAAATAACACAATTTAAAGTAGGTACAACAGATACTACTGAACTGCTGAAAACACCATGGAAGATTAGTTAATAACTTGAAAATATGATCACAATGTATTTAGTGAAAAACACAGTCCATACAAAAAAGTAGGATCATTTGTGATATGTTTTCAGGAAAAAGGTGAAAGAATTTTCATGAACATGTTAATAGTGGTCATCCCTGGGTGGGAGGAGTATCCTAGTTTTTACTTTCTTCTTTTTATAATACATTTATACATTTTATACATTTTCTGAGCATGCATTACCTTATAATAACGGTGTCTAATTATTAATGACACTAGTGCATTCTAAGAAGTAAAAGATGTGGCCTCTCTTCCCCTCCAAGCTTAATTAAAACTTACTATCGCACCTAAACTGTATACTAACATTTTAAAAAACATTTTCCTTTTTTTTTTGTACTTTAATAATTTATTTATTTTTTAATTTACATCCAAGTTAGTTAGCATATAGTGCAACAATGGTTTCAGAATAGATTCCTTAATGCCCCTTCCCCATTAGTCCATCCCCCCTCCTTATAAAACATTTTTCTTAAGTATGAGTCCCTACCCCCAGACCACTTAGTGTATTTTCAAAATGCAGATGCTTTGGCCCCACTAAGACCTAATGAATAAAAATCTCTAGGCGTAATATCTGGGTGGATGTCTTTGATAAAAATACTGGTGTTGATTGTTAGCTTTGTCATTCCTATACTAAGAGCCAATGTTTAGGGGCACCTGGGTGGCTCAGTCGGTTAAGCGTCTGACTTCGGCTCAGGTCAGGATCTGAAAGTCTGTGAGTTTGAGCCCCGTGTTGGGCTCTGTGCTGACAGCTCAGAGCCTGGAGCTGCTTTGGATTCTGTGTCTTCCTCTCCCTCTGCCCCTCCCCGGCTCATGCTTTTGCTCTCTCTTTCTCAAAAATAAACATTTAAACAAAATGTTTTTTAAAAGAACCAATATTAAAAAAAAAAAATGTTAAAAACCTAGGCTCCATTGCATAATATGTAAATTTTTATTAGCCCCTGTTTCTGAGACTATACTTATGTGTGTCTCTCCCCAGCATCAACCTTGAACTTCTGGAGGCAGGAAATTTTGTTTGCTTCTTCCTATGGCAATGACTGATGTGTAAGTAGCGCACCATCTGTGTTAGTGGGATGGATGGATGTTTGCATGCAAGAATGATAAACACCATTCACCTTGCTCCTTATTTCTGCCACCGTTTGCAGCCCAAATCTAGCATGCCTATCAGGAAAATACAGGCAGACCTCAGAGATATTGCCATTTGGTTCAGAGCACTACTATAAAGGAAATATTGCAAATAAGGTAACTCAAATATATTTTTTTGGTTTCCTGGTGCATATAAAAGCTCTATTTACACTATATTGTGGTCTATTAAGTGCGCAATAACATGTCGAAAACAAGGTACAACCTTAATTAAAAAATACTTCAGTAAAAAACACTAACCATCATCTGAGCTTTGGGAGAATCATAATATGCTGGTGGAGGGTCTTGCCTCGGGGCTGATGCCTACTGACTGATCATAAAGTTTGCCACATCAATTGACTTCATGAGTGATTTCTCTGTGAAATGTAGAAATGATTGCATTTCACCCACAGTTTAACTTCTTTCAAAATTGGAGTCAGTCCTCTCAAACCCTGTTGCTGCTTTAGCAACTCAGTCCATGTAAATTCTAAATCCTTTGTGGTCATTTCAACAGTCTTCACAGCATCTTCCCAGGAGTAGATTCCATCTCAAAAACTACTTTATTTTGCTCTTTCTCAAAAAGTAATGCCTCATCCATCCAAGTTTTATCATGAGATCACAACAATTCAGTCCCATCTTCCAGCTCCACTGCTAATTCTGGTTCTCTTGCTAATATTCACATCTGCTGTTACTTCCCCCACTGAAGTCTTGAACCTTCAATTTGTAAAAATCACAATTACCTGCAAAACACAACCAAGCAAAGTACAATAAAATGAGGTATGCCTGTAATCATGGTAGGCAGCTAAAATTGTAACCCGACCAAAACAGAAAACAATTTTAGAAATATGAAGTAATTCGAGTAAGTAGGTATTCTGCATAGAAATGACAATGAGGCATAAAGCTATGGAGTCATGCACAAGATATTTTTTAAATGCAAACCAAACTTTTCTGTAGCTTTTGATCCTTACCAGGCACTAGTCCAATACGATCAGGCTTTTGGCCATTATCCTTAATTAATTCAATTCTACATTAAATTCAATATTCTTCAATAACTCCCTTTTTCAAAAATGCATCTGAGGTATTGATGTTAACATTTTTATTAATAGCTATGCAATAATTGCATTCTGTATAACACTAATAGCAAGGATCCAAAAATAAGATAAACTGGAACTCAATTTTTCCTAGGCATTCTTCAACCCAATGTGTGTGGCCAATAAATTACCCAAAAACCCAGATCTTTATTAAGGGCTTAGTATCTATCAGATACTGTGGAAATTATGTATTCAGTGACCAGGGAGGTGTTTGTAAAAATGACCACGAATTCTCTTCTTGGAGTGTGATATTGCACTTCCCATCAAAAGATAGAGTCTATTTTCTATTCCTTGCATCATAGTTGGTCCTGTGACTGCAATGCAAGTGGTGGCCTTAAGTCCCGAGTGAGGGTACCTTTCCTGCAGGGTCTGGGGCCCTGACACCACCGTGTGGATGAGCCTGAGCTAGCCCGCTGGAGGGGACACATGGAGACACACCAAGGCTCTCTGGCCAATTGCAAGAGACACATCAGCAAGGCCTTCCTTAGTTACCTGGCCACCACTTAACTCATGGGCTGACTCTAGACACGTGGCAAGCCTAGGAGAAATCAGCTGACCTACCCAGACCAGAATTGCCTGACCTCAGAATCACGGCCTAAACGTGTGGTTGCTTTAACCTGCTACATTGCGGGTGGAGGAGGTTCCTAGCAAAGCTATCTGACTGAAACAGGCAATAGTTTTACAGTTCAAAACACTAGTGAAATGAATTCTTAATTAGGGACTGTTTTTACATTTATTTATTTTGAGACAAAGCAAAGTGGGGGAAGAGCAGAGAGTGAGGAGCGAGGGAGAAGCAAGAATTCCAAGCAGGCTCTGCACTGTCAGCGCGGAGCCTGCCTCGAGGCTCAAACTCATGAACCTGAGCTGAAGTTGGACGCTTAACCTACTGAGCCACCCAGGCGCCCCTTTATTCAGAGACTTCTGTGGTACATTCCTATAAAGTCAAATCTGCAAAGTCTCAATTCTATTTGCCTGAGAGGACAGACAAAACTGCTATCGGATGCCCACTGAGTGCACTGAGGCTTGGAGGAAACACCACAGCTTATTCAGCAAACATTTACTGAGCATCTATAGAGTCTACAGGAGTACAATGATGATCAAATAACTAAGGCTCTGCCCTCAAAAGTCCTAGTCAAGGAAATGGAAAAACACAATAGTGATCAGAGAATTCAAATAAACTCTGATCATCTCTGTGAAGGAGTCAGGCATTCTGGAGGCGACCAGGAGGGTGAGGAAAGAGAAGGGAGGAAAGGCGTCCTGGTCCTACCACCGCAGTCAGATCTGAGAGATAAAAGGAGTCGGCCAGAAGTGGGGGATGGGAGCGTTCGGGGTCAAGGGGAAAGGAGGGAGCCAGGATCCCATTTGTTGTACCTTCAGGTAGTGCCCTGGGATTGGAAACCAGAGCACAGAAATGGGAAGGCAGCAGACAAGAGGGAGGGGG
>NC_043702.1:146505497-146588014 GCF_006229205.1 Suricata suricatta
AAAAAAAAAATTGTTAAGGGTGGATTAGGGACTTACTAATGCAATGGGGAAGCTAGTTTACAGGCAAGATTTGGAAGCTGAGTTTTGACATTTTGAGTCTGGGGCATCCACAGGAACCTGGATGGGAATGGGCACCGGGAACATGCTGCTCATAGAGACTTGGAAGCTGCAGATGCAGACATAAGGTGGTGGACATAGAGACATTCCCCAAGAGCCTTTGGGGTTATGCCCCTGGGAAAGTAACCTTCCTTTCCGTTGTCTGCGTCTAAAAGTGAAGATATTAATCATCATGTGACAGGGATGTGGTGAAAATTACACGTCATGATGTTAAACACAATACTTGGTACATGATAGGCATTCGACACAGGCTTATTGTGAATGAGAATCAAGAAGAGAATGTATTCAATTGTATTCAGTGCGAAATGGGTGGGGATGTGGGGGGCTCCAGTATTTATGAGACAGGCTAAGGAGCAAAGGATACTAAAAGAAAATAAGTAAGTAAACAGAAGAAAGTAAGAGAGCAGGCAGATAACCATCTAGAAAACTGCTTACTAATAATAAGCCTGCTAACTTCCAAAAAGATCATACACACTGGCCAATAATTCCTCCTCTGTGTATCTATCCTAAAGTAATAATAGTGCTTTTTTGTTTTGTTTTGTGTTGATTTGATTTTTAAGAACAGGGGAACATGGATGGTTCAGTTAAGCATCGTCTCTTGATTTCTACTCAGGTCATGATCTCACAGTTTGTGGGTTTGAGCCCCTCATTGGGCTTGGTGCTAACAGCAGGAAGCCTGCTTAGGATTCTTTCTCTGTCTCCTCTCTCTCTTCCCCTTCTGCTCTTTCACTCTGCATTCTCTTTCTCTCAAAAAAAAAATTAAGAACAATATTTGTATAAAATGTTTGTTGTGCTTTAAAAAAAACATAAAGAGGGGCGCTTGGGTGGTTCAGTCAGCTAAGCATTCGACTTCAGCTCAGGTTATGATCTCATGATTTGTGAGTTCAGCTCCACACTGGGCTCTGTGCTGTCAACACAGAGCCCGCTTCAGATCATCTAACCCCCTCCTCTCTCTCTGCCCCTCCCACACTCCCTCACTCTCTCTCTCTCTAAAATAATCATTAAAAAATCTTTTTTTTAAAAAGCATAAAGAACATAAACAAAGGAGAGTTATAAAAACTGGTAAATTTACAGGACTTATTTTATAATGGGGGTGGTCAGTCCGAGTTGAGACAGTGATGAGAGCTAAGGATGTTCATAAACCAGAACAAAATAGACCTGTTAATAGAGATCAGAGAACATGATTTGAGAATTTCTGATTTTTGTGACTTCCTTAATTCGTTACAAGGAGTATGCACTGTTCACACCCCAAAACCCCTATGTAAAAAAATAACTAAATAAAAGGAAATACAAATATTTCACTGGGGTGGGGGTGAGGATACTCACCTGGCTTCCAATGTCACTCATAATAAGACCTCTATCTTTCTATGACGGTTTCTAATGATTCTAATGATTCCTCATCATATAATCCTCCTCCTGCTAAACTCGGCTTGTTGGATTGTTTGAGTTTTCCTACTTCCCACCCTCCTTCCCTCTGCTAGAATGCTGCTTCATCGGGATGAATGCCTGACCTCTAACTAGACAGGCCTGTTTCCAAACACGCCTCTCCCAGCATCCCCCCACCCCCCACCCCGCCCTCTGACCCACCTGGATCTTATCTCTAATCTCCCTTTCTGGTCAGTGACTATGGCTTTGTGTTTCCTTCCAGGCATTACCATTTCATTTCATGCCAAAATATACCCTCAGGTCATTCAACGGACAAGCTTGGGAGTGGAAGGGAAAATCTTCACTCTAAAATCATTGCAAAATTCTGTGTGTGTGCACATATGTGAGGTTTTTTTTTTTGAAAGAGAGGACCCATAACTTTCACCAGATTCTCAAATTTCCCATGACTCAAAAGATGATAAGAAAGACCATTCAATTCTCATTTGGTCTTTTTGTTCTACCGCCTCCTCCAGGGTGTACCCCGCTTGGTGCGTCTCCTGGAAAAGGACCTTGAGCAAAACAGGTATTTGAATTCAGCTGAATGGAGTAAACACAGACGTTGGCATTAACCAAGTTGGAAAGGGGGAAATTTTTTTAAAAAAGAAGAAAAAAAAAACCCTGTTAACTCTTCCAGTGTAAAGATTCTATCTCAACCCACACAGGCACAGAAGTGAAAGTGAAATCATTGTATTTTCTTCAAAACCTAGGGCCCAGCTGGGCTGGGATTAGAGAATCAGGCGAGGTTGTGTGCAGTTTTCAGTCTGCCCCTGAGTCACTTCTATTTTGAGTAATAATTCTCTCAAACTCACTATACCTCATTTCCTATTTGTGCAACACGGAAAATAATTCTTGCCCCTTATCTACCCAGTGAGGAGGTCGCCAGGAAAACAGATGACACACAGAATGCTTTCTGAACACTTCATTAGGCAGTCTCCACAAATCTTTTCATCAGAAGGCCTGTGGTTGCAAAGGCCCGCTCAGCTGTGGTGCTCGTTTTGATGTCCCGATGCTTTCTTTCAGGTCTAAAATATTTCCAAATGTGCTCAAGTTTAACATCGACGGTAGGGAAAAGCTTGGGCTGGAATGCGCTCTGACCACACTCCAGACCAGCATTTCTCAATTTTTAACCCGTATTCCCATTTGATAAGCATAAGAAATCCCGCTCCCTCTTTAAACTTTGTATGTGGAAAACAATGGTTGATTTTTCCCCCTTTTCAATGTACACTCTTCTATAATAAATACGACTCACAGTAAAAAAGAATGAACTATCGATCTGTAACAACGTGGATGAATCTCAAAAGTGTTACACTCGAAGCCAGTGCAAAAAGAGTACATTGTGTAGGATTTTATTCACATAAAATTTTCTGAAAAAGCGAATGACTCTGCATAACAGATGAGCAAGTGCCGGGGGAGGGGAGGGGTGGTAGGGCAGGAGGGGCTCCGGGGAAATTCGGGGAAATTTGGGGAAAGGGGTGATCAAGATATTCCCTACCTTGACTGTGACATTTTCACAATGTATGCGCACATCCAAACTTATTGCATTGTATGTGAAGCATCCCTCAATAAAGTTCTTTGTAAAAATTGTGTGCCGCTGGCTCCTGGGTGGCTCACTTCGTTGGGTGTCTGACTCTTGGTTTTGGCTCAGGTTATGATCCCAGGTCATGGGATCAAGCCCTGCATTGGGCTCTACAGTGAGCATAAAGCCTGCTTAAGATTCTCTCTCTCTCTCTCTCTCTCTCTCTCTCTCCCTCTACCCCTCTGTCTAGCTCTCTTTCTCTCTCTTAAACCAAATTTTTTAAAAAGTTGTATTCTGCTGAATTATTTTCAAGGACATTGAACCCCGTCCATCATTTCCCCCATAAAAACTGTTCTAAAAAATGAGCTTACCAACCCTCTAGACTGAGTCTCTGATTCATTCTTTAACTGCCGAGACTCAGTACAGCAAGCATGCATTTAACACTGAGTGCTCGCCATTTCCACAGAGGTCTGGTGGCTTCAGGCCCCGTGCGTTCATTCCGTCCCTCCCTGTAAGCAACCTCCTGCTTCTTTCTCCTGCTCTTCACGCTTCATTCCAGATGCAGCTCAGGAATCTCCTGAGGCTGAGTCAGTCCCCTGCTGGGGTTCCTGCAGCCCTGGGTATATTTCTAGCCACCACTCACCACTTCAAGCCGGTGAACTGTACATCTAAAGGGGTTCTTAACCCTGTGTTGTGCCTCAGTCACCTTCAGCAGTCTTGTGAAGACTACTAGTATGTTTGCACCAAGCTATGTCCTGGAAAACTGTTCACTGAGTGCCAGGGAAATTCAGATACATGTACCTGAAACCACATTGTTCTTCGGCCACCTTATAACATGTTCTGTCATTCTCCAAGCATTAACATTAGGCCATGAAAAGAGAATATATGTAGATTGAGGCGATTTAGAGGAAGTCAGCAACCCACCATGACCTCCCTGTGTCTGTCCTATGTGGCCTTCACATGGGTGCTGTGGCTCTGGAAACATGAAGAATGTAAGAAATTCCCTTGGCTCAGTCTTTCCCTCCCCATTGCAGCAGAAGATAATGCAAGATGCTTTGTCCCAACCACGCCTCTCTCTTAATATTTCTAAATACTTCCTTTCTTCTCTTTACTGTTGCAGTTCTTGGCGAGAGCATTTCGTAAGAGTGTAAAAATGATGAAGTAGGTTCAAGTGAACTGGAGTAACAATGAAGCACCTTGTGGGGAAAAACCCTGTTCGCTGTGTGAATTTTCACATGACCCTCTTCGGTCTCATGCTGCATACTCAACCATGCGCTCCGGGGCCCAGCTGGTGTGTGCAGGCTCAGGCCGTAGAAGGAAAAGGCATCTCCTCCGCCTCCCACTCTGTGCAACCCATTTCCTCCAGCATTTGAGGAGGACAGGTTTCTTCACTTCCAGCAGAGTTCACATGAACTAAGGTGAGTTTAAAACTGTGACCTTAAAACCTCTGTTTTCACTCCCACCCAAGAAATTTTTAGAAGCCACTCTTACCCTAAATCAGTCAAATTCAAAAGCATGTTGAGCAAGCCTGTTATCCACCCACACCCCTACCCTGTCAGAGCCCTAAACATCTGCAACATTAAAAATGAGATAAGCGGTTTAGGAAGCTGAGTATGTGAAGATAGTGGCTCGGCCTGCACAAGGACTTGGGAGGTCCCGCAGACTCCCGAGTGAGGACAGACCCAGCTCGCTGGGGGAGAGGGGCACAACTCGGAAGGAAGCTGGCTGATGCGCAGAACATTCTGCCCATGGCAGAAATGAGCGTCTTTCCCGTCTTCACTCTCTCGCCTTTCATCCACAAACGTGTTCAAATTGATTGCATTGGAGAGTAGTAACAACTACCTTTACACCACTTCTCCCCAGAGTTAGCAAACTGCTGCCCCGCTATCTCTGTGTTCTAACTTCTTGAGCACGGTCCGTGGCTGGTGTCCTCACTTCCTCCCTTTTGCTCTCTTCTCTAACCTCTCTCAGCTCTGCTTCCAGTCACCAGCCTCTGCGCTAGACTGCAGTCAGTCTATTAAAAAGGAGAGTGCCAAGGTCAATGACTCCATAACTGCCCATTGGATTCGGTAGATGGCTTGGAGTCCTTGGCTGGCCCAGTCCAGGTGACCCCTGGCACTCCTTCCACCTGGAAACAGTCCTCCCTGTCTCCTTCTACCTCTTAGTTGTGCCTGCATTTTCCTGAAATGCTGTGGTGCCTGATTTTCCTCTTCTAGTGCTGTGGTCTTAATCTAACCATTTTCCTTAGGAGATTTCATCAGCTGGCCTTGAAACTTTTTTGCTCATGAATCTCCTAAAATAAAAATCTACATATCTCTATGCAAAGTCTAGTCTGACATCCACATTTAAAAATTTTTTTTCTGTTTTTTATTTATTTTTGAGAGACAGAGAGAGACAGCACGAGCAGGGGAAGGTCAGAGAGAGAGGGAGACACAGAATCTGAAACAGGCTCCAGGCTCTGAGCCAGCTGTCAGCGCAGAGCCCGATGCGGGGCTCGAACCCATGAACCATGAGATCATGACCTGAGCAGAAGCCGGATGCTCAATTGACTGAATCACCCAGGCGCCCCTGACATTCACATTTTAACCCAAGTTCAAATGGTTGCAAAGAATCGAGTTTATGGCGTTTTGTACATGCACCAGATCCCTAATAGTCAACAATTGCACTTTACTTTTTTTTTCTGTTTTAAGTTCTATTTCCATTCTATTTGCCCCACAGGGTTTTTTTATTTTTTTACTAGCTTTCTTGAAATATAAATCACATATCATGCAATTCATCCACTTAAAGTGTATAATGTAATGGTTTTTGGCATATCTACAGAGTTAGGCAATCATCACCACAATCCATGTTAAAACATTTTCATCACCCCAAAAAGAAACCTTGTACCGATTGGCAATCACTCCCCCTTCCCTGCTCACCTACCACAGCCCTAAGCAACCACTAATCTACTTTTCATCTATAGGTTTGCTTATTCTGGGCATTTCATACAAATGGAGTCATACAATGCGTGGTCTTTTGTGACTGGCTTCCTTCACTTAGCATAATGTTTCAGGGTCCATCCATGTTGCAGCACATCTGTATTCATTCCCTTTTATTATCCAATAATATTCCACTATATGGATATCCTACATTTTGTTCAGTCATCAGTTGGTGGACATTTGGGCTGTTTCTACTTTTTGGCAAATATGGACAATGCTACAATAAACAACCAAGTACAAATGTTTATGTTACCCACAGATTTCAAACCCAATTTATTTCTATGTTTCAAAGGGTTTTTTTTTTTATCAATAAGCTTTTCATGTATCTCATCCACTAACTATATACATAAATTAAAAATACAATTAAAAATTAGAAACAAAATTAAAATAAAAAAGTTTCTGTGATTATAATTCACCAAATACACATGTAAAAATTGTACTGAGTAGTAATACTGAGTAGTAATAAATTCCAATTATTGGTAGTACCCAATTAATCAAAGCATCAGAAGCACATTGTAAAATTTGACCATTATTAAGCATAAAAAGTAAAATTTTGTTGGAAATATATCCACTCATAGAGATGAGCTGGGTTTATTTTCTGATTATTAGTTCATGGGTCTGTGGATGCCTTTTGATCACACTGAAACAGTTTGGCATAATTACATCTTCCTTTTTTTTTTTTTTACAGATCCAATCACCGAGAAACACTTCAAAATACACAAATGATGGAATGGAAGTATTCTACTTAGAGCCATGTTGCTCAAATCTTTGGCATCCAGGCTAGCCAGAGCCCCACAATCACTTTGTAATCTGTCATCAAAAATTATGTTTAGGTCTCCCTCCAAACGTGTTAAGTGCAAACAGCCTGAACCACCTGATTTGTAAAAGGAAGTGCCACCCAGTCCTTAGTGCCTCGCTTTCTCACACCTGCATCAGTACTTAGAATGGCCCCTTTGTTTGGAGCCCAGGTTTTTGACACTCTCCAAACATATCATAGTAAGGTGGCAGAAAGGCAAGAGATATGCATTTTTCCTGTTAAGTGGGAAGTTGACTTTTTCTCAGGGGGATCTATTTCAGAAAAAGGTATATATATCAACAATAAACACTTGAAAATCCTTTCCTCACTCAGACTGTGATTTCATTTCCTTCAACCACTTTGACTCTCAACTCCATAGCTCCAGCTAGGCCTCCACTGACTGAGCCCCGGACCCTCAGCCCACAGTGCACTGCTTGGCCAGCCCTCAGGTCCCTCAAGAGTCCCACATATAGCCAATCTTCCCCAAACCTAGCTCCCTGTCCATGTTCCCAGGCACCCTCATCCACTCTGTTCACCACACTGCCACTAGATC
This sequence comes from Suricata suricatta, assembly GCF_006229205.1. Lineage (NCBI taxonomy): Eukaryota > Metazoa > Chordata > Mammalia > Carnivora > Herpestidae > Suricata > Suricata suricatta. The sequence continues at coordinate 146,512,883 of NC_043702.1, forward strand.
GGTATGCTACACTATGCTACTATGATCAAGTCATTGACCTATTTGAAATCCTTCATGGGGGCCCCAGATCTATCTTGAACTTTTACATATAAAGCGTCTCCTCCAAGAGACAGAGTGAAGCCAGATCCTCTCCAGAGGGAGGGAGCAAGGTCTCAGGCTCCAACCTTCTAACACCCAGTTAAAAAGAGCAAGACCAGGAGACAGGACAGGTTAGTAATTAAAAGGATGGACTCTCAGGGTGCCTTGATGGTTGAGTTAGTTGAGCATCTGACTTCTGCCCGGGTCATGATCTCATGGTTCACAAGTTCGAGCCCCATATCAGGCTCTGTGCTGACAGCTCAGAGCCTGGAGCCTGCTTCAGATTCTATGTCTCCTTCTCTCTCTGACCCTCCCCGGCTTGTGCTCTCTCTGTCTCTCCCTCAAAAATAAATAAAAACAGTCAGTTAAGCGTCCAATTTCAGCTCAGGTCATGATCTCATGGTCTGTGGGTTCAAGCCCCGCTTCGGGCTCTGTGCTCATGGCTCAGAGCCTGGAGCTTGCCTCAGATTCTGCATCTCCCTCTCTCTCTCTCTGCCCCTCCTCCACTCACACTCTGTCTGTCTGTCTCTCTCTTTCTCTCTCTCTCTCTCAAAAGCAAATAAACATTAAAAATTTATTAAAAAAAAAATAAAAACATTTTAAGTTTTTTTAAAAAATAAATAAAAGGATGGAGTCTGGAATGAGACTACCCAATTAAAGGCAGTCGCTCGAGGGGTAACCTTGGGTGAAACCTTTGACCTCTGTCAGCCAGTTTCTTCATCTACAGAGGATAATAATACTATCTTTCTTAAAGGGTAGGTATAAAGATGAAATGATGAAATGTATATAATGTGCTTAGTGCAGTGCCTGACTCATGATAAATCAGAGTAAGACCTCAATTAATCTTAGTGGCCAACATCATGAAATAAACCACCAAAGTCTTGAGAATCCAAATCCATTACAAATTGGGAAAGCTCATTTTCCAGCCTCATCTGCAGTCTCTCCCCAACTCTTCCCCCACCAAGCTCCCCATCCCATACCATTGCTCTCTACCTCTCTCCCGAATCAGGTTTTCCCAGCCCTGAGTCTTTGCTCTTACCCTTCCTCTCAGCTAGAATTCTTTCTTTACCATCTCCCTGGTGAATGGCACCTTCCCAACACCCTCCCTAGTTGCTTTGTCTCAAGTCTCCTTTGCTGATCACTCTAATTCTTCCAGAACTCTCAAAGTTGGAGTGCTCCAAAGCTCAGTCCTCGGACCCCTCCTCTTATCTATCAATGTTCTTTTTATGATCTCCCTAAGTCACCAGTCTTAAATATTTATATCCTGATCATTTCCAAATATGTAACCAGATCAGATGTTTCTCTCCAATTAGTGACCTCCACTGGATATCAAGTGGACATCTCGACATGGACAAATATGGCCTTACCCCCAAGTCTGTTCCATCTGCATGTTGTCCCCCACACGTTGTTGGCAAACTTCAGCCTTCCTATTGCTCATGCCCAAAATATTTCATATCAAACCCATGATAAGTCCCATTGGTTGTCCCTTCAAAAATATACCCAGAATCTGATCACTTCTTTTCCCCTGTACTGTCATGAACCCTGGTGAGAGCCATTATCCTCTCTTGTCTGGCTTACTGCAATGGTTCCTAACTGGTCTCCAGGCTTCAAACTTGTTCCTACAAGTCTATTCTCAGTATAGCAATTGGAATGACCTTTTCAAAATCTTGGTCTCATCATGTTCTACTCTGCTCAAAACCTAGTAGTGGCTCCATATTTCTTCATACTTCTTTCATTATAAAACTCAAAGTCCTTTTTGTTTTAATGTTTATTTGCTTATTTTGAGAGCAAGTGAGAGCAAGAGCAGGGGAGGGGCAGAGAGAGGGGGAGAGAGAATCACAAGCAGGCTCCACACTGTCAGCACAGAGCCTGATGCAGGGCCCAGTCCCATGAACTTCGAGATCATGATCTGAGCCAAACTCAAGAGTCAGACCCTTAACCGACTGAGCCACCCAGGTACCCTTCAAAGTCATTAAGACAATGCCTAACAGTCCAAGTCCTTTACTTCTCTAACCTCATCTTCAATTACTTCCCCCCCACTCCCTCCATTCCAGGCACACTGCCTTCCTTTTTATTCCTAAATCTTGCCTTCTATTTGCCTTAGCTATTTTCTCTGCCTGAGGACCATCCACCAAGATCCCCACATGGCTAACTCCCTCAGCAACTTCAAATTTTTGCTCATATCTCGTCTTCTCCCTGAGAATTGCCCTGAGCTGAGCGGCTCGGACACAGACACCTGATCCCAGAGCATTTCTACTCTCTACATGGTTCCCCAGGACGCTCTATGTCAGAACTAATCTTACCTGGGCCTCTGAGGAAGTGAAAATTAAAAACTTCACTTTGCTGAGTCTCTCCTCTGGTCCCATGCTAGGTCTTTTTTAAGAAAAGGAACCATCCTGATTTCATAGGGTCAGGTCACTTGACCTAGATCACCAGGCTTATAAACAACAGAGACTCGCAGAGTCATGTCTGTCTGATGCCTACACGGCACCCTTTCTTCAGACCACTCTGCTTAATGCTAGATGCTCATGTCCTTGCCCTGCCCCTCTGCCTGTAGAATGTTAACCTACTTCCAGTTCTGGAGAGTCAAATGAAAGGCAGTTAGCTTAGGGGTTTTTGTTTTTTGTTTTTTGGCTTGTTCTTTTAATGCCAAGTCACTGTGTTATGACCAACAATCTAAGCTGGAAACAAACAAAACAAATGTGTAATACATTCCACGTTTTCATGTAGAGGTGCTAATGACAGAGTAGCTTTGAGCAGGAAGGTGGACTAAGATGGAATCTTGCTCTGAGTCCCGCTGGGCTCCTGGATGGCTATTCTTTCTCCCATCCAACCCCCTCCTTAACTATTCTCCAAGAGAACACAAGAACTCCAACCAACTGATGATGTACTTTCCATATTTAACATTCCTTGTTGGTGAGTAGTCATTTTTATGAGCTAAGAGGCATTCTCCACAGTGACACCGGGGCATTAGAGTCATTCTCCCCGGCTCAAATTCTCCCTCTGCCACTGTCTGGGAGTGCTACGTGAATGATTTAGCCTCTAAGTTTTAGTGTACTTAGCTTTAGGCTATTCAAAATAAAAGTTCCTCCTTTATAGGGGCTATAAGGATGTTCAGACAGAGTGCAACTAAGTACTTAGCACAGTCGCTGCACAGGGCACGTGAACACTCGGGGCAGGGGTGGGGGCGGTCATTATTTTGTGGTTGTTCCGCAGGTGGGGGTGGGTAGGGGGACACCAGGCCCCACTGCTCCCCACTCACGACTCAAGACACTATGGAGGACAATCATCTTATCAGGTCCTATAGTCCACGTCCATCTCGTGAAATGATCTTAAGATGTTTGTTAATACCAGTAAACACAAATTTCTGACCTCCTTGTTAGAGGAATGTTGGCATTTAGTTCCGAGTGCTTACCTTAAAGGACCCACTTTCATATTATAAAAATAAAAGAGTCACTCTAAATACAAATGGTTACGAATTTTATCCTTATCTAGAATCCACATTCCCAGCAAGAATTCTATAAACTTTCTTTCCGACTCTCAGGAAACTCTGCAGCTTCCTGCCACTTCCCCTATTAATCCAGTTGTAGTCACATCTCCTCTCTGTTATTCAACGACATGATCAAATAGGAAAACAGACCTCCTAAAAATTCAACTGAAGTTAGACATCGGCTCTTAATATCCACTTCATTATTGTACGCTTTTATTATTCATTCTTTAAAAGACAGCTAATTCAAGAAGCTTAGTTATGCAAAACTTCAGAATAATGGCAAAGACCATTTCTTTTTTCCTTTTTCTAAACATTGTAAGACAGCAGCTTTACCATTTATCTTCATTTTCACTTTCCAGGAACGGGAAGAAATATTTAAGGAATTTCACCAACAAATTACCAGACAGAAAGAGGATTTACCAGACTACTCGAAATCTCTGAAAACAAGTTAAAAGTTAGTAAGAAGTTCCTAGGCATTATCCCCTTTCCAGCCTTCTTATGCGTATTCAAGTGACAACATACCAGCCAGCTGCTCAGTTTGATTTTCTGCTGTACTTTTCCTAGGTGCAAAACGTTTGACCCCGCAGACTAGGTGACTCAGCACATTCAAATTGTAGGTCTCAGGTTTAGAGGCTGGATGCCTTCCTCTCCTCTTGCAAGTACTGGAGAGAAGATACCAGGATGGAATTTTCTTCTTTTTTTTTTTTTCTTAAGGTTTGAAAGGTCAAAGATTCTAAACCTATGCTTCTCTACAAAAAGCAAATGGATGAACAAATATAAAACAAAAGGAAGTAAGATTGGCGAAAAACAATTCTATCTGATTGCTAAAGAGATCGTAGTACTGACACATTAGCATTTAAATCGCCCCAGGAGGACATGGGGAAAAATACCTCACCGATGCTTAGGTGCTCGGGAAGATGGCAAAGTTTGCAGCTTTTTCCCTCCTATTGTTTAACTGGAGCAGCTCTTTCCACCAGCAGGATGACCAGACCTTGGTGAAGGAGAGACAGGCATTGAGAAAGCTAATGGTTTACACAAAGGCAAAGAAACTTTTTTTTTAAATTACAAAGACAGTAAAGCTGAGAAATGGAGAATTGAGCAGTATACTTTTCTAGTGGCACATATACTAGTGGTAGAGACTATCAGACCACAAGGGGAGGTTTTCAAAACATAGATTTACAGCCCCCTTCCTGTTCCCAATTCTGATTCAGTAGGTGTGTGGGGTGGGGCCCAGGAATCTGTAAAATACTCGCCCAAGTGACTTCTTTGCACGGCTAAGTTTGGGATGAGACAAAGCAGATAAACAAAGGTGCAGCAAAACAAACGGTGAGTCACACCTCCCCCAGTCCCACTGTAAATTGTGTGGATAAAAAGTCAGAGAGTTACTTTAAAATTGAGGGAAGATGCATCTTCGGATGCTAAAGCTGTTAGTAAATATCAGTGACATACTCTGAATTGTCTTAACTTTAAAAATTCCCAATGAAATCCTAACTTTAAAAAGTTATTTTAGGACATGACCTTGTCTCCCAGTTCCTGTTTATAGTGATGAGCTACACATATCTTTGTGCCTGAAACAAAGACTCCTTAGCCACGCCCTGTGTTTGCTAGTTTCCTTCAGTTCGCTCACATTATCTTCACAGCAACCCCTGGAAATAGCTACTCCTATCCCTATTTCACAGATGAGGAAGTGGAGGCCAGGAAATGCAAATCGTTTTAGCAATAAAGCCAAGATGTGAATGGTAGCTCTTACTGGTTTGGTTGAGTTGGTTGGTTATTGGGAGGAATTTACACATGAGATTTGGATCTGTTCAAATCTTATTATTATTTTTTAAAATAATTTTTTAAATGTTTTATTTATTTTTGATACAGAGAGTGACAGAACATGAGAGGGGGAGGGGCAGAGAGAGAAGGAGACACAGAACCGGAAGCAGGCTCCAGGCTCTGAGCTAGCTGTCAGGACAGAGCCTGACGCGGGGCTCGAACCCACGAATGTGAGATTGGACCTGAGCCGAAGTCGGAGGCTTAACCGACTGAGCCACCCAGGCGCCCCCTGTTCAAATCTTAAAAGAAATTTCAGGCCTGTAGAATCCTCAGACATTCAGCCAACTTCAGTTGAGGTGGGCATGGTGCCAGGCGCCGGGCAGATACGAAGAGATGCAAACAGCTCCCTGGCGGAGAAGGGCCCTTCCACAATGTGGTGGAGAGGAAGAGGAACAGTCTCCATGAGGTTCTTCTAGACTTCGTTCAATGATCTGCCCCACTGTCTCCAGGAGCATACTCTTTGCCATCTGAACTGTCACATCTGCGCTCTTGATTTAGAAATGTGTTCACCCAAATCGTGGGCGCAGTGTGAGGGACGTTGGTGGGAGGGGCTGGCTGGGGCCCTCTTTGAAAAGCCTTCACAGAGGATGTGGCTTGCGAGCTAAATGTTGAAGGAGGAAAACGACTTCACTAAGCAAAGGAGAGAAAAGGGTGTTCTAGGCCCAGAGCAGCATGTGCAGAACCTGCCTGGTCTAGCAGGAGACCTAAGGTGAAGGTGCAGCTGAGGGTAGGGCCGGTGGAGGGGGAAGGGAAGCTAGAAAAAGACAAAGAAGGGGATTTTATGCTGGGTGAGGAGTTTAGATTTTAAGACATGCACAAGGAACCAGCAGTGGCTTTAATGCAGCAGAGTCATAGGACTGAATTCATATTTTGTTTTATTTTTTAATGCTTTTTCATTTTTAAGAGAGAGAGAAACAAAGCGTGAATGGGGGAGGGGCAGAGAGAGAGAGGGAGACAGAACTGAAGCAGGCTCCAGGCTCTGGACTGTCAACACAGAGCCCAACACGGGGCTCAAACCCACAGACCGAGAGACCATCACCTGAGTCGAAGTCAGATGCTGAACCTACTGAGCCACCCAGGTGCACGTTGAATTTGTATTTCGGTGCTTGCCACAGGGGGAGAAGGAGCTGTACACAGGGCACAGAAGGAAGGCTGATGGGATGTGCCAGAACAGATCCAGGCCAAACTAAAGCAACAATCCTAAGGTTAAAAGAGGGACTTCACTGGAGAAATTTCTCAGGTTCAGGGTGCAAGCTTTGGAGTCAGCTGGCTGACTACTGGCTTCAGACCTCTGGCTGTGGCTCACAGGCAAGTTTTGGGCAGCCACTTGGGTGGCTGGCTGCACCCTGAGGGGAAGGTAGGGAAGAGGGGAGAGTCCAGGACTCCCCCAAGGTCTCTTAGTGGGCGGGTGAAGGCACCATCAATCAGGCTGGAGACACAGAAGAAGGACCTATGTCTGAAACAAAAGGCAGTGCGTTTGGTTTTGAACATGTTGAGTTTGGGATCGTACAGGATTTTCTTATATTAATAGGTAGTTGGAGATGCAGATTTTCAAAATGATCAGAACTAGGACAGCAGATTCATTAGTCATTTGAGAGCACATGTGAAGCCCTGGAAATGGAGTTTCAGGGAACACTGATTCATAGGGCACATTGACAGGAAACCAAAGTAGCAATTATTTTCTTCAAAATGGAAGCTGTAGTTCAGGTTTATCAGAAACATAGGGCCGTTCAACAAATAGATTCTGAGCACCAACTACATGCCAGTCACTACCCTGGAGCCTAAGATTTGAACAAGGAGAGCAACCCACCAAGAGCTCACCCTGTCACTGGGGAGATAAGGCAGTCCACCCAATGTGGGAAGGCCGCTCAGAGGGAAGCAGGCAGGCTGTAGGCAGAGGGCAGAGATGTTGAGCACCCGTGGAGGCCCACGCTGGCTCCAGGGGTCAGGAGGCTCCTTCTAAGCCTTATCCCATTAACCCTTACAAAAACCCAATGAGGTAATATGGATATTATCTCCACCTTAAAAATAAGGAGACCAACCCATAGAGATGTTAAGTAACTTGCTCTAGTTTCTTGCTAGGTAACAAGAGAAGACCAAGACTAGCTGATAGCTAGTAAGCTTTTAAAGAGGCCCTCGACCCAAACAGCCTCGCTCCAGACAGAGTCCTGGCTCCCTGAATTGCCTCTCACTGTCTGATAAATGCTCAGAGAAAACGGGAGTTAAAGAAGGAAGAGGAGATTAATAGCACATCACTGTGGTTAAGAGCCAATGGTTACGGTTGTATCTGGAAATAGCAGGTGGTTGGTGTCTGCTATATTATTATTTAAAGCATGACAGCATCGCAGAGAAGTGGTCAGAAGCCCCAAATTTAAATGTCAGCTCACTATTTGCTAATTCTGTAACCTGGGAACAAAAAATGACCTCCGTGAACCTGTTTTCTTTTCATCACAACTCAAAGATTATCCTGAAGATAAAACCACATGAAACACAGATCAGTCTCAAGCACGCAGTGTTGTCCTCAGCAGCTGGTGGAGCTGGAGAAAGGTCCCCATTGCAGGTACAACTTCTGCATAAAACGCTGAAGCTCAGAGTGGACACAGCATCCACACAAGATTGTGGGGGAACCTGGCTGTCTCAGCCCATAGAGGATGCAACTTTTAATGTATGGGGCGTGAGTTTGAGCCTCGTGAGATTAAAAACAAACAAAAAAAAGTAAACAGGGGCACCTCGGTGGCACAGTTGGTTAAGTGTCCAACTTCAGCTCAGGTCATGATCTCGCAGTTTGTGGATTCAAACCCCATGTTGGGCTCTGTGCTGACAGCTCAGAGTCTGGAGCCTGCCTTGGATTCTGTGTCTCCCTCTCTCTCTGCTCCTGCCTTGCTCATGCTCTGTCTCTTTCTCTCTCAAAAATAAATAAACATTAAAAAGAAAAGTTACTACAGTTTAAAAAAAAAAAGGAAACAAACCAAGATTGTTAATGACTATTAATTGTTAATAACAATGAATAACTAATTGACATTCTGACAAAACAAAAACCTAGGTGGATAAAAATGTCACTTTGGGAACTACAACTGGCCTTACCAATTATTAAAGAAAATTAGATTAATTTTATGAGTCACTGAAAATTAGCTCAGGTACACTAGAGGAAATCTTGTTTCACTAAAAACTCAGTTCATTCCAAAGTGACTCAAGAAGAAAGGACAGGTTTCTTCCGCATTGCACCTTTTCTCCCTCTACTTTCCCCATTCTGGGATAAGAGTATTGGGGTTATAAGTTCGAGCCCCACATTGGGTGTAGAGATTCGTTAAAAATATAAAATATAAAAAAATAAAATATTGTCCCTTATAAGGTAGAAACAAAATGACAAAATGAAAGCAAATTAGTTCTTGGGAAGAACAGACACCAAGATCCCAAAATGCCCCATAAAGTGCCATAAGAGGGACCTCCACTGTGCCATGGTGTCCAGGAAGATGGTTCTCAGCCGGCAGGTGCAGGCATCATTATAAAAGGAGAAACCACAGAGGCGTCTGGGTGGCTCAGTCAGTTAAGTCTGACTCTTGATTTCAGCTCAAGTCATGATCTCTTGGTTTGTGAGATCGAGCCCCGCGTGCTGACAGCACAGAGCCTGCTTGTGATTCTCTCTCTCTCTCTTTCTGCCCCTTCCCCACTCACACTCGCTCCCTTTCTCTCTCAAAAATAAATAAGTAGCTGTGTTTTAGCTTATGGGCAAGTAATAAATTATATCATGTATCTTGAATGTATCATAGATAAGCTGCTATATAACGATTGCCACTTCAGATAGCTGTGAAATTAAGTGATTAACTAGTTGGTACCTAACCTTCTAATTTCTGTATAAGTCTAATTACATGAAATAGAAGTGGGGGTTTTGATTTTTTACTTTGCTTTTCTGTTTGGAGTATCATTGTAACTACTGTATTGTAAATGACAGAAAATAATTGCATATGTTAAAAAAAGTAAATTGTATAGAACAGAAAAGTAAATAAATAAATAAATAAGTAAACTTAAAAAAAATAAAAAAGGACAAACTACAGTGGCGCCTGGTTGGCTCACTTGGTACAACATCTGACTCGATCTTGGGGTCATGAGTTCCAGCCCCACGTTGGGGGTAGAGTTTACTTTAAAAATAAATAAATATATATCTACATGACAAACTACAGTTGAAGAGGACAGCAGCAAGGTGCATCCTCCTGCATCTAGCACAGTCCTAGTCCTGACCACCCACGCACAGGGGTAGCTCTGGTCTTCAGTGCCCCCGGGCCATCCCTGAATGGAAGCTGCTACCGCCCAGCAACATGCCTGGGCTGTAGATGAGCATCATATAACCTCCTCTGCAAAGCTTCCCTAAGCACCTGCCCTTCTAAGCCCGCCCCCCCCCCATATGCCCACTTCCCCTCGACTTCCCGCCCCCAGCCCCTGGCCCCACACGCACTACTCCAGGCAAAGTCATGGGAACATTCCATTTCACTTTCTTTTTTTTTTTTTCATGTTTTATTTATTTTTGAGAGAGAGAGAAACAGCGTGAGCAGGGGAGAGTCAGAGAGAAGAGGAGACACAGAATCCAAAGACAGGCTCCAGGCTCTGAGCTAGCTGTCAGCACAGAGCGCGACATGGGGCTTGAACCCGCAAACCATGAGATCATGACCTGAGTTGAAGTCGGATGCTTAACCAACTGAGCCACCCAGGTGCCCCATTTCTTTAAAGTACTCACAACCATGAAAAATGATCTTGTTTATTTTTTTTTTACTGGTTTCTTTCTGCCCTTCCCCATTCTCTGCTAAAAACTGTAAGCTCCGTGCATGCCTAGATATTGTCTTTCTTGTTCACCCTTACGTTCTCAGCATCGGGCAGGAAGTGAAGAACTCACTCAATATTTATTGAATCAATAAAGTAACACAGAAGAGCATGATCAAGCTGCAGAGGCAGAAAAGTAAGAGCTGAATTTGAGAAAATGGTGAGTAGCTCATTTTGGAGCAGCGAGGCGCGGGCCCGAGGAGGCTCACCAGGCCGCTTGCAGCGATCCGGCTGGGGCCGGCTGTGGTTTGGATTGAGAAGATAGTGGAGAGTCTCTGAAGTGTCTGACCCGGAGAGAACTCTGAGCAGGGCTGTCCTTAGGGAAGGACTGCGAGGACACTGAACTGAAAGGAAGCTAGCCCAAGAGAAAACCAGTTGTTACCACTAAAACAGGCAAAAATTAAGAAGCCCGATAGGGCTATCCGTACAGCTTAGTGACGATAGTTATGAATGCCGTATTGCATATTTGAAAATTGCTTAAGAGATCTTGAGTCCTTATCACAAGAAAAAAAAATTTCTAATAAATTTTTTTAAAAAGTAAGTCTGACAGGTGTAGAGAGTATTTGGGGAACAGTTTTCAAACAGCTGAAAATCAGTTTGGTGATATCTGTTAAAAGTGAAATCGGGCATATTTAAAATGTAGCAATTCTGCATCCTGTTATCTAGCCTAAGAAACTAACACCTGTGTCTGATGTGGGTAAAAGTAATATAAGCATTGTTTACGTTAGCTAAAATTTTAAAACCATCCATATCTCCCTGTCAACTAGTCTGTGTTTGTATGACTAAATAAGCAAATAAAAGGATTATTCTGTGGAAAAAAATTAAACAAATAAATAAAATTTTAATATAAAAATCCACATCCCTAATAGACTGATTAATAAAATATGATATCATTCATACCAGGAAAATCCAGGAAATTACAAATAATGGGTATGTATGTATAATATATCTGGTATATTTATTCTTAAATAAATATATATATAAACATGATAAATATGAAAAAATGTTCACTAAAAGAAAGTAATTCATAGAAAAATAAGTATACATGGAGCCATTTATATGTATTTAAAATCATAAAACAGGACAACTGGGTGGCTCAGTCAGGTAAGCCTCTGACTTTGGCTCAGGTCATGATCTCCTGGTTTGTGGGTTCAAGTCCTGGATTGGGCTCTGTACTGACAGCTCGGAGCCTAGAGCCTCTTTTAGGTTCTGTGTCTCCCTGTCTCTCTGCTGTTCCTCCCCTGCTCATTCTTTGTCTCTGTCTCTGTCTCTCTCAAAAATAAATAAACATTAAAAAAACAAAAATAAATGTAATCATAAAACAATGCTGCATATTAATTATGGGTGCTGTAAACATATAGAAAAGATATATTTTTTAAATGTTTATTTTTGAAAGAGAGAGAGAAAGAGCATGTGTGAGCAGGGGAGGGGCAAAAACAGAGGATTTGAATTGTGTTCTGTGCTGACAGCAGTGAGCCTGATGTGGGGCTCGAACTCATGAACTCTGAGATTATGACCTGAGCCAAAGTCGGATGCTCAACCGACTGAGCCACCCAGGTGCCCCCATATGTAAAATATTTTTAAAGCACATATCAAACCAAACAGGTATTCTGTGAGGTGAGGATAGAAAGAAGAAATGGAAGTTGAATTCGTATTCAAAGGAAACTTGACCTTATCTCCAATGTTTTATGTCATTAAAAAATTGAAAAATATGACAAAAATAATAAATAGCTGTTAATTTGGGGTAATGGGAATATCGTCCATCACTGGGAATCAGAACAGGGATGCTAGACCCTGTGGAAACGCTGAAGGGATCTCAGGACTGAGTAGATTGGTAGAGAGTCTAAAGAAGTCTGAAAGGATGGAGAGTGAACATTTATACTCCTTTCTTAATGATGAGAGGCACCATTAAGAAAACTAACAAACATCGAGTTCCATTTTGAAAGGTTTGCTGTATTAATGAAGCCTCCAAGTGATGTCCGACAAGAAGACAGAATTCAAAACCCAAGCTGATGCTTAATAGCTGTCTTGGGAAAGTGAGAAATTAAATGGTGCCTCAATTTCCTTCAGAACAAACAATTTTCACTCTGTACATTTGGTTCGTTTACAAACCTACAGAAATCTGTACTCAGTGCCCTCCACTCAGTGAATATTGGTCTGCCTCTTTGAAAGTCAGGTTACTAACATACATTTCTAGAAGGCCGGGGGGTCTGATCTCTGACAAGCAATTAACCACTCCAGTAAGGCAACTAGTTAAACAGTTTACTTTCTGTAAGCAACCTAAATTAACAGAGCGAACAAGGACCCAAATTCACAATGTTCAAATAAAACATTTCAAACACAAAACTATTTTGAAGTCAGACTCCCTATTCTAAAAATTTTTTAAGTTTTTTTAAATTTATTTTTGAGAGACAGAGAGAAACAGCGTGAGCCAAGGGGCAGAGAGAGGGAGAGGGGCAGAATCTGAAGCAGGCTCCAGGCTCTGAGCTGTCAGCACAGAGCCCGAGGTGGGGCTTGAACCCATGAATCGTGAGATCATGACCTGAGCCAAAGCCGGACGCTTAACCGACTGAGCCACCCAGGCGCCCCTCTAACTCCCTATTCTTACATAAAGATGATCCACTTACAATTTTCGAAAGACTCGACTTACCTTTATAGTGGTGCCTGCCTGGCTCAGTCAGTACAGCATGTGGCTCTTGATCTTGGGGTTGTGAGTTCAAGCCCCCAACGGTGTGGAGATTACTTAAAAATAAAATCTTTTTAAAAATGCACTTGCCTTTATTAATATGCACCTCCCTCTACTATTTCATAATTACATGTTTGTTTAGTGCCTTCCTATTCTTTTATAATGTGTTTTGCAACCTCTGAAAAAGTCAATAGTCTGGGGCGCCTGGTTGGCTCAGCTGGCAGGTTGTGCGACTCTTGATCTCAAGGTTGTGAGTTCGAGCCACGTTGAATGTAGAGATTACTTAAAAATAAAATCTTAAAAAAAAAAGTCAATAGTCTTAGCTCTTCTCTAAACACGGAAACACAAGACAGTGGGTGACCAGTCAGGGTGACTCACGGACAGAGTCAATACTGGAACTCAGAACCCGGGGAGCCCGGCATCCTCAGTTCCTAAAACCACAAGGCTTCTGCTAACCCCAGCGGAATTTACTTCTTCTAGACTATGCTTCTCTGAGGACCTGGGAACGAGAATATCAGTTTCCAACGCTTTCTCCTTTGAAAGTAGGCAGCAGTCAGAAATAAAGCTTGGCCTGCAAGTTGTAGCCTTTAATTGTTTGAGTATCTGAATTTAAGATCCCATTTTCTAACCTTTGCTTTTTAATAAGGCATAGCTAAGCTCCACGGATACAACTTAACAATCTCCATAACTAATGTAACTCTGCTGGTGAGCTTTTTTAGGAATCCTCTTTTCAGACGGGGTTACATACACATCAACTGATTTGCTGTTTGCATGTTTGTTCGGGTTAGTGCTATCCTGGACACGCTCAGCTCCTAACAGCCATAGGGCTAGTATGCCAGTACCTGACCTTATAAAGCCAACAGTTAGTGACTGTGTATACAAGGGTTTAAGAGATTATTTTACCAGAATAAAGTTGCTATGTAGCCATCCAGTGTGTGTGGCATTTCTTTCCATTAACAAATTGAAGATTTTGTAAGCTCCTGAACTTAAATCGCTTAAAAAAAAAATAAACTAATATACTAAAATTTAGGTTTACTGACAAGATTAGGTATTTTCAGTGAAAAAACCAACACAACTGTGGTTTCCGATGGTGCTTTTCTAATGGGACTTTGAAACGCCTTCACAAATATTTCTTTCACTATCACATATTTCTCATTCCAATTTTATATATTTTAAAAAAGGAGCTTAATAACTTATTCAAAGTCACGCAGCCAGTTCAGAGCAGAAATGAAATAAGAGCCAAAATTTAATTTAGCAATTAAGAATCTGTTACTGGTTTTTTCACTAGGCTGTGTTGCCCCCTTATTTTATTTCCGTTAAAAAAATTGTTTACATATCAGTGAAAGTGGTCACATTGAAACAGAAAAGAGAGCTAGTATTAATTACCAGAAGGTCCTTTTTTGAAACAACAAAAACAATTAAGTTTGTGCTCAAAAATAAGCTATAAAAATATTATACCTTATAATTTTATCTATAAGTTGAAGCCTTCATCACATTCATTAATTAAAATTAATTAAAATGTCATAAGTCTTTTCTTTCCTATTGCTTAAATATTCTTAAACTAGCATATAAAACACCAAAACGCACGTCAGCCACAACATACACAAATCCATCACTCAATCTCGGTCCATTAGTCTTGCCAAGGTCAGTATCGAGTATTCCTGAAATTTTCACTTGCAGAATGAATGGATGTTTTGTAAGGATTATCTATTCAGGCAGAAAAAAAAAAAAAGGAGGGGTGGAGAGAGGATGAAAACAAGAAACAATTAGCCATTCAACTGGTACTGAGCAAACTCCAAATATGAAATCCTTTGTTTGTTTTCATTCTGTTTTTGTTTTTCTTACCTACCCAGAGGACTCCAATTCATGATTACATCTTGTGAGATTTTTCTAGAACCTTTCCACAGCCCTTGGTGAAGACCCTCCTCGCGTCAGCTTTGGCTTTATTTTGGCAGCCTGGGACTGGAATTTAGAGCTGTCTATTTGCATTTCAACACCCTTCTTTTGTTTTCTGTCCCTCCAGAGACTCAGCCAGTTCAAACAGCAGGTAAGGTAGTTAGATCATTCTAATGACCCTAGAAAAGTCAAAAGAGAAAACAATGCAGTTATTTTGGCTAAAAACTACCACTTACTTCATTACCCAAGCCTACAAAGCCCAAGCTAGAACATCTTGTTAAAAATTTACCTCAGATTGTTCTTAATACTGTCTCAGCCCTAGAGAGGTTAGTGATTGGTGGGGACCAGGAGGGGAAAGGAGGGGGCAGTTTTGCCTTTTGGAATCTCTCCTGAATAAATATCAACAACATGCTGAAATGGTGATAGGAATTTACAGGTCACAATATTGCACTCGATTCTGAGAGCAACAGCCCCTATCACTTCTGCTGAAGAAGCTCTCCCATAAGGCACTAACACAATTAAAAGAGACAAATGCGGGGTGTCTGGCCGACTCAGTCACCCCATCACAGGGAGGTGAGTTCAGGCTCCACTATGGGCATAGAGCTTACTTAAAATAAACTTATACTTTTTTAAAGGTTTGCTTATTCTTGAGAGAGAGAAAGCAATAGGGAGAGGGGCAGAGAGAAAGAGAGAGAGTATCTGAAGCAGGCTCCACACTGTCAGCTTAAAGCCCTACATGGGACTCAAACTCATGAACTATGAGATCATGACCTTAGGCAAAGTCAGAGTTCCCTCGACTGAACCATCCAGGTGACACAAAATTAATTTAAAAGAGAGAGAAGAGAGAGAGAAATCCTTGTTAGGTGGAGAGCATTGGAGAGAGTAGGGCCTGAAGGACACCTAGCTCCAGATGCAGCTGTATAGATTTCCTGTCACACAGGCTCAGATGACCATGTGGCCAGCATTCTGTCATGTGATCCAGAAGACAGCTTTCCAAGAGTTTAGTATTCTAAGAAGAAGAAGATAAATATTTGCAAAGTTGTATATTTTTTAAATGTTTATTTATTTTGGAGAAAGAGAAAAAGAGCATAAGCAGGGGAGGGGCAGAGAGAGAAAGAGAGAATCCCAAGCCAGCTCTGCGCTTTCAGATCCTGCTCGATCCCTCGAACCCTGAGATCACGACCTGAGCCGAAATCAAGACTCGGATGCTTACCTGACTGAGCCACCCAGGTGCCCCAAGTTGCATATTTTTAATAGGCAAATTCTCCAGGGTCCATCTTGAAGGTCAGTGTTTGGAGAAAGATGTAATTATAATGAGGCCGTAGAGTCACAGATTAGAGATGGAAGGGACCATAAAGTTCACTCCCTCAAGGTCTATGTACACAGCCTGAAACTGTGGGTAGGCCCCACATCCATGCTCTTGGGCTTTTGGTTTCCATACCTGACTACATGGGATCCACAATGAGATCTTATTAAATGGAATCCCGGGGACATAGCAAGTTAGCCCAGAAGATGCAGCTGTAGATTCCAAGGGCCTGAACTTGTCGTCTCCTGAAACAGATCCACCTGGGAAATTACTGACTCCCAGGGACTCCTCAATGTACATCTCTCCTTCTACCTTGCATGGTCTACAGCTGCAAGTGTTCTTAGAAATATTAGTGCTTCCCCTGGGTGGCTCAGTTGATTAAGCACCAGACTCTCAATTTGGGCTCAGGTCCTGTTCTCACAGTTCATGATTTGAACCCTGCGTCGGGCTCTGCACTATTAATGCATACCCTGCTTGGGATTCTCTTTCTCTGTTCCTCCCCTACTTGTGCTCTCTCTCTCCCTCAAAATAAATAAACTTTTTTTAGAAATTAAAAAAAAGAAAGAAATAGCACCTCCAGTGTATTGATCCCTCTACTTCCTCCCAATCCATCAGCCCTAGGCTTTTTTCACTCTCCTCTTCATCAATTTTGATTCTGTGTTATAATATCCTCGCCACAAATTCATCCAGGAAAACATCAGCCCTGAACGAACCCACTCATCTCTTTCCATCTGACTTGCATGCAAGCAGTCAAATTCTGCTGGAGAGAGTCAAAAGGGCAGGTGGTTTCATGGTCACCAACTTCAGATGGGTCCTTTTCAATAACTACCTGAAATCTTCTCCACCATCCTTATGCTTCCAGCACACCTATCTCTCCCTTTACCTCTTCATCTCTTATGACTCAGATGAGGGCTCTCTACACCTCTTTCTTCCAGACGCAGCCCGGCATTGTCTCCAGGTTCATGATGGATGGACTCTTCCCCTGTGTGTTCAGTCCTTCCACCTGTGCGTTATGTCCTCTCCCGTCACCTTCACCCACAACACTTCTATCGCTTTCTTCTCAAATCACACATCAGTTCCATCAAAAAAGCCTACTGATTCTGCCTTCAAACTATATTGAAAATCCAACCATTTTTCATGACCACCACTGCTACCACTTCAACCAAGACACAACCATCTCCAACTAGATGATTAATGGTCTCCGAGTCTTCACCATTGCCCCTTACAGTCTATTCTCAACATAACAACCCTAGTGATATTTTAAAATCATAACTCAGAGTGTGTCTTCCTTTGCTTAAAATCTCCAATGGCCTTCCGTCTACCCAGAGTAAAAGCCACTCCACAAAGATCTTTAAGATTCCATCAGCACTGTCCAATAGAACTTTCTGTGATGATGGAAATTATTTGTTTCACTGTCCAATACAGTAACCACTAGCTACATGTGGCTATTGAGCACTTGAAATGTGGGAAGTGCACTCAAGAATATGGATTTATGGGTTACCTGGATGGCTTAGTCAGTTGAGCATCTGACTTTTGATTTTGGCTCAGGTCATGATTTCATTGCTCATGGGATCCAGCCCTGCTTTGGGCTCTGCACTGACAGCATGAAGCTTGTTTGGGATTCTCTCTCTCTGCCCCTCACCTGCTTGCACGCACACACACTCTCTCTCAAAAAAAAAACATTAAAAAATATAAATTTATATTTTTAAAAACTGATTTACATTAAAATAGCCACCTATGGCTGGTGGCTACCATACTGGAAAACACAATTCTCTGTGACCTCTTCCCCATCCACCCTATTGCCCATTTCCTGACTCCATATCACACTATAAAATCTCCTTTAAAGCCAGGTGATGTCACCTCTCCATGGCTGGGGTATCTGGGTGGCTCAGTTGGTTGAATGCCTGACTTCAACTCAGGTCATGACCTTGCAGTTCATGAGTTTAAGCCCCACATCCGGCTCACAGAGCCCTCTTTAGATCCTCTGTCCCTCTCTCTCTGCCCCTCCCCAGCTTGTGCTTTCTCAAAAATAAAGAAAATATTTAAACAAATCTCCTTGCCTTCCCATTTTACTCAAAATAAAAGCTAAAGAGAGTGCTTATTTTAATGTACAAGGCCTTGCATGATCCAGCCACCCTGCCCAGCTCTGTGGTCTCAGTCCCTAGTCCTATTCTCTTCCTTGTTCACTACACTCTAGCCCAAACACTGGTCTCTTTAGTAGAACAAACCAGACATGCTGCTGCCTCAGGGCCTTTGCTCATACATTTCTCTCTGTTTGGGATATCTTTTGCCCAGGAGTTATATCACAAGCTCAGAGCTCCCTTGCTTCTTTCAGGAACACTGCTCCAATGTCTTCTGGTGAAACAGGCTGATCTTATTTGTTCTGAAAGCCCTATCCAAAACAGCATCCCTCCCATCCTATCGCTCTCTATCTTATCTCCATGCTCTGCCTTTTTTTTTTATGCCACTTATCTCCATCTGATGAATCCTGTTTGTTTTCTTATTGTCTGTCTGCCCAGCAGGGCAGGACCTCTTTCTGTTTTGTTCACAGTAGTACCTCTAGGACCTAGTTCATCATAGGCATTCAAAAAAAGAAAAGTTGAATTTGATGAAAGAATATGGATGGTTTTATGACACCAAAAGCTACTTCCAAACAATCTGAACCCTTCAGGCCTGAGAGCCAGCACTTTCCTGCAGCTGTTCCCTGGGGAGAGTTTGAGACTTGGGTTCCTCTCTAAATATAGTATCCTCACTTGCAAGAGAGTAACTTGGTGCTTTTACTATATTAGCTTGAATCTACACAACAACCTATTTTACTAGTGCAGAAGCAGACAGTTTAAGTAAACTACTTGAGCTCAGCTAGAGCGACCTTCACCTTGCCTCTCATGATGAAGTTTCCGTAGTCAATTGAAAAGCTTTCTAAGAGCAGCTACATATAAGTGACCACAAACTTCATGATTAAGTCTCTCTTCTGACTGTGCCTTCATAGGAGAAAATGTGAATAACTACTATTATTAAGAGACTAATTAAAAATAATTCAGTAGAGCTAGCAGAAAGTGACTGTATTCTTTATTCTTCCCCTATATGGCCAAAGTTTTTCTTATCAAATTGCCTTTAGATTTTAAAAATGCTATGCTAAATAAAATATCATTGGCCTTCACGTTTGAGAACGTTGCTGCTGAGAATGCTATTTTTTATGCTAGAATTTTTACAGTCAGCAAGTAAAGTAATGGTCAGTAAATTCATGACCAGTTGCACAGATTGGATCAACTTCCTCTCAACCTGTTGGACAAGAGTGAGTAGTTTTCCCCCCTGGTTTTATGTTTAACACATTAATGAGGTACAGGGATGGTCTAAGTAATTTCAAGCCATAGTTAGTTAAAATAGTTATAGCCATTAGTTCTAATTATATATGCCATGAAACCTTTTAGTGGAAATGTCAAAATATAAACATTGGTTTGTGTTTCACATCCTGTTCTTTTCCATTGTTGTTTGACAGAACCACCAGTGAATAGGGAAATTACATCTTTGGCTACAAAATTGAAGATACAGGGGCGCCGGGGTGGCTCAGTCAGTTAAGTTTCTGACTCTTGATTTCAGCTTAGGTCATGATCTCATGGTGTGTGAGTTCGAGCCCCAAGTCCCAAATCACGGGCAGAGCTTGTTTGAGCTCTTTCTCTGCCCCTCCCCCGTTCACACATGCACCCTTTCTCTTTCTCTCAAAAATAAATAAATAACATTTTTTTTTTAAATGAAGATACAATTGATGTCATCCACTGGACAGAGAACCTAAACAATTTTAGGGACTTTGGGACTCTTGCTTCCAACATTCTTGCTTGTCAGAGGGGGAAACCCAGGTCAGGTAATTTGTTCAAAGCAGAGGAACCATGAGATGTGTGGCCAGGACTAAAGCATCCTGACTTCCCTGCCGTTCATGTGTTTCCACCAAAACCCAATGACTATCTTCCAATTGGTATAGGGAAGGGGAGGGGGGAGAATTTCCACAGAGGACCTGCATATGACTCTTCTGATACTATTCACAGTTATGAATTGCAAATTACTTTTCAAAATTACTTCTCTCAAAATACCCAGACACCTGGCCACACAGTGCCAACCTAATGCTAAAATAGGCACCTTGATCAGCTCACCCTGTGACTTCAACCATTCAGCTGCATTTGACCACAGCAACAGACATCTCTGCCAAAAGAAATATGAACAACCCTGGGAACTGATTACAAAATTGGGATTGGTCCAAATTTTTCAAAAGTGATGGCTCTGTTGTCTGGAATGTCTCACAGCCAGGACATTTTTCTCAACAAGTCAGCTCTATGTAATGAAAGCAATTAGAAGAAGTTCAGATGTGCACAAAACTTCTCTCTCTGCCTAATATGGAAATAATAATTAACTGTCCAAAAATGTAAGCACTGGCTCATAGCTGATGATTCACCTTTAAAGTTGTGCAAAGCAGGTCAATTTTTTTGTAAAGCAGTTTAACAATGTGTATCAAGAATCATATAAAAAAGTCTATTCCCTTTGACACAGTAATCTTGTTGCTGGAACTGATCTTAAGGAATGATCCCCTCCAAAAAGAGATGTTCACTACAAAATCTGAATCAACCTAGATGCCCAATAATGGGAGAAATGTTAGTTATGGTAAATCTTTCTAACGAAATATTACACAGACATTAAAAATGAATTGTGAAGACTTCACAACCTGGAAAAATGCTGAGGACAACATTAAATCAAAAAGCAGAATACAGGAGCGCTCAGGCAGGTCAGTCGGTTAAACATCCAAACTCTTGGTTTCGGTTCAGGTCATGATCTCACGGTTTGTGAGATCAAGCCCCATGTCTGGCTCTGCACTAACAGTGTGGGGCCTACTTGGTATTTTTTTCTGTCCCTCCCCCACTCGCTGTCTCTCATGTTCTCTTGCTTTCAAAATAAATACATAAACTTTACAGGGAGCCTGGCCGGCTTAGTCGATTAAGCATCTGACTTCAGCTCAGGTCATGATCTCATGGTCTGTGAGTTCAAGCCCCGCGTTGGACTCTATGATAACATCTCAAAGCCTGAGGCTTGCTTCAGATTCTGTCTTCCTCTCTCTCTGCCCCTCCCCTGTTCACTCTCTCTTTGAAACATAAATAAAAAATAAAAATCTTTTAAAACTTAAAAAAAAGCAGAATACAAATTATATGTGCATTATGATTGAGACCATGTCCAAATCTTATTTTTTTTTTTGAGAGAGAGAGAGAGTGCATGTGGGAGCAGAGGAGGGGCAGAGAGAGAGGGAGAGGGACTCCTAAGCAGGCTCCACACTCAGCACGAGCCCCATGAGGGACTTGATCTTACAACCATAAGATTATGACCTGACCTGAAATCAAGAGTCACACACTTAATTGACCTGGCCACCCATGCACCCCTCAAATCTATTTTCATGTAGAAAAAAACAGAAGGGAGGATTATGGGTTACTGTCCCCCCTTTTCCCCTTAACTCTTTGGTAATGTTGATCTATTGTTTGATAAATTTCAAAGGAAAGAAGTATTATGTACAATGCTTCATACTCTGCTCTATATAAATAAATTAGCACATAAATACTTTCAAAAATATAAACAACTCATTTCAAATATTTGCCCATTAAAAATGGGGAGCAGGGTATTTGTCCAAAAGTTGACAGCCGACAGAATATTCACGTCAGTATTGCCTCAACCCCCTCTAACCTTTCCAAAGTCAACTCAGATTCTCGGGAGTCCAGGATACAGTCAGACTGACCAGGTACGTGGCTCCACTCTAGGAAACTCCCTGTCCTGAAGAAACTGGCTGCATATTCTGTATCCCAAGCTCCTACAATGTCTATAGAGGACCCAGTTTGTGAAAACCTCTGGGCCCACCCCCTGCAACTACCCCTGTGCTCTGGAAGGCAAGTAAGTCCTTTCTAGGCTGGACTTTGGATCCTAGACCCAAAGGTAGGAAAAGTACACAGCTGTGAGGACTTTGTTTTGATGGGTTTTTTCCTCTAAAACAGATTTTTCACACCCAGTGAACCTGGACATACCAGCTCTTCACGGCTAAATAAAGAGTGGGGGCTGCTCCTCTAGCTTTGTGTCTGCTACCAAAAGGAGTGAATCACCCCACCGTCGTGTGGGGAATGAGCCCTAACTCTGACTACCTGCGCTCTGCCTTCATGCAGATATTGATCATTAATGTTCACACATGAAAGGAGACAGAGTTGTTGTTATCTAAGCATTAAGAAGGAAAAATAAAAAACCTACTAAATTCTACAGATTTGTTTCAGTGCCTTGAGACCAAAATGTTCACAAGAACTCAGAAATCTGTCTAGCGAAGTATAGCTATTGCTAAGCTAATGCTTAGTAAATTCAGACATGGTCATTTTGATATGTCAGCAAACAAGAAGAACTGAAAATAGACCCCATTTCAATATATATAATATATATATAATTATATTGTTTCAAATGAATGTTCTGTCAATCATTCTTCAGAGGGAAAAATGTAAATTTCACAGGAGTTGTTTTTATCTATCAAGTTCTTTTTAAACCATCGTACCTATGTTGCTCAAAAATTGTTGAGACCTTGGGTCAAGGAGACACTCGCAGTGGCTTTCAAAAGAAAATGTGCTTCTCTACACTAAAACGGCCACTTAAGCAAGAATGTGGAAATGATTTATCTCACAATGTTTAAAGTTGGATCTTTACTCCAGCTATGTCATGACTGCACAATCAGTCAGGGACAAGTAGTTATATGCTCCTAAACAAAGAAAAGCACTCTAATGGCCAAAAGAGTTGAGTATCTAACATAGCAAAATTACCTTAATAAAAGTTAAATTACCCACATCCCAAAGAATAAAAATCACTGATAATAATAATGCTTAAGTGTTAAGAACAGCAGAACATAAAATAGATCTATTTACATCACGTAAAGATTGCCTTCCAAATGTGGTCTTATGTTCAGAAGTGATATTTAACACTGCATTAGTGTAAAGTCAGAAAGAAAGAGAAAAGGAAGCACGTGGCATCGCCAGAGACTATAACCATATGAAAGCAGAGATTATTATTCATTTGGTTTCCTGCAGTATCTCCAGGATCTAGTAGGTTTTCAATGAATATTTGTTGAATAAATGAATGAATGCACAAATTAAAGAACAAAGCTCATCAAAATAAAAATATAATTTGAAATGTGGAATTATAGAGGCACGCATACTTGCCTTCAGTTTTTGGTGTTTTTTTTTTTCTGCTTTTCTTCTTTTTTATTATTTTTTAAATATAGTTTATTGTCAAGTTGGTTTCCATATAACACCCAGTGCTCATCCCAACAAGTGCCCTCCTCCATGCCCATCACCCATTTTCCCCTCTCCCCCACTCCCATCAACCCTGTTTGTTCTCAGTATTTAAGTCTCTGTGGTTTTCCCCCCTCCCTCTCCTTAACTATTTTTTCTCCTTCTCCTCCTCTTTGGTCCTCCGTTAAGTTTCTCCTGTTCCACATATGAGTGAAAACATATGGTATTGTAATACCCAAGATTTCTTTATCTCCCCCAAAAACCAGAGGCCAGGGAGACTGAGTCACGCATGCAAAAGCAAAGGGCGGTTTTATTACGGGCTTAGGCTCGCCGGGGCCTAAACTCGGGCTCACAGACTTTACCGGCGTGGTGGATCCACGCTGAGAGCTGCCTTCAGTTTTTAAAAAGATTCTGCTTAAGTGAATATGTGTGCTACATACCATATTTTAAAATTTAAGCACAGATCCCACATTTTAATGGGTAGGCTTGGCTGGCTCAGTCGGTTAAGTGTCCAACTTCAGCTCAGGTCATGATATCAAGGCTGGTGAGTTGGAGCCCTGCATAGGGCTCTGTGCTGATAGCTCAGAGCCTGGAGCGTACTTTGGATTCTTGTCTCCTTCTATCTCTGCCCCTCCTCTGCTCACACTCTGCGTGTGTCTCTCTCTCTCAAAAATAAAAAAACAATACAAAAATGGCTAAACTATTAGTTGAACCAAATTCTTAAGATTGTCTCTATGGATTCAATCATATTGGAGTTTCAGAAGTTTCTTGGTCAAGTTGACTAATGGACTCAGAGGCTGTTCCTAGGCATGTTAGGAACTGAAACACAGTCCAAGATTCATCTTAACTCTTCTCAATGATGCAGTCTAAAACATACCCCACCCCTCTTTTATTCTAGTTCACTGTCCTGTGTCCTTCCTTGGTAGCTCTTATCACAATCCAGTTACCTTGTTTGCTATTCTCTGCTTACTTCACTAGAATGTTACTTCCAGGAGAGCAAGAACCTTGACTCTCTTAGTTTATCAGTGTATTCCAGCTCCTGACTCAGTGCCTGAGACCTAGTAGATATTCAAATTCTTCAAAATGAATGAATGAGTGACTAAATGAATACTAGATCCAAGGGTGAGTAAATAGCTTCTCATTGACTACAGAAAGGCATATGTAAAAGTATTCTCAGACTGCTACTCTAGGCTCCTATGTGACAATATGGAATTCTGTTCTTAATTAAGATTTGGTAAAAGGCTTTCTAAGTTATTGACATATTATCCATGGATAAGTGATACAATCTTCCCATTCCAGACAGATTCTAAGAAAGACCTTGATAGTTCAAAGTTTAAACTGCTCTCAAATATAAGAAGAGGCTTGTATTCCCCAAAATAATTTTTTAAACATTAAGGTACTTAAAACTGCAAGATTCCAGCTACAAAAATTATCTGCAAGTCCTTCCAGTTTACCAAGCAACTATAAATCTCCTGACATGCTTGTTTTTATCAATGGTATAGTAAAAATACTGGATTCACTAATTCAATAGTGAATTTGTAGATTCTCTATCAAAGACATTTTTATTTCTTCATTTTGTCTTAACTTGTAACTTTAGGATACTGCAGTTTTCATTTTATCTGGATTCTTAGGAAATTATTTTACTTAACAGGAACTTTTCTTATCAACAGTAACTGTAAAATTGAATGTAGGCCTAACTTCACTGCTTGTTCAATTCTAGCCTAACTGCAGTGCATTTATTTTGCATTTCCATGGTTTTGTAATACAGTCCATTTCCTTGGGTGCATCACGTCAATGGTACAAGTCTACTTTGAGTAATTCTAGGGTGAAAAGATTCTGTTGATATCAATCCACACATCTGTTGAAAATGGGACTCCAAAAACCTAGATGACGACACACCAGATCAACCTGCTTGAGGTGTATTCGGACATGGTACACATTGGGATATCATGGCATCCTCATGGTACCTTAAAGCCTAGCTAAAAATTAAGAAAGCATAAAAGTTCAACATTCATTTTTAGCTGTTTTACTTGTTTTCACCACCTTCCCATACACTGGGTTTGATATTTTACAGTTTTTCTCATGTCAGTGATCATTCCAAAACCAGGTATAGTATGGATGTTATTAACTCAGTTGTTTTACGTTTGTGCAAATATTATAGCAACATTAATGGAAATCTGTATAAAGAAGAAAATAGTTAATGGCATAATACTGTATTGTACCACATCAAATATTTCATTCCTTATCAATACAGGAACATAATTTTAAATTGCATTTATAGTATATGTGATATTTAGAATTTTGTCTTTTTTGTTTCCTATGTTTCCATGTTACCAGAGTAACACTTCTTATTTATAATTTTCAGTGGTTAAACATACCATCTGATAAAATTTTGTGATTTTTTAAAAAAAAAATTCTCCTTCTGTGGGATCTCCTTCTGTGGGCATTTCTCTTATGTTTGGGGGACACCAGCAAAAATAATACTATATGTACACTTTACTAGAAAGTCTAAAACAAATTCTTGGGGGGCACCTGGGTGGCGACTCTTGGTTTCATCTCAGGTCATGACCTCACAGTTCCTGGATCAGAGCCCCGGGATGGGCTCTGTGCTGACAGGGCAGAGCCTGCTTGAGATTTTCTCTCTCTCTCTCTGTCTCTCTCTCTCTGCCTCTTCCTTGTTCATGTTCTCTCTCACTCTTAAATAAACTTATAAATAAATAAATAAATAAATAAATTCTTGGACTAGGATTAACAAGTTAAAGGATATGAACATTTTAACATTTTGATTACATTTCAACCCAGATTTAAAAGTTTATTCCCAGAAACATGAATAATATGGGTGTTCCAGTAAGTATATGATGAATACTAAAATGTTATGGGCTTTGTTTATATCCAGTAAGGCACTGAAGAAGTAGGAAAGAAGTCATATCCAGTGACTGGTCCATCCAGCCCAGGAGTTAATGGGAAGTTGTGGTCCTCTGTTGACAGCTTATGAGATGTGTCCCCCAAAACATCTTAGTTTTCGTTAGCGCCATTTTGGAGTAATTATTCATGAAATTATTTAAATACACATCCTACTCAGAAACCAGCTTTAAAGATATGAACTCTAACACTTAGATAGCAGGGGCATTCCTTTTGTGTTTCCCACTGTAGCACTAGGACCTCAAACAGTGCCAGGGAGGTACAAGGGTCCCCCACACTCCGAAAACAGTGTTCCTATGGAACCTTTGTAAACTCAAGTAGCCTATAGCAAAGAAGCAATTGCCATTTTGTGCAAGTGAAAATACTCTTCACCCTTATTTCAGTTGGTGAAAACAAGTACTAATGTAGGTCTTTCAAGTACTAACAGGTCTTTTGTAAAAGCAAAGTGGGATAAAACAAACTTTCAAATGGTGGTGGAGGGGGACTGCATTAGGTACTATTTGTTGAATGAATCCATTTAATGAATGTTAAGACGACCAAAGGAACTCACTACATAGGTGTAAATTGGGACTTTATTCTTTCTCCCCACCTACCCCCACATCCCCTCATAGTATCTTAATTTACTTACAATCTACAAATTTCTTGGTTAGAACCCATTTCACAGAAGGAATTTAACAGAAGAACATGAGAGAGCTGTTGCAGGGAAGGTTGGGTTCAGATCCTCGTTCTTCTCTGCAGTCTGGCCATTCTAGCCACACTGAACTTGATAAGATCTGTCCCATAGTCCAACACCCTGATACACAGGCACACTCTTTGCCAAATGTTTTACGTTTTTCTATTCCCTAAAGGACCAATCTCTATACAAGGATATTTAACAAATTTAATAGTAAGTAATAAAGTGAGAAATAACCATGGTGAAAATAGAAGATTGCTCTCTTTCAAGGAAATTAATAGAGAATGAAAGATTCAAAAAGCTAAACCACATATCCCTGAGGAAAGAGCCCTATGGCAAATCTTACCATAAATGTCATAAGAGCCAAATGTGACTTCAAAGTAGCCACACATCCCTTCAGGGTCACCATGTAATCAGAACAGAGAAGAGAGGCAAAGAAAACTCAGCAAGAAGAGACTGCACAAAAACCAGAAAGTTTTGTTCAATTGCCTTACAATTTGTTGTAGTCTCTAGTTAGGAGAAGTTGGTCAAAATTGGCTGTGGAGTTCAGCATGAATTGTCTCTAAAAAACGCACTGAGACTTTCTAGAAAGATGTCTAACAAAGGAGTTCTTAAAGTTTTCAGCAAACTTTACATTTTTCTCAATTCCACAGAGATCTCTACCCCACTTACATTCTGCAAAGTACCGGATACCTTTTCTTGAGCCAGGCATCACCTTTTATGTATGCGATATTCAGGTGTGGCTTTTGGTAACTAATGAGTGCAAATAGCTGCATCAAAAATAAGTAATTGGGGGGCACCTGGGTGGCTCAGTCGGTTAAGCCTACGGCTTCCGCTCAGGACAGATCTCACGTTTGTGGGTTCGAGCCCCGCGTCAGGCTCTGTGCTGACAGCTAGCTCAGAGCCTGGAGCCTGCTTCTGGTTCTGTCTCCTTCTCTCTCTGCCCCTCCCCCTCTCATGCTCTGTCTCTCTCTGTCTCAAAAATAAATAAAACATTAAAAAAAATTTTTTTTAAATAAGTAATTGGGATACTGTGGCTTCAGCAATGATTTTTCTTTTTTTCAGCAAGAAACTAGAGTATAATTCCAGATATGCTGGTCCTTATTTAAAGCTATAAAGTTGTGGAAGAAGCAATCATCCCTGAGTGGGTAGAGCCAGGAGTTTTAAAGAATGTAACAGTGATCAAATCTATTGAAGACACAGGTTATATATAACTAAAATGAATTTCTATCATATTCTTTAATATTCATGTAGTTTAGGAGGCAACCTAACAGTCGCCCTTTAAAAATTAATTTTCCTTCAAAAAGAAAAAAGGTATAGGATTTACTGTCAAACATGGAACTATCCTAGAACCATTCTAAGGGTTCAGAAAAACTCTAAACATAGTCTAATAATCTGAATTAATGTGTGTTATCAGCATCTCACTCAGGTGACTGACAATGTGAGTCAAGCTGAGGTGAAAAGTTTTCATATTAGCATATTAACAAAAGAGCTATCTAAAATCATAAAAGTGAATTTAAATTTCACATTAACTTAAAATGGAGCAAATAATATTCCAATTAAATGATGAGAGTGAGTTGAAACCTACTTTAGCTTATTTTAAATACAATATTTCAACTAAAGTATCAACCATGTATCAATATGCTCTACAATTTTATATCCATTTTGCTTTCTGCTTCCAGTGATACAGATGATACTGATACTTGATGAAATTTAGGTCACCTCATTTTGTTTTTGTAGAGCTTTACTTTTATGCATATGAGCATTGCTGTAGACAAATAAACAAAGACTTGGGGGAAAAAACACCCACAATCCTGCCACCCAACAATAATACTTTGTTAACACTTCCTGGCTTTTTCCTATGCACACATTCTGATAAGAAGAAAAAAAAGTATCATCTTGTAAATTACAACTTTTTTTTAACTGAATAAATTTTGAACATTTTTCCATTTTTACAAAATCATTTTAGATGACTGCACTCTCTAGAAATAGAACAAGTTTGTTAACCTGTCTGGACATCTAGAATGTTTCAGATTTTCCACTACTATGAACAGTGCTAGGATGCATATCTTTGCTTATCTTTAGTACACATCCCACAGTATTCCCAAAGAAAATGTCCCTAGAATTGTAATTGGCAGCTCAAATGGTCTCTGCATATTTTAAGCCTTTTGATATAAACTAACCTACAGAAAAGTCCTAATATAAACTACAAAATAGAAAGTTTAGTCCACTTTAAAGGGATGTTACATTAATTATGCATTTAACTTAGATGATGTCTTTTTTAAAAAGTTTTTAATGTTTATTTATTGTTGAGAGAGAGACACAGAGTATGAGCAGGGGAGGAGAAGAAAGAGAGGGAGACACAGAATCTGAAGCAGGCTCCAGGCTCTGAGCTGTCAGCACAGAGCCCAAGGCGGGGCTGTGAGATCATGACCTGAGCCGAAGTTGGACACTAAACCAACTGAGCCACCCAGATGCCCCTTAGATGATGTCTTAAATCAAGATGTAGGCAATATCAATTAATAAAGAAAAATGGCCAATAACTATAAGAAAGCAACTTTCAAAATAATCATTAAAAAATGCCAATCAAAATGATTATATTTCTCCTCTATCAAAAGAGAACATTTCTTACAAATATCTAGAGTTGGCTAAAGAACAGAGGATAAGATGGGCACTTTCACACCCTGCAGGTAAGTAAGTAAACAGACACAAACCTTTTGGAGGTCAATTTAGCAACAATATCAAAGCCTTAAGAATTTTCAAACTCTTCAATCTAGTATAGTGTATTATTGGACTTTATCATACTAAAATAATCCAGAGACAGGGATAAAGAATTATAAACAGAGGCATTCAGAGTATTATATATTTCATCATAACAGTGAAAAGTTACCAATGATCAGTGTTGAAAAGCTCCATTTTATGGAGCACCTGGCTGGCTCAGTTGATAGAACAGGCAACTCCTTTTTTTTTTTAATGTTTATTTATTATTGATACAGAAAGAAACAGAGCATGAGTGGGGGAGGGGCAGAAAGAGAGAGGAGACACAGAATCAGAAGCAGGCTCCAGGCTCTGAGCTGTCAGCACAGAGCCAGATGCGGGGCTCGAACCCGCAAACCCTGAAATCGTAACCTGAGCCAAAGTCGGAGGCTTAACTGACTGAGCCACCCAGGTGTCCCTAGAGTGTGCAACTCTTGATCTGGGAGTTGTGAGTTTGAGCCCTGTGTTGGATGTAGAGATAACTTAAAAATAAAATCTTAAAAAAACAACTACATTTCTATAGGTAAACTTGAAAGAAATTACAAAATGTTGCTTAAATCGTTTTCTGAACACTAGATGCTTTTTCTTCTTTTTCTTTTTCTTTTTCTTTTTTTTTTTTTGTATCTTCCAGCTTAACAACAAACATCATCTGCCTGCTCATTGGAAAGAAAAAACAAAAGAAACATAAAAATGTGTGTAGTCACTGAACGTTATTTCTTTCAGAAAAAATGCTTCCAAATCCTCTGAGAGTACTAGAGTTTTATCTTCAGCATATTAGCTTACAGTTAATGGACATTGTTCATTTAAAGGATTATAATTTAAAGCATTTTTACTTCTAGATGTTGTCCTATAATTTCTAGGTGATTTGTGAAGTTGTTTAAAATTTGCCTTTCTTTGGGATAATTTATATGAGCTTTTGACAGCACAGTAACTTTGCAATTCAAGGCCTACGTATGATATGTGTGGCAATAAAAGATGTTTCCCGTTAATAAAGACAATTAAAAGTGACAGAAAGTGGATCAAAGGAACAGAATTAGTCACTTATTTCAGCGTCCTGTGCAATGGCATTTGCAAACAGAGCAAGGAAAAGGAAATGGGACAGAGGCCTTTGAATTGTTTATTCACTCAAAAATATTCAGAAGCTGCTGTCAATATTGATGTAAAAACTAGAGTCACAGACAGAAGCCCTTTTTCTCCCCCCTTTTCATTTCTCTCCCTCATTCCTTCTAGAAGGGACAAAACCAAGACAGATGTAGATGCTATGCTCTCATTCAGAGAAATGATACTTCTCATCTTCTAGAACAGTGTTTTCAAGTTATAGATTAGTTTGTAGTGGGTCCTGTCCAGCACTTTTCAAAAAATGAAATAGATAAACTCATAGTAGTGATCATTTCACATATGTGGTAAATTAACCATCACCCTGTGCACCTTAAACTTGTACAGTGAGGTATGCCAACTGCTTCTCAATGAAACTAGAAAAAAAATAGAATGTATGAGAGGGCAATAAGATATTATTTTGTGTGAAAACTTTATTTGATGTAAAATGTATTTTTGACTATGAGGTCTGAAAGCTTCTATCCTAATGTAATAGAGAAACAATGAAGTCATCAATAAACTACTGTTCTCCACTCTAATTAAAAATTAATCTCCAGGGCTGCTTGGCTGGCTCATTTGGAAGAGCATGTGACGTTTAATCTCTGGGTCGTGAGTTTGAGCCCCCCCCACCCACTTGGTGTAAAGATTACTAAAAATAAAAAATTTCTAAAAAAAAATCTTTAAAAAAATTAAGTCCCCAAATCAAATATACCTAAAATGTATGAAAAAAATTACTTGAGACAGAAGGGTTCTAGAGTTATGCCCTGACCCAAATCTTACCTTCAGAAATTTTGTGTTGCCCAAAATCATATGAAGAGTGTTGGCAGGTTGGTCACATTAAATCCTGGTCTATTTCTTAGTTTACCTGTTACACCTTAATTATATAGCCTGCTGTAATACCACAAACCTCAAACTTCTCTGTGTTTCCACTTGCCTGGCCATACTCCTCTTCTCCATTTAAAGCCTTCCTTTGTATCCTCTGGAACCCATTCCATAATTAAACTCTCCTACAACCTTAACCTCCTGGCACTCACCTAAAACCTCTCTCCCACAGTCCTCTTAAGAGGAGGCTGTGCTTTCATTCATTTTAACAAATACTGAGTTCCTTCCAAGTGCCAGGCAATGTGCAAAGCACCATGAATATGGTAATGAGGAATGACAAATGTTCCCAGTTGGCGCTGGGCTGGCGCTCTTGCAGGCACAGAGGAAGCCCGTGTGTCAGGAGAGTAGGGCACAATCCGAGAGGAGCGGACACAGGGGCTGTGCAAGGCTGCACAGGAAATCTGGATTTTATTCGAAGAGCAGTAGGAAGTGACTGAAGCATTTAAAACAGGGGAGTTACATTATATGAATAATTCTAGAGGAAATGGATTTTGTGGCGGCAAACATGAAAATAGGGAGGAGAGTTAGGCAGTGAAAACCATCTGAAGGAGAGACGATGGTGCCTTGAACCTGAATATGGCTGTGGAAATAAACAGAACTGACTGAATACATTCTGGAGGTCAGTAGAATCTACCCATTTACTGAAATGGGGAGAATTAAGAAGGACTAAGGTTTGGGGCTAGGTGGGGTCAGTGTCCTCTTTTCCCACAGTTTTTCCTTCCTAAAAACTTTTAAAAAGTTTTTCCCCTTTTGCAAAGCTAGTTTCTTTGAACCTTATGGCATTTGGCTGTATCCGTCTCCACCATTTCTCTTAGTTTCTATTAACTATCCGGCCAGATTCTGGAGGAATTCTTTGGAAATGGGCTTCTCTCTTCCCCAAATCCTGCCATCTTTCTGAATATCATCAAGATCTAAGGGAATCAGCCATCCATCGCTTTGCCCCTCTTGTTCTTGACCACCCTTATCTCCAACTTTATTCTGCCCTGCATCAATTCAGTCACATCTCTAGCAGTTGTACCCGAGACCTTGTAAGGTCCAGACCTGCTCTCTCTGGAATAAGCTCTGATAATCCACTCTGACTCAAACCTCTTGTCCTTCAGGCTTGCTCATCTAATTCCACCACAGCAGTTTTCCAAACTCCTGAGGGCTTTTCCCACCTCCCTGTCTGCCTCTATCCAGCTTGGATTCCACCCCAATCCAACACTCCATTTCCAATCACTGTCCTTTCTGCTCTCCTGGCATATCCATGCCTGTTCCTTCCAACTGGTACCACTTGCTGTAGAGTCATGGTCCTTCTGACATCTCCACTTGCTTCCTCTACACTTATTCTTTGCCTGCCTAACTCCTTATCTTTCATGTCTTCATGATTCCTAAACCTGGGTAAGTACCCAACTATACAGCTCTATAGCATCCTCACCTTTTCCTCTTATTATATTCTGCTTCAGGCCCTTTTTTAAAAAAAATTCACTAGATTTTAATTAAGCTTAAGAGGAGAAGGACCATGTTTGATTCTTGACTTTAGTACCAGCAGCTAGTAGTGCTTGGCATGCAGTAACTACTATAATGGGGTAATATCCTATTTTTAAAACCAAACCATAAAAAGTAGAGTAATTTTTGAGTTGAAAAAGTGAAATCATAACATTAGATCTTTCACCAAACTTACCTAGTCTGTTATCCTTTACATATAAAGACTGTCCCACTAGGAAAGTGATATAAAACTGGCTTACTACCAGCAGGCATTGATTTTACATTAACTATTTTAATCTCCCTTGTGACCAATGACATAAATCTACAACATATCTGATTGATGTTAGGATCTATTCAGCAGCACAGAATATCTGAAACATGGACTATTTAAAATGTTCATGTACTTATTCCTTTTGGGCAAATTTTTGTTTTAGAATGTTAATACTGAAAATCATCTTTTATATATCTTTATTTATTTAAGTAATCTCTACACCCAAAGTGGGACTCGAACTCACAACCCAGAGATCAAGGTCACATGCCCTTTCAACTGAGCCAGCCAGGTCTCCCTAAAAATCACCTTTTAAAAAGTTTATGTCCGGGTGCCCAGGTGACTCAGTAGGCTTAGCATCTGATTCTCGATTTTGGCTCAGGTCATGATACCAGGATCATGCGATCGAGCTTCACACTCTTAAGATTCTCCCTCCTTCCCTCTGGCCCTGTCCTGCATGCACACACTCTCTCTCTAAAATAAAAGATTAAAAAAATTTTTAATGAATAAGTTTGTCATTAAAACCACTGGAAAAGATTGGTTAGTGTACGTGAGCATGCTCAAATGTGAGATCTCAACAAAGAAGAAAATCTGTTACCCATAACTGGATATTATTATTAATCTTACACTAGTGTCGTAAAAATTTTTGTTAAAAATCACCAAGTGTATTAATCAAGATAAATCTTTAGAAATTAAAAATTACGGGGGCGCCTGAGTGGCTCAGTTGGTTAAGCATCTGACTTCGGCTCAGGTCATGATCTGACATAGCCCATGTCGGGCTCTGTGCTGACAGCTCAGAACCTGGATCCTGCTTCAGATTATGTATCTCCCTCTCTCTCTGCCCGTCCCCCGCTCACTCTCTCTCTCTCTCTCAAAATAAAAAACATAAACATTTTTTAAATTAAAAAGTATGAGTTGCATCTTAATGAGATGACACTAACAAAATACTCATTTGCATTTCGAAGCATCTATACTCTCCTAAATTCTATCTTTTATGTTTGACATTCATGTACTTAGAATATTGAAGTCAAATCCCAAATGTAAGCAACAAATTTCTGTTTTCCTTTCGACCTATTTTTGGTAAGACAAAATGGGCCAACTGGCTGAACAATGAGGGGGCCCAGAAAAACCATCATCGGATCATTAACACAAGCAGTAGAAAACCATGTGGCACTTTTGTTTTAAGAAACCTCAGGAGCACCTGGGTGGATCAGCGGTTCCATGTCCAATGTCAGCTCAGCTCATGACCTGACAATTCTTGAGTTCAAGCCTGCAGGCTTGCCTCACTTAGGATACTCTGTCTCCCCTCTCTCTCTCTCCCTTCCCAGCTCATGCTCTCTCAAAAATAAACATTAAAAAAAAGCCTTCAAAATATTCTCAAATTATCTTCAATTTCTCAGTTTATTGTCTAACCATATCTTATACTAAATTGCTTCAGCAAAGATTCCTTTATAGACTATAATTCAAAAATTACAGTTAAGTAACACTAGAGTTCTTACTTTTAAATTATCGTACTATTTTCTATTTTTCCTCTAAAGTGGTTATTCGGAAAACAGATCAAAGTACACAGTATATAAACGACACTGATATTTCTATTCCTGAGAAAATTATATTTCCTCTTATCTATTTATTTATTAAGAAAGAATGCTATCACAGGATAACAAGAAGAGTCCATTGTTTCCTATAAATTGTTACACTTTGGGGAAACAAAATGAGGAAGGTGGTGATATTTATACTCAGTTTCCTTTATATTCATCTTTCCAGTGGAAACAATAAAAATAATCTGATCAGGGATAGAAAATAATCAACTTTTTCATGTTACAAAATTTGCTTCCCTAAAAAAATAATTCCCACTGTACAAATTCCGGTTGGCACTATAACTATACACACTGCAAACTGCAAACTAACAGCTGAGCATGATAGGATCTGCAGTGCCTACCCAGGGAATCACAAAGAGGACATGGAAAGATTCTGTAAAAATAGAAAACCTTCATTCCTCCACATTGCTAGCCCAGTTCTGCCAGACAACCTCTTTTATGTAACGCAGGCAGGTTAGGATTCCTTGGGCCATAGGCCTTCTTATTGCAGACGGATTTCCTGTTCTCTGCTGTGGTGGGCGCCGTCCTGAGAACCAGGCAGGCAAGTATTTTTATCTTTACAGGAAGACGTAATCTAGAAAGGTTTCGCAGTTTCCCTGGATCACACAGCTTAAAAGTTCTGGAGCTGGGCCTTGCTCCAAGAACTCAAGCCTCTGGACCTGGAGGCTTGAGCTCTGCCCCGTTATAGTGAAAGCTGGCGCCAGGCTGGATAGTGAGCACGCGTCAAAGTGTCAGGGGTCCAAGGCTCGGCCTACATTCGCATTCTTGCGCCACCATTTCCAGTGTTTCTCTGGTGGAAGTGTCCTAACACAGTTTGTTCATCTGTAAAATGAGATTAATATGATCTTGCCTTTCAGGCTTGTCGGGAGAATTACATGAGGCAAAGTATGTAAAATCTGTGGCCATAAAGATGTTCAACAAACAGTGTATACCCAAGAGCCACAAGCAGCCTATACAGCTTTCCTGAGCAACCCCGGGCTCCTCAGGATGTGTACTTTGTGTACTGGTACACTCCATGCCAGGATGGCAGGACACACAACAATCAGGGGGTTCTGCTGGCTTAGCTCCAAAATCAGATGTTCCGACTGGTGGGCTAGAGTCTCAGGGCACATACAAACCACTTTCCTAGCAATGTAACAGGACTCCTCCTTCCTCCATTAGTATCTGTCGCCACTACTGATCTGAAGCAATAACTGCTACTCAGTTCCTCAGCCACAGCTGCATGCTACATAAAGGTATGATTCAGAAAATGCATACAAAATGAGACCTGTCTTTAAAGGGAGGAGATTTGGGGGCACCTGGGTGGGTTAGACGGTTGAGCGTCCAGTTTCAGCTCAGGTCATGATCTTGTAGTCTGTGGGTTTAAGCCCCGCATCGGGCTCTATGCTGTCAGCTCGGAGCCTGGAGCCTGCTTCGGATTCTGTGTCTCCCTCTCTCTGCCCCTTCCCCGCACACACTCTGTATCTCTGTCTCAAAAATGAATAAACATAAAAAAAATTGTTTTAATAAATAAAGGGAGGAGAATCGGAATTAAAATGATTTAAAAATTTTTTTTAATGTTTTATTTATTTTTGAGACAGAGACAGACAGAGCATGAGAGGGGGAGAGGCAGAGAGAGAAGGAGACAGAACCAGAAGCAGGCTCCAGGCTCTGAGCTAGCTGTCAGCACAGAGCCTGACGCGGGGCTCGAACCCACAAACGTGAGATCTGACCTGAGCCGAAGCCAGAGACTTAACTGACTGAGCCACCCAGGCACCCCCTAAAATGATATTAGATATCTCTTCCTTGACTAATTTATTTCTTAAATGTTAACTATAAACATGAAATTACTATAAATAGGGAGTTTTGGTTAACTGCAAATAGATTTATTCTCATTAAATAAATCAGGCTAAACTTGAGCTCTTATTACCACACGATAACCCTAACTCTAACATTACAGTGAACCAGGAATTATCCAGAATACACAAGAAGTATTAGAACTTTGGGCTCAGCCTGTAAATACCTCTCATATTCCATCAGTGATTTTAAGAAGCAGTAAGTTCCTTCGATTTGTCAATATATTGTCAGATAAAAACAATAATCAGAAATGAAATTGTCACTGGCCTAAAAACAAGCTTACGGACTAAATAATCGAATCAGATAGGCCCAAAGAGTTTTTCTAGGAAGGTTTCCCACTAAAAATTGCTCCATTTTAATCACATCTGAGCCCTGTATTCATTTCTTAAGCAGTGATCGTTCAGGTTATCTTATTATTCCAGTTCTCACCACCTGTCCCTGAATTATCCTGATAGCGGCACACCATGTAGGTTTCTTCTGCACTCCTGACTCTCCATGCTGAGTAATTCTTTGGGGTGGGGGTGGGGGTGGCCTAGGCATTGTAGGATGTACAGCAACGTCTCTAGTCTCCTCCCATTAAATGCCAGTAGCACACAACATGGCTCTGAAACGTGACAACCAAAAATGTCTCCAGATATTGCCCATTGTCCCCTGGGGGGCAAAACTGCTCCCCAGCTGAATCACTGATTTAGTCATTTCTCTGGTGTCTCTGTCTCTGAACACTGTTATGAGCCCTAGCCCCACATGGTGGCTGCTACATGTTCTACTTTGTCGATGAAGAAATTCAGGGTAAGGCAGATGAAGGAGCTTCTTTTATTCAATGCCAGAACCAAGATTTTAAATTAGACCTAAATATGAAGCTTTTTATATGGATCCTTCCATAAGGCCAAAGACCTCTGAAGAAAGGAGGCCTTAGCAGGATGAGCAGAGTTAAAACCAAAACAAAATAACCCACAAGATTTAGATTCATGAAAGGGATTCAGCAACCTCAGGAGAGCGGTCACTTCCCTCCCTGGGTCTCTGTTCTTCACCAGTGGTAGAAAAATCCTCCCATGTAGGGCGAGGGGATGGGTGAAACAGGTGATGGGGATTAAGAGTACACTTACAGTGATGAGCACAGAATATAGAATTGTTGAATCCCTGTAACTAATATAACATTGTACGTTAATTATACTAAATTTTTAAAAAATTATTTATTTTAGAGAGAGGAAGAGGGAATCAGAATTTTTTTTAATGTTTATTTTTGAGAGAGAGAGCAAGAGAATGAGCTAACACTCGTGGGGAAGGGGCAGAGAGAGAGGGAGACAGAGGCTCTGAAGCAGGCTCTGAGCTGACAGCGCAAAGCACACCAGGCGGCTCAAACCAACAAACCGTGAGATGATGACCTGAAGTCGGATGCCCAACTGAATGAGCCACCAAGTGACCCGAGATAGAATGTTGAGGAGGCTCCACACTCAGCGCTGAGCCCTGTGCGCAGTTCGATCACATGACCCCAGCTGACATCAAGAGTTGGGTGCTCAACTCTTTTGAGTCACCCCCCAAAACAAACTTAAAAAAATTTTTTTGTGTGTTTTTTTATTTATATTTGAGAGACAGACAGCGGGAGCAGGGGAGGGTCAGAGAGAGAGGGAGTCACAGAATCTGAAACAGGCTCCGGCTCTGAGCTAGCTGTCAGCACAGAGCCCAACGTGGGGCTTGAACCCACGAACCGTGAGATCATGACCTGTGCTGAAGCTGGACGCTTAATCGACTGAGCCACCCAGGCGCCCCCAAAACAAATTTTTAAAAAAGAAGTACTCCCGCCATCTATAGCATACAAGTATAATTATCATCAATGATTTTTTTTTCTCCTCATGATTGGTTATCAGCACCCTAAAATCTCTTCCCCAGATTCACTTTCCTACTTCCTTCGGGTCTTTGTTCCAATGTTACCCCTTCTAGGACTCCCCTGTATGAAAGAGCACCCATCGCACTCTCACTTTCTGGTCCCTTTATTTTTCTTCCTAGCACTTACCCATCATAG
Organism: Suricata suricatta; assembly: GCF_006229205.1. Taxonomy (NCBI): domain Eukaryota; kingdom Metazoa; phylum Chordata; class Mammalia; order Carnivora; family Herpestidae; genus Suricata; species Suricata suricatta. Next base: position 146,551,788 of record NC_043702.1, read on the forward strand.
TAGACATTTGTTCACCCAGCTCCTTTGCTAGAATTTAAGGACACTTAATTTTATTCCCTTTTCACCTCTATCACCTACAATAGTGCCTGGCACACAGTGGACACCCAGATGTTTTCTCAGTGGATTTTTAAAAATGAAACCAAAGATCATGGGGAGCCTGGCTGGCTGCTGGTAGAGTATGTGACACTAGATCTTGGGGTTTTAAGTTCAAACTCCATGTTGTGTATAGAGATTACTTAAAAATAAAATCTTAAAAAAAAAAACTAAACCAAAGATTATAACTATGTGTAGTGACGGATGTTAAGTAAACTTTATGTGGTAATCATTTTGCCATATACACACATATCAAATCATTATGCTGTACATCTAAAACTAATATAATGCTACATGTCAATCAAAAATAATAAACCAAAAAATGCAAAAATTAAACCAGGAAAATTGGAATTTTGATGGATTTTGATTTGAGATGAGAAAAGAAAGCCAAGGAGAAGGCATTGCAGCACTAGCTAATGTTTTACACATTCTAAAACAACTTTTCACAAAGATGAGAATCAGGGCCGCCAAAGACTAAGCGGAGGAGTTATTTGCTAATGAAAAGTAATGGCGTATTTCTCTGTACTGCCTTCGTTTCAGCTTCTAAGACTAAGGAGATAGATGCAAGAATGCTTTATGGGAGGAAAAAACCTACAAATCCTAGTACTAAATAATCTCTCGTATTTGTACAGCACCTTTTTCATGATGCAATCATCATCTACATACATTTGGTCTTGTTCAGGAAGCACTATACTGAAATATTTGATATATTAAAAAACACTTGGGGCACCTGGGTGGCTCAGTCAGTTGAGCGTCCGGCTTTGGCTCAGGTCATGATCTCACAGTTTGTGGGTTTGAGCCCCGCGTCGGGCTCTGTGCTGACAGCTAGCTCAGAGCCTGGAGCTTGCTTCAGATTCTGTCTCTCCCTCTCTCTCTGACCCTCCCCTGCTCACACTCTCTCAAGTAAAAAAATAAAAATAATTAAAAAAATAAAAATAAAAAATAAAAAATAAAAAAATAAAAAAAAACACAGCTTAATTTCTGATTACTATATAATAAATACAAAATACTAGTGACTAATGTATCTGATTTCACAAATAGTTTAGCAAGTTTTCTTCTCCACATTCCCCTTCAATATTATTTAATGCTTAATCCAACACATATACAACCTCTGAATTTTGTAGTGGGTAGATTATGAGTAGTTGAAAATTATTGGATTAAGAAGTAGCTAAATGGAGAAGGGAATACATTCCAAGTTCAACACCAGTTGTCCTTCCAGTTTCAATCTGGATAACAATGTAAATGGGACAATGTAAAATCAAGAACACTGAGCACCATAAGTTTTCAACTTAAAAATTATGTTTACTTATGAGAGTCTCTGGTAACAGTGCCAACTATAAAATTATCAAAACATTTCTTTTTACCTATTTCTAATTTAAAATCCAGTGATGCTGTATTCAAGAGAAAAAAATGACTAAAACTTATTAATAAATAAGTTAATAGGCTTCAACTAATTTAATGGCTTCATAGAACAAATGGCAGAAAGGAATAAGAGAATTTTGAAGATATCCATTTCCAAAGTATAAACTAAATTTAACATTTTTGTTCTATTTAAACACTATAGTGACCATTTTTAAAGAATAATTTATTTCATGTTCACAATGTAAATACTAAATATCTTTATTATTTCATGTTACCTTTCAACAGACATTTCTAGAAATGCACTACAATTTTATCATGTGAAAAACATTCACTATTTTTCAAAAGAAGATCTTTGACTCACATTTTATAAGCCAAAACAATGGCTGCTCTCCAACATTTGAAAGCCTCCTAAAGGATTTGAAATGGCTGTTCTTGAAACACAGGGAGAAACTGGATCTACCTTAAACCTTGTATGTGTTCTGTAAAGCTCAAGTCTCTAGCCATGTTTATGAGAAATGAGCTATTTCAAATCCAGTCAAGTCAGGTTCAGGCAGTGGTTTGCTTCCTATTGATAGGCTAAACTTTTTTCCTTTCTCTTCACAATCTTAATAGCTCTAAACACATTAATCTTATTTATTGCTGAGCAATGTCCCTACCATCTGCTCTTGCTAGTATTCCATCTAAAAATACAATTCTTTTTTTATATATTCAGCCTCAGTAATTTGTGTTCTGAATATTTTATTACAAAGCAAGTAGATGGCTGGGGGGCTGTTAGTGAGAATAAACTTGATCGTCTAAACAATTATTTATTTGTGCCTTATAAACAAAACTACTAACTGAATTTTGAAAGGCAATTCTACAAATACCTTGAATTTCTGCTCTCATATTCAGCTGCCAAAATTTCAACTGATATTCAGTACTGAATGTTTTTAACAAGCAGTACTTTCGGCCTGATCGCATATTTTTTGTATTTTAGCTCCAGATGGAGTATTGGTCCAGTTGGGTGAAGGACTGATATAATCCACAGTGATCATTTCTTATTAAATTAGAAAATGCATATTATTTCTTTTGGGTTAAGAAATCAGAAAAATAATTTCTATCATTAAATGCTATGGGAAGCCTTGAAATGATTTCATAATTATACACCCAATCTTATAAAATTTTACTTGCATGATATATAAGATTTCAATTACATACACAGATGAACTGACAGGATTTAAAAGCAAAAAAAACCAAAAATGTTCCCCCTCATAATACTTTCTTAGCTACTTAAGTGTTAGATAAAAATAAAAGTGTTCTTTTACCTTGTATTAACCAATTAGTTGCTTGTGATAACATTGCTTTTTATAAATTAAGATGTTTACCCGTACTAAATTACAGTAATTCAAAATCTCAACAGTTACAAGGCACGAATTTAAGTGTTCTTATGAGAAATATATGATTATGCAAGATGCCCCCTTTTCTCCCAACTTTTCCTAAATACTACCCTTTTCTCCTTTTATAGGTCATACACACTAGCATTATCACCAAAAATAACATTGTATCATTCACTAATATACCTTTTCTCTCCTTGTCAAATATCAATTTGCTTTAGAGATTTAATAAAATTAAAGAATGAACAAAATGAAAACTATAATTTCCTTTTCATTTCACCAGTCTTCCCTAGAAATTTCCCCAAATCACATTTCAATTGTGCTTCCATAATACATTCCTGTGATTCATCAGCAGTAACCCCTATCAGTTTGTCATTATTACCAGTCTCCCAAAGGCATCTCATTCAAATCTTTAAGACCTTTTACTATATGTATGACTATGGTAAACACATCCACTAATACTAATCTCCTTACATCTCTTCACACTTTTCCTTTACACAATAGTCCTTCCTTCCCTTTCAAAGACAAATCTGTCACAACACTTTGAATGCTTTTTTTGACACTATATTCAACATTCTTAGGTATTTTATATTCAAATAAATCCTGAACTATGTTTAGTTATGATTTCTTTATTAAAAATGAAGCAATTAAAAAAGTTAAGAGTGTAATGATTTCAGATTATCCTTATGAATTTTCTTAGCCAAACTTAAAAGAGTAGCTAAATTACTAACATTAAGACTCATAAAAAAAAAGATACGCAGCTGACTACTTCAAATGTGATCGGGTATAGAAACATATATGATATCTTAGTGGACCACATTAAAAAAAAATAAGTTTCAGGCACCTGGGTGGCTCAGTCAGTTCAGCATCTGACTTCAGCTCAGGTCATGATCTTGTGGTTCGTGAGTCTGAGCCCTGAGTCAGGCTCTGTGCTGACTGGAGCCTGGAGCCTGCTTTGGATTCTGTGTCTCTCTCAGTCTCTGCCCCTCACCCACTCATGCTCGCTCGCGGGCTCTCTCTCTCTCAAAAATAAACATTAAAAAAAAAGTTTGGAACTTCTGCAGCATTGTCTCCCAAACTCAAAAAAATAAAATTCCACAGTAACTTAGAAACAACATAATTCTTAACAATATTAACACAATTTTAAGATGTTCATTGAAAGACTCAACAAAAGTGGATTAGATACAGGACTAAATTTTAAAAATGTTTTAACGCATGTATGCGGTACTATAAACCTCAATTAGTTTTCTAATATTGTGCTTATGACAGTAAAATTTACCTGCTGAGGTCTTTTAAATGCAAACACTTTCCTAATAACTTTCATTCCTGCACTTCATCCATTTGCAGGAGAAAACTCCACAGCTCATCTCAGTCTGCTTTCTAATCTCTCCTTAGCACTTTTGTTATTTGGGGCCACTAAGTAGCAAAACTGCAGCCTCAGAGAGGATATTTCCAGTACCACTACTAAACTGCTCAAGGTCATGGGCTGTCTATTCATGGGGACCCACAATGATACCCATTTACTGTTCTCATTATCCTCCAAAAAGAAGGAACTCTCTTTGAAATGTTTATACTTGGCTTCCTTGTAGGAAGAGCCTAGTTTATGTGCAACCAAACATAAAATAGTTACATTGCTGATCTTGTCATTCAATTTTGCAATCCACTGTTAAAAAATTAATCTAAAAATGCCTCTTCCAGACCTAAAAAGCTAGATTTATCTCAAAAACTGATTAAAACTTTAGCTCCTGACTTTTAATTTTTTCAATAGATAATGCTTATAAAAACAAGATCTTGTATAAAGTAAAATGAACAAATGAGTCAGTCACAAGTTAAAATTAAACACTTTTCAAAACAAAACCTAAAAAATAATAATTAGGGAGTTTCCAACATGTTACAATCACTGACACTTTTCCTTTGTCAGAACACAATATGCCTTTATACACTGACTTGTGCATTTCTTTCTTGGTGGTTGAGGATGTTGATTCAGAGATTTTGTCTTAATTCCTCAATTCTGTGCATATCAGTTCATCACATATAATAATAATTTTGACTGCAATTGTTTTGGTAAGAAAAGTTACTTATAATTCTCACCAACCTATGGAAGTTGTGTGACTTTATGAGTTACTAAAGAAAAGATTTAATACATAAATACAAAGATTTGCCATCTTTTTCCTGGATTGGGAATGTAAACAGAAGGTTCACCACAGTTGTCTGTTCAGTTATTTATTAATTGTTCCACAACAGTACTAAAGTTCATACCACACCAAAGTACCTAAGGAAGTCTAAACTGAGAGAAAGACACAATCAGAACAGTTTTTCAGTCAAAGATCTCCTTTACCTTTCTAGTGACTTAAATTCCCCAGGACCCTTGTCAGTACTGGAGTAAATTTTATATTCCCTATTTTCCTTCAAGCCTATTCTTTTCCTCCTCCTATCCCAAGGTATTCCTTACAACCTCTGCCCATTATTCTTTTACTCCCTACAAACACAGGAAACAAAACTTTTACTTTGGCGCATAAGACCCAAATCATCACATTTTTCTCCAGCTGTTTATCTACACCCCCCAAGAGACACCGGTCTCAACATGTAACACACGCTCTTCAAGGCTTATCTTGCACCGTGTTATTTCAGCCTAGCTCGGCACACTCAGGCCATATGAAACAGAGTTTTCATGTTGTTAAAAACTCGGTATTATTCGTTCTAGGAAAAAATGGGGTGACTGTGGGCTTTCATTTTTATCAGTATACATGCTGATGAGGGAACCTATCTTGTGCAACTGAGGCAGCACAGTGGTGGACTGTAGTTATTATACACTGCTAACACACTTCTTTGTTGACTGAAAATACTGAACAAGTGTCACGTTTAGCGTCTCTATGGTGCTTATTATCAGATGAGAAACTGTGCAGAGAATCATATTCCACTAATTATTTGACTAGCTTATCATAAAACCTTATGGCCTTATGTAACCTAAATGTGGTTCCATAAATGCTAAGTAACTAATTAAATTGTAGATAAAGAAACTTTTAAGAACGCCTAATGTCTGATGCTTCTTTTAGTAATGACTATTTGTAAAATAAAATTTCAACATTTAGGCATTCTTCTAAGGCAGAGATTCTTTTTTGCTTATTTTTTTTAGTGATCGCTACACCTGATGTGGGGCTCGAACTCACGACCCTTGAGATAAAGAGATGCATGCTCTTGCGGGTGAGCCTGCCAGGTGCCCCAAGGCAGCGATTCTTTCTTAACCTAAGGTCCACAGGTTAAGAATTTTTTTATTGGAGTGCTGCTGTGGTTTTTTTTTTTTTTTTTTTTTTTTTGAGGAGGGAGGTGGTTCTTATAAGTATACAAATTGGCTTGTAAACTTTCATGTGCAAATATATTTTTAGTAATGAATGGGGGTGGGGAGGTATCAATTCTCATCAGCCACCCAGTTTGAGACACTAAAAATGTTAGATAGTTCTCCCTAGAGCAAAGGTTCATCAAAAACTTAATAGAATCTACTTAAGTTTGTCACTCACATGCACTCAATACTTTTTCAAAAAGTGAAACAGGTAAAAAGGAGTAATAGTTTTAAAAGTGTACGCCCTCTGTGTGGTTTTAAACTCACTATAAGCTCAGAGGATTTATTTTCAAGTTTTTTGATCAAGGATAAGACAACAGAATTCCTAGTGCTGGCTTTATGCTAATGTTCATTTTAAGTAACCAGTTACTAAGGGCATAAACAATTTAAAAAGTGGAACTAACCTGTTTTTCTCTCAAAATCTACCAGGAACTTATCATCTCCTAGAGGGAATGGATATCATAGCACCAACAACGGAATCTTGTATCACATTTTAAAAATTAAATCCTGTCATTATGCATCATAGAAAACATGAAGACCATGAAACTAAAAAAAAAAAATTGATAGTCTTCAGCTATAGTTTACTCTAAAAACATAACTTTGAAGTTAAGAAGTGTATTTTCACTTGAAGAAAGTTCTTTAGTTTAACAAGGCCTATGAATTTGGAAGCTAAGGACAGTGTGCATCCTCACGAGCCCCTATCACTCCAACTGTCACCCAGTTCAGGTTTAAACACTGCTACTTAACAAGTAACTACAAAATGCCAGATACCAGGACTGAACGGGAAGTTTTGCCTCTCCCACCTGACTAGTGTAACACAGAAAACTAAATGTGAGGCAGAAATATTTGCAGCGCTGTTTGCAATTTTTTAGAAATATTAAAAATTCTAAGTACAGGGCCGCCTGGCTAACTTAGTCAGTAGACCATTCTTGCTCTACGGGTCGTAAGTTCGAACCCCACATTGGCTGCAGAGCCTACTAGAAAAGAAAAAAATTTAAGCACAGATTTTTCCCCACATATATAATTATATTTCCCACATATCATAATTAAATTACCACACAAATTACTGACGAGCAACTGCTAAATTATAGTAGTCCTCCTCCTCAATGTACAGCAACACGAAAGTTTTCTACTTCATACCCTAACATCCTCAAAGTAAAAACCTTAATTTAAAAATGACCTTATTCAGGGATGGACATTCCACAAACAGAAAAAAAGTAGGGGCAGGTGGGAAAAAAAAATGTTAAGGTTATCTAGAATGGAGAAGTCAGTCATTTGTGCAGAGAAATTAAGAGTTGGATTTGAATGTAGAATCAGGGAGATTCTGTTTAGCAGTCTTGTTCGAGAAAACACCAAATGTAGGAAATGACCTTGGCAAAGAAAGAACTAATTTACTTTTCCTAATCACATGGGCCCAGGAGTATCTAGATATTTCTCTACAGAGAAATCCACGTTTATGTTTAATATATCATTTCCCTATAACTGTATCATACACCCAAAAAAAGCAAAGCTTCAAAGACCTATCCTTCAACATTTTTACTCCTTAATTCAACATTTATAGCCACTGAATTTCAAACACAACTTCCTCATGATTTTATATAACCACCTACAATTTTTCTCTTTAAAAGCTACTTACTTTCAAGTATCTCTTCTGCATCTTCAATATTTAAATGTCTTGCCTCTTTCCTTCTGATAATCTATACTTTCAACCTTTTTAAACACTGTTGAACTAGGACTAATACTTTTCCTACTAAAAATGCTTAAGGCCATTTTTTTTTTTTGGTCTTACTGTTATTCAACCTTTTTGAGGCAAAATGGATGCATCTAGAACCAAAACGTATTGGAATCTGATTTTATGTGCGGCCTCAATAAATAGTCTCTCTGGTATAATACTTAGGATAGGTAACACAATTTCAACAAAACGTGTTCCAATTTAATTTACATATTAACTTTCTATCCTTCCATATAGTGTGCCTCAAACATAAAATACTCAAACCAATTTTCAAGTAAGATAAACATGAAATATTTAAGTTTAAAAAAACACAATAAAAATACAAGTCTCTAAACTGCAAGTTATACCACCGATGTGAATATATTAGAAAATGTAATTAATGAAAAACACTGAAAAATGTTACTGGGTATTAAGTGATATCTCCTTTCTTCAATTTTGTGATTAACAGGTCTTTTATTGGTAGTAAACTAGAGCAAACAATCAGAATAATACATATGCAGTATTCAGTACACACAATAAAAGTTAAAGAAATTCAAAACCTGTATAAAACAAACACTGGAGAAAAATCATACAGCTTAAGAGATACAGTGGTAAAGGTCCTCTCCATCCTTTGATTACAGCTTGTACTCTGTACCCAACAGAACTTACCGCACTTACCAAAATAAGAAATACAGCCGTTTTAGTACTGATGTATTCAAGAGGATTAAACACATTTTCTAAGAATCTTGCAATGACAAATAGGTGACCCTTTAGCTGGTAAGCAGACTTAAGGGAGGAAAAGTGGGGAAAGGAAATTAACTAATATTTGTAACCATTTTTAATAATTTCTTATTTTCCAAACACTGCTTTCATAACAGAAGTGTTTTACACTTGCACAATATTAATTACTTTATTATACATGGAAGCCTGTGGTAGGCTGATTACACAATAAGACTGCAAACAACCAGTGGTACTTTTCTGACGTCAGAAGAGTACATAAGACTGAAACATCACCAAAAGTACATAAAAAAACTCATCAGCATAAACATCAAAGTACATTAAAAATATAATCAGGAAAAAAATACAATTGCTAAAAAGTGGTTTAGAGCAGAGCCACTGTCTTATCAGTAGCTTCAAATGGCAATTAGCGTTCATAGCAAGTTTTGATGACTTTACAAGACCCCTGTACAATACTGACTAATGCACCCTTTTAAAATGTACATTAAAGGCTGCAATTTCACAAAGAGGTTCTGATGTCATTCTAAATGCAGATACTCGTCTTCCTCACATTAGCTATGTCACCAGTTGGAATTACTCCTTATTAATAGTATCTATAGCTCAGACTATGTGGGGCTTTATTATACATGGATACATGGAATTCTGTATGTTGTTTTTTTTTTTAAGATGGAGGGTTGTTTATCCTGTTCGTATTTGAATGCCATAAGACATATAAAATGCCTAATGAGTTACCTAATGGAATGTAAAACATTTTAAAATTGAAACTGTCCAGAGAGAAGGAAACAAGGCAGGCTCAGAACTAAGAAAGAGGGCAGGTCAAGAAAATAACAAAAAAACAGAAGTATGGGTGACACGTAATAACATAGACAAGAGAAACAATGTTTTAAGCCATGTATAATAAAAAATACATACCCCAAATTTCAAAAAAGTATACAATTCCAAACTGGGTTCTAATACTGGTACCAACCAACCACTCGGGTGTCAACACTGTGCCAGATATCGTAACTCCTAATGGAACTACAGCCCTGTTACAGTTGGGATAAGGAGAGGGTGCTAGTTTTTTTCTTCTTTTATTAAAGCTATCATTCCAGGCTTTTGATCAAAGATCCAAGAGTATCTGTTCTACCAGGCTGGAATGAATGGTTTGGAAGTTCAGAGTACATTTAAAAGCTGCAACAAAACATAGGTAGCCAACATCTCAGAATTTTGGATCAGCCTAGATGGAGACAGCAATTTGAAATGTTTTCGATCCCTTACTTAAATGATGAAATGTATATCAGCCCCGATAGAGCAATTTGAAATGTTTTCGATCCCTTACTTAAATGACAAAATGTGTATCATACTATCTGTAAATTGGATATTCCATTACAGTGATAACGTACAGAATTCCCATGCGTTATTACACTTTCCTGAGAGTAAAGCAATTAGAATAACCTTAATCCTAGCAACAAAGTTTTTTTTGTGGGGGTTTTTTTTTGTTTTGTCTTTTTGTAGTTTTTTTGTTTTTTTTTTTTTTTTTTTTTAATTTTTGTGGGTTTTTTTTGCGTTTAAAACTTTTGGGCTATTCCCTGACAATCTATACATGTAAATTTGATTGCTAAACATTGTCACTTTGAATGTCAAACTATTTTTTATCTATTGATTTTGATTAAAAATCATAATACAAACAGAGCTAAAATCACGCTAACAAAATAAACTAAATATGAAAAGTTGCATTGAAAGGGCATTACATTATTCTTAATAGGATCGTGTAGAAACATTCCAATGGCAGTGTTCTCAAAATAAAACAAAATTACATTAGACCTCCAGCCTGGTCACTTTGGGGACCTTACCTGTAACTTTGGCTGGTGGGTGTCTTTACTCTCGTACTACATGGCTCACTTACATCAGACATCATATTTGTATACCCTGAGAAATCTGACACTGAAGTCCTTACTCTATGGTCCACTTCTCCATTAGAGTTAGTGATGAAGGTCATTGGCACCCTGCTGCCCGACTTAAACTGAGAACCAAACGCTTGTGCAAAGTTCTCAATCTGGTACGTTGTTCTAGGCTCTATGTCTTTCTGAGGATCTATCTGGCTAGCTAACTCCTGAGATGGAATCTGAAAGCTTGTAGAGGACTCTAAATTTTTCTGTTGTTCCTTCTGGCTAGTCAATTTCTGAGATGAGGACTGGAAGGCTGATGAAGTCTCTAAATTCTTCTGAGAATCTATCAGATCATCCAGCTCCTGGGAAGGTGTCAACTGCTGATGTGTAGCATCCAAAGCAGATAAATAAAGACCTGGTTGAGATCCAAACAACATCCCAAAAGGAGGCTTTGGCAATGAAGATGGCAACACTGAGGTAACAGATTGGCCGAAACCACACTCCAAAGGAGATGTAGTGTATATTTGTTTTTCTGGAAATAAAGTGTGGTTGTGGAGAGGTGAAGACAAACTGACAAACTGGAAACCGTGTCCAAGAGTAAAACCTGCATTAGTGGATTTTTCAAAAGCCTGTTGGAGGTATTTGGAGTATTCCTGCAACATGGTTGCCTTATCATTTGAAGATGCTTGGGTGCCTGGGCTCAAATTTTCTTCTTGAACCAATTCTGAGTGTTCTCCTGAGGTGTGTAAATCCACTCGTGGTTCCGTTATATTGAAAGGATCCTCTTTCTGGCTTTCTGATTTGTTGGAATATTGATCCAAAATACTTTGTAAAACCTCATCAGGAATTCCAGACTTGTCATGACAAGACTTAATTTCAGCATTTAGAGCTGAGGAGTCAATAAGGGACAATGGGGTCTCATTGTCCAAAACACTGACACCTGCAGACTGAATGACGGACTGTTGGGAGACCATGTGTCCTACGTTTATAGAAAAGGCACTGTTGCTGCTGGCAGTTGGTAAATATCTTCTTTTCTTTGAAAACTGCATGGCATCATCATAATTACTACTTATTTGACCTTGTTTGCCACTGGTACTTTGGAGAAGACTAATGGTCTCCACACTATTATTTGAAACTATGCCAAGTGAGCCACTTGGTTTACCAGACAAGGATTTCTGTCCAACTATGTCTGGTAATGGTGACACAAAATTAAGGTAGCTTTTATCTATATTCTTTCTGCTTCCTTTCTTAAAGATCAGTTTTGGCACCCTTTTCTGCAGTTCATCAATACCAGTGCCAATTATGCCTCCACTGGAAGACCCAGTAGGCATTTCTACTGAGTAACTCTGCATGTTCATATTATTTGAAATTTGTGATTCACTTGTTTTACCAGTCTTATGTTCCTTATTTTCAACAGCTATGCTTTTCGACTTTGTTTTTCTCCTTGAAGAACTTGTATTTCCCTGAGACAACACAGCCAGATTACCCATATTGCTATGGGTTGATGACCCAGGTTCTGCACCAGCGGCTCCTTTAGCTATGGCTTCACCACACGTGCGCCTGTGCTTCAACAGTCTATCAGTCCTTGAAAAATACTGTTGGCAAGTGTCACATTTATATGGCTTTTCTCCACTATGTGTCCTCTTGTGTCTCTCCATATGGTACTTCTGTATAAACTTCATGCTGCACTGATCACATCCAAATGGCTTCTCTCTACTATGAATTTTCTCATGTCTCTGCAGTAGGTATTTCTGAATGAAACCCATACTACACTGGCTGCACTGGAAAGGTCGTTCTCCAGTATGAATGAGGACATGCCTCCGCAGGTGATAGGAGCTTCTGAAAGCAGCACTACAGTGATCACAGATATGAGGTTTCTGACTTGGGGAGAGGATGGCACCTTCTCCATCTCCAACCAAAGAAGATTTGGAAGATGCACTTGGCTTCCTCTTGGCTTTGATTCCCTGAGATTCTGGCTTTGGCCTCTTTGCCTTTTTGACATTAGTGTCCTGCTTTGGCTCCTCATTGCCATGGTGGTCATCAGTCCTGCTACTGCTGCTGAGCAATACATCACGGTGGTGCTGGGCTGGTTGCTGCTGGGCATGCTGGTGGAGAATACTGAGGTCCTGGATGACGCCGTGGCTCCCCCCATCCCCGCCTCCTAGGCCAGGAGATCTCTCCTCAGCCCCAGCGAACAGCCCCCCGTAATGGTGGTGGTGATGGTGGTGGTGGGACTGCTGCTCCTCAGGATCTGCGGGTTTCTCCTGTTTGATGCTAACCAAAGACTGCAAGAATCCCCAGGAGGTCCTCTGCGAGGGGAAGGCCGCGGCTGACGCCGCCGGCTCCTTCTTGAAAGTCATGTCCGGGGCTGGCGGAGGGGGGGGCTCAGCGGCCGGGGCTGCGGAGGTAGAGGAGGATAACACGCACTGCGGGGGAGGGGCGGCCGACCCCGCCGGCCGGGTGAAGCTGGTGACCGGGGGAAGCCGGTGGTTGAACATAACCATACCCTGGGGAAAGGTGGGTTCCATCTCTGCCCTCCTGCTGCTGCTGCTGCTGCCGCTGCTGCCGCCGCCGCCGCCGCCGCCGCCGCTGCCGCCGGAGCCGCTACCACCGCTACTGCCGGTACCACCGCCGCCACTCAGGAACCCACTGCCGATTTTCATACCCCGAGGGAGGCCTGGCTGAGGAGAGAAGGAGGAAGAGGGAAGAAGGAGGAAAGGGGGTGGAACCGGGCCCCGGGCCGGGACCACCGCAGCGCCTAGGACCCCGCCGCGCCGCCGCCCAGACCGCAACGCGCCCAGCACTAATTCCCAGCCCGGTCGCCTCCGGCACCGGCACACATGATCCTGAGACTCTCCCCTGGGCCTCGCCCTCTCCCTCTCCGACCCGCCGGCAACACTTACGGGTACCGCCGCCGCCGCAGCCACCGTCGCCTCCAGTTAATAAAAATAACGCCGTCCTCTCCACAATGGAATTAAAAGCCTCCCCAGTACTGCGCAGCCGCGGCGCGGTGTCTGCTGGGAACTCTTCAACCCAGCCAGAGGGGAGCTCTGCGGAGCCACGGCGCCTGCGCTGCAGCTTCCGCCCGGTCTGCCTGTCAATCACTGGGGCGGTTGGGCGGAGGGGAGGCCCAGGGCTCGAGGGGCGGGGATTTGGATCCCGTGTAGAAAGAGGCTTCCAGGCGAACGGGCGTGATTGGTGGGCTGCACTGACGGAGTGGGACGTGGGTGAGGGTTTCTGGGGGAGGACGCTCAGGGGGTGGAACCCTCGGGGCGGAATTACGCGGGACCTTACTGCTGCGTGGCTCGGGGGCTGCAGAGAAAGAGCCTGGCAAGATGGGGGAAACTGTGGACTGAATGTTGGGGCTCTTTCTACTTTACAGTTTGCGGTCTAGGTATTGAATCAAAATCCAGACCCAGAAGCGGGTCACTTAGGACACATTTGGTTCTGCCTAAAAGCAGTGAACTTCAAATGCCCAACATTTATTAAAACATTTCTTCCGTTATCCCTCTTAGGCTGGGAACATTTTAATAAGGGGCGTGTATCCTTTGCATTTATAGGAGGAGCCTGCATTGAAGCCGGCGCAAAAAAAAAAAAAAAAAGTTGTTTTACTGCCAACCTACCTGAAGGCTACTGGAAAAGGAAACCGCGCGTAATCCAGGTGCTTCAGCCCTGTAAAACACGCCCACGCGCATACTTCATCATCAGATGTTATTTAAATGCCCACATACCTTTTCAGTCTGGCTAATGAGTCTGTTTGCAGTGTTACAATGCTGCGTGGCACCTTATTTATTTATGAAAAAACTGATTAGTAGGCCCTTCTAAGACGTGTATTAGGATTCACTCTGCCCTCCCCCAGTATAGAATGTTGAGAAACATGCAAAATTACGAATTTTTTCTTGAGGGAAAAATTACAAAGTACAATCTTGAAATCAGAGACTGACAAATATCACACAAATCTTTACTCAGTGGCTAATGTACACAGAGTACTCTTATTAAGCTTGCAAAAATCTAAACCAGCCACTTGCTTAACAAAGCCTATTTATAAATCACAGAATTTTTTTCATAATAGAACTAGGACCATCACAATCATTTACTTACATAGTGTGTTTTCTTAATGAAATTTCAAGTCATTTTCCCACAATATTTCTAACTAACTGATCATAACTAAATAATAAAGGATTTCTCTGAGAAATTTCACCATTGAAACCATAAAGATTATTCCTTATTCCTTATGGGCCTCTCTGAGCCTGCTCAAAAACTTAAAAGGTAATATTTAATGAGCATTTTGGGGTAAGAAATATTAATATTATTCTAATTCCATACAGTTACCTATCAGCATTCTGCCACTTAAATTGTAAAACTTGAATACCATGTATAGTTAAGTGTTAAAAGAAAGACTGAAAATTCCAAAACTTAAGGCAGTAGTAAAATATTAGTCAATGCCTGTGAGAAATGAGGCTGTCCCTTTATTCAGGGCGTCAGTGTTTAATGGTAAGCTGGGATGCATATAAGCTAGTTCAAGCATGAAGGGCAGTAGGACACTCATATGAAAAGCCAACTTTGTTCCTCAGTTATCAAGATAAGAAACCTGTCATTTCTCTCATTCACTCTGTCAGCCTTGAGATACTCCAAGCAGACTTACCTCTGTGTTGTATACCCCATATATCAGGAAGATGAAGAGACCCTGTAAAATAAAATGGAGGGAAAAAGCTGTTAACGCTAATCATTTCAGCAGTAGAAATACCTGAAATAAACTTTCCTGGGAACAGACAAAAGAAGACACACTTCATCAAGGTCAATTTATTTTTCTATTTTTCAACATTAGAAGCCGTACCTTGAGCATTTATAAGGTAACGTACGAGCACATCACTGACAGCGGAGGTGCTGTTCAATTCTTCATAAATAGAAAATTAAAAATACCATTCCTGGTACATAGAATATTAATTAGAAAAATCAAAATGCCACTCTCTGAAAGATAGGTAGGTAATGAAAAAATTAAACTCAGAAAATCTCATCAAAGTAATCACAGAAATAACACTCAGTGTCAGGATTTCTAAACACTGTTTTAGACTACAGCAACTGGAATATATTCGGTAAAGTCTTCAATAGGGTAAAAAAATTTTAATTAAAACAGCTAAAATTCGAAACTTAGGGAAATAAATAGTTTTAAAATAATATTTAAAATACCAGTTTGAGTTAAAATTTCACCTTATCACTTGTAAAACTGCACACATTTTTATTGTAATTTTTTATAAAGAAATTCCAAAGATCTGCTGTTTATTAGTCCTTAGTTTTAGAAAATACTTAATTGTAAAATATAAAATGAATCTCACTCTTAAATCTGAAATATTAAATTTTTTAAGTAAATAAAACTGATGTAGTTTAAACTTATTAGAGAAAATAGCAAGAAATTTTCCATGTACTTTTGGAAAGAAAAATCTATATTATCCTATTTTGTTAGGCATTAGTAAACCAAATATGAGAGAGAAGCCTGGGCTAAAGTCTGGAAATGGTTCAAATCGTTAAGAAAGGTGACATTTCAAAAGGAAAATTTTACAGGAACATTTGAATATTGGTTTTATATCTGAAAACTTAACAACTTACAGATAAGGGAAACAATCCTATAACGAGGAGACTGAATAAAACAGAGACAAGTTTTGCTCTTGTTAGTTTCTCTTGTAATATGCTTTATTTTTTAAGAACAATTTTAGAGTTACAAAAAAAAAATTGAGAAGATAGTACCAAGAGTTTGCATGATCCCAGATCCAGTTTCCTCTATTATCATCATTTTACTTTCTTTATTTTTTTTAATGTAATCTTTACACCCAATGTCGGGCTCAAAGTCACAACCCCTGAGATCAAGAGTTGCATGCAATACTGACTGAGCCAGGCAGCCCTCATTAGTTTACTTTAGTATGGTATATTCATTACAATTATTCTTACAAATGTTCAATGCTGCTCTATATAATTTCAGAAACAAACTTTCATTACATGTATTTGTATTAAGAAGAAAGATTGATAAAGAGTTTTTAACAATCAAAAATTTCCATTGGGTTATCAATTTTAAAACATTCAAGTACCGTGAGAGTTTTTTAACTGTGTAGACATCATGTCCCATAGCTCAATACCAGTACTCAAATCCATCTTTCAAGTAGCCTTTCTCAAGATCTACACAGTGTGGAGTGAATTCAAGCTGCTTAGATGGTACTTGTTTTATAGGCTACTTGTTTGCCTGTATTCTAGGTCATTCAAGAAAAAAGTTCTCTGATTTATGATAAAACTATACAATATTTAATAGTTCTCCTTTCTTTGATAATTGACAATTCTTTAGTTCATATTGTGTTAGACATAAAATTAAGAGTAGGTCACTCAAATTTTACTTCTGTGTATGAGACAGGAGTATTTTGCTTTGTGTAGTAGATGAGTTCTTCACCACAATGCCTTGTATATGGAACAACATGCACTGTGATTCCTATATGTTAAGAAATTCAGCTGTTGGGGCGCCTGGGTGGCTCTGTCGGTTAAGCGGCTGACTTCAGCTCAGGTCATGACCTCACCGTTTGTGGGTTTGAGCCCCGCATTGGGCTTTTGGCCATCAGCGAGGAGCTCACTTCAGATCCTCTGTCCCCCTTTCTCTGCCCCTTCCACGTGCTCTCTCTCAAAAATAAATAAACATTAAAAAATGCATAAAAAAGAAATTCAACTGTTATCTATATATTTTGAGACATCTATAGAAGAGACCTTCTATAATGTGTATAATCACTTCTATAATTTATCTATTTTGTAAATTCAATTTTCTCTAAAACAAAAGAGAATTTTAAAAGTCACATTTATTCTCCATGTCTTGGTAAAGTGAGAATATGGCGTATGTCCTAATATTTTTTTTTACTCTATTTCCATGTTACTTGTTATATATTTTAAATTCTAACATATTTAACTCTTTAAAGTAATATAAAATGATCAACAACAAAAGTCTCCCTTTTGGAAAAAAGATTTAGACTGAAAAACTATTTTAAATAAAGGCAGCTTCACTCTCAGAAGTTCTTTTCTCTTTCTCGTTTTTCTTCAACAGATGCACACTTAAAAGCATGGTAAGCAACCCCCAAAACTATTACTTCAAAGACCCTGAAAAAGCCTGAAACTTGAAATCACTCCAAGGAATCCCTGCTTTTCTTTCTCTTGGGTTGTCTGATACCACCACACCATCTGAAAAGTAAAACATTAATAAATAATAATAATAATAATAAATTGTATGCTTTACACATAGTGACTTTCTTCCTCACTGATTTTACCAACTATTGACAGTTGTGATCATTTGAATCTAATTCTACAGAACTTCATAAACCCTTCACTACTGGATAAACGTCTCGTTTTCTCTATTTTCCCAAGGGAAGAGTCAAAACAAATAGGTAAACATAAAAATTTTAAGCCATGACTAGGAGCCACTTTTAAATCCCTACAGGGAGAATACCTTTAAGAACAGCTGGAAGGAACCAACTGCCAAATTTCAACTGGCACTGAGATTTCTGAGTTCCTTCTACCAACATTCTGTCCCACCAAAGAGTGAATACTGTAAGCATGCCATATTTCTGAAATGAATGATCCCTCATGTCTGTTAGGGGGTTTCTGCTATCCCATCCATAGACCTATCCATTCATAATATATATGGAGCATTAATTGATAGTGTAACCAATTTCTCAATGTTTAACCACAGTAAAAATAACAGTAATTGGACAGGAAGCATCCCCAGCATAGCTGGATCCTATAACATGTATATATGTTATGGGCAGGAGCCAGCACTAGGGAAAGAACACAAGGGTATCACATCTGATGCTGTACAGGAATTATAAATAGAAACTTACAGGAAGGGGGGGAAATCATGCTATACTATTTTATTTTCTTGTATATATGAAACATTAAAAACTGAGGCAGCTTTGTAAATATCTTCATTGTCCTAGAAGTTCATTGAACAACATCGGCGAATTCAATGGCTGACATCTAGTCTGTTATTTTTATATTGATTGTTCTGTACTTTCGTAGTGCACTTCATGACTGCTACAAAATCAATCTTTTCCATGGTAATGTATTCTTTCCTGGTGATACAAAGAACTATACACATACATTGCCCACTCAAGAATCAGAATAATATTAACAATGCTAATATATGTATAGCTCTTTCAAAGCACTTTCATTTACATAATTCCATTTGTTCCTCACTACAATACTGCAGAGTAGGCAGCATGAATATTATTAGCTTTTTTTTTTTAATATATGAGGATTTTGAGGCTTGCTCGAAATGCCACCATGCTGACAAGTTGGCAGAGGCAAGGATTAGTTCCTGACTCCTCATCTAATGCGCTTTCACATACAACTGCCTTAAATAGACACCTTCGTAACTCTGAATCACCAGCTTCAAGGTAATACAATTGGTGAGCTCTTTCAAAGCTAAGGTGTTTTGAAAGCATATTACAGTTCGATTAGCTCAGAAGGTCAGGAACTCAGTATCCAGTAATAGGGCTTCTTAGACCAGTGCTCCCTCAGTCTAAGAAGGCCTAGCCAGTACAACAGGAAATATGCTTTGCAACACTGATTCCTAGTTGCTATGTGCCAGGTTCTGTCTTTTGTGCTTTCCTTACAAATTCTCATTCAATGATGTATCCTTGCTAGTTGCTGGGAAACATATCCTTTCCCATCAAAACGCTGCTAGGTAACCAGATGGTCAAATATCCTTTATCATTATCATCATTTACTGAACTTCTTTGAATGGATGGTGCTATGCTCGGTGCTTTTATTTATTTACAAACCATGCTCCAACCTAGTTTCTATAAACAATTCCTGTTGGCGGGGGTGAAACCCCCTGGAAACAAAAGCATTAGTGTGCAAGGATATTTGCTTGTTGCAACACCACATGTAGTGGTAAAGAACTGGAAACAACCTGAATGCCTTTCCACAGAGAAATGGCTGGATAAATTGTGGTCTCTTCATCCCTTAAGATACCAGGCAGATGAAAGAATGAGTTAGAGCTATGTTTATTAGCCTGGAGTCATTTCCATGCATTGTGAAATGAGAAGAGCAAGAGGAAAAGACACGTGTTATATAGTCTCCTTTTTGTAAAACAAATGACAAGACCTTCCTTCCCCCACCCCAAATACAACCGGTTCAACAGGAGAATGGGGTAGAAAGGTACACACTAAACTCTTGTCACTGGCTTCCTAGTGGAAGGGATGTGAGGGGGCGGAGGCAAGTCAGAAATATGTTAGAAACACACTAGGAAACCGTGTATGATCTTATCAAAGGAGGTGGAATATAGAATTCTGTGAAGCATATTAAATATAAATATAGAAAAGGGAATCTGCACCTGGATAAGGATCTAAAGATAATATGGACGAATAAAATATTGATTTGATTTGGGGATAAGTTTGGGGGGTTTTCTTGTCTCCTATTATTTTCTCAAAGCTATTATTTTTAAGCAGTCTCTACACCCAATGTGGGGCTCAAACTCACAACCCTGAGATCGAGTCACATGACTGAGTCAGCCAGGCACCCCCACTATTATTTTAATACAAAGAGTACCTGGAGCGCCTGCGTGGCTCAGTCGGTTAAACATCTAGTTCTTGATTTCAGCTCAGGTCATGATCTCACGATTGGTGAGTTCAAGCCCCCTGGTGGGCTCTGCGCTGACAGTATGGAGCCTGCTTGGGATTCTGTCTCCCTCTCTCTCTGCCCCTCCAGCTCACATTCGCACATGCACTCTCTCTGTCTCTCAAAATTAAATTAATTAATTAATTTAAAAAAAAAGTTCAATACATTTGAATGAAAAAAGATATAAGTGGGTTGATTTGAAATGAATTTATTTGGGTACCCGGGTGACTCAGTCAGTTAACTGTCATACCTCGGCTCAGGTCATGATCTCACGTTTGTGAGTTCAAGACCTGCACTGGGCTCTGTGCTGACAGCTCAGAGACTGGCCCCTGCTTCAGATTCTGTATCTCCCTCTCTCTCTCTCTGACCCTACCCAGCTCGCACTGTCTCTCAAAAATAAATAAAAAACATTAAATTTAAGAAAAGAAGAAAAGGGGGTCATTACAAAGTTTTATTTAATCAGGAAAGTGATGTCATGAGTTTTGGGGGGTTTTATTGTTTTAAAGTAACTCTAGTTCCATTTGGGTTAAAGAGGCATAGGCACTCAGTTATAGGCACCTAGCTATAGTCAGGGAAAGAGAATCAAAAACTAAGGAAATGGTTATGAGAATCAGAGACGTTTAGGAGGTACAGCCAAATACCAACCCGAGGTGGATGTTGACAGGACAGGAAAAGGAGAGAGCGGGGTGCAGATTATTATTAGTCACTGGCTTCAGTGATGGGTGATTTCCTAAGACAGAGAATTAAATGGGACAAATGCATGTTTGTTGAGGAAAGAATACATTTACTATCTTATATGTGCCAGATGTGAATGTGGTCCAGTGAGCAATTGGACACAGAAGTCTGAGCCCCAGGAAGGATGTCTGGGATGGAGACACAGGTTTGGGAATCAGCCACGTAGGAGTGGAAGGGGACGCCCTCAACTAGGGAGCATGTAAATGAAGGCAACGGCTTTGGACAGAGTCATTCCTGCTTCAGAGAGAGAACCAATGAAAAGGGAGTCGAAGAGAGCGTATTTTCATGGAATCCAATGGGCCAATGGAAGAGAGTTTTATTTTTGCTCTTTATTTGGTTTTATTTATTTATTTTTTGGTGTTTGTTTTTGAGAGAGAGAAACAGAGAGACAGAAAGAGAGGGAGAGAGAGAGAGAGAGAGAGAGAATGAGTAAGAGAAGGGCAGAGAGAGAGGGAGACACATAATCTGAAGCAGGCTCCAGGCTCCTAGCTGTCAGCACAGATCCCGATGCAGGGCTTGAACCCATGAACTGCGAGATCATGACCTGAGCCAAATCTGACACTTAACCGACTGAGCCACCCAGGCACCCCAGGAAGAGAGTTTTAAAGACGTAATTATTAGTGGCAGACAGGTTAAAGGCACGAACTCTGAAACCAAACTGCGTAGCTCTGCCACTTACTAGCTGTGTGAGCTTGGGCAAATTACTAAGCATCTCTGTTCCTCACTTTCATCATGTATAAAATGCTCACAGTAATGTGCCCATCTCATAAGATTGCTATGGGAACTAAAAGAGTTAATAAGTGTAAAGTGCTTGGAACAGTGCTTAGCACAGGTAATACTATGTGAGTATTTGATGTCACAGTAAGATCAACTAAGAAAGGACCTGAAAATGCCATAAAATTGGTAGTTCCTGATTCATTACATTTATATTTGAGTAACTATGGTATGTCAGGTACTGAGGACATAGTCATGAACAAAACATTGAACTTGCTTTGGAGGAGCTTATATTCTAGTGAATAGCATTTGCTGACCGTGTGGGCACTGTTCTAATCACCTGACAAGCATTATTACCTTGCTCATTCCTCACACTTACCCAGGATGTAGGTGTCAAAATTATCCTCATCTAACAGGTAAGAACACTGAGCAACATGGAGAGGTTCAGCCAGGTGCTGGGGCCAGGAGGTGGCAGAAGCAGGATTTGAATTGAGCTGGACTGGCTTCAGAGAACCTCCTTAACCTTGAAATCATATTGTCCCCAGGTGGCTGCTGGTGACCTCAGACAGTGGCTTTAGAAGTGTGGTGGGGACAATACCCAGAAACCGAGCTTTGAATAGTTAATTAAGAGATCGAGAAGGGTTGAAAGCATTTCCACAGAGAATCGAGCCAACAAAGTCAATGTGGACTTGGGGGGGTTTTATTCTATTTGGGTGATAGAGTAAGGAAAGTGAAAGGATTAAGTAGTAAGCATGTTCTTTGTCATGTCTTTCTCAAATACCTATTTCAACTATTCCTTTGCAGTGAGCTGGCTGGCAGTCAGTTCAAGGTTAAGAACTCTGGTGAATGCCTGAAGGGTATCTATTGGTTATTATTATTATTATTATTATTTAATGTTTTATTAATTTTTGAGAGAGAGACAGCGTGAGCAGAGGAGAGTCAGAGAGAGAGGGAGACACAGAATCTGAAGACAGGTTCCAGGCTCTGAGCTGTCAGCACAAAGCCTGACACAGGGCTCAAACCCATAAACTGCGAGATCATGACCTGAGCCTAAGTCAGACGCTTAACAGACTGAGCCACCCAGGTGCCCCTCTATCGATTGTTATTTACTGAAGCAAAGTCAGTACAATTTAAGTATCAGACCCACATGTGGCAGAATCTCATTCTATTGCAAAAATAAAAAAAAGATGAAATGTATTCTCCACCAAATTTAAGATAACTGAAGGCTGCCGAAGAGAGAATTTTTTGTAAGTGTAAAAAAAATCTAAAAAGTAGTCTTACCTTTTCTTGGTCTGATTTTGGATGAGGGGATCCCAGGAATCTGCATTTTTAACACACGCCTGAATGGTTTTGATGCATAATAACGTTTAAGGATTAATTCCACTGTGTACTAACTCCGTCACCTACGGCAAATTACTCAATCTCTCTGTGCCTCAGTTTTTTCATTGTAAATGGAGATAATAGTACCTACTTCAGATGTTTGTTGGGAGGATTGAAAAGGTCAATTTGTAGCACAACATCTGGCTCAAAGTAAGCCTTCAGTATATCTTTGTTATGTAAAACAAACAAATCACTGTTTTAAGGGATAATAGGCAAATTAAAGAGTCTCAACTTTAGGCAGGTGGGAATGGGCCTTATTAGAAGGCAAATTAAGTTCTGTCTTGCATCGATTTTCAGGTATTGTAACCAAAAAGCTTAGGGAGTAAATAAATTAGGAAGAATTTCAGGATAGAATTTAAAGAGTTTTGACAACAAAAATTTTCTTCTGTAGCTCTTTTTTTTAAGTTAAGATAATTGGTGAGATGTGAGCATATCAGGGGTCTCCATTTTACAGATCAATGCTACAAGGATTTCAAAATATAGTTTAAATATTATATGAACCTTCATGGTTGCAAATGACAAACTCAACTCAAACCAGATGAAACAAATAAAAGGACAGAGATTTATTGAGAGTTAGCTCTCAGAATTGAATAAATAGTTAAATAATTAAATCTCAGATTGGCAAGAAGAGGAATGAACAAAGGATTCCTTGTCTGTCTCTCGGCCATGCTCCCAGATCATTTTTCTCTGGTGGGACATGTAGCACCCAAAGGGTCCGGCCTCTTGTTCTTACATCTTTTATTTAATCCAAGGGAAAAACTGGTTTTTCTCTCTCAGCTCTTGAGATAGGATTCTGGCTCCATTTAGGTCACATGTCACTCTGAATCACTCACTGTGGTCCAGGGAATGAGCGATTACGGTCACAAGTCTACCCCCTACCCAATCCTAGGGTGAGCAAAGCAAGATCACAAAAGAAGATGACCATTTCCATTCAGACTGCTTAGCTAGAGCTAGAGGAGGGAGAGGCGTAGAAGTAGCCACATGGGGAACGTCAGCTACCCAGTTAGTGTTTGCTGGGGTGTGGACACTACCCTCAGCACTCACAACTTAGGGAGGGAGCAAAAGAAAGACATTTATATGAGCCTCTGTGTGGCTCAGTGGTTAAGCATCTGACTTTGGCTCAGGTCATGATCTCACAGCTCGTGAGTTTGAGTCCCACGTAGGGTGACTTTGAGTCCTACTTAGGGTAAAACAGGAGCCCTGGGTGAGCCCCACTTCTCTCTCTCTCTCTCTCTCCTTTGTGAGATACTCTATTTGCCCCTCATTCACCTGCACCATCTCTCGGAAGGAAGGAAGGAAGGAAGGAAGGAAGGAAGGAAGGAAGGAAGGAAGGAAGGAAGGAAAGAAAGGAAGAGAGAAACTTGTATATATCAAATAAAGAAAGACTTATACATGTGGACTACAGTGTTATAAAAATACAAGTTAAATATTAAAAGATCTGTGGTGAATCAGGATTATGAATTTTAAAAGAGAGGAAATAATTATAGTGACCCATGAGAGGGCTTATATCTGAGAGACAAAGATGATGCAAAAAGAGAAAGTGTGTGAAATTAAACCTGCTTGGATGGAAAATCCTGATCAGAGTCATTGTAGTTTTCCCATTAAGACCAAATTAGTCATTTACTCTGGAAAATGACAGTGTTTTTAAAGGAATTCTAAGAATTAAATCACCATAGAAGCCAGTGATGTAAAGAGGCATGGGAATAGTTAGAATGGGCTTGGGGAAATAAAGGCAGTGAACCCACATGAGGACAATATTGGAGGATCCCAAATGAGACTTTACCACAAGTGAAGGCAAGGAATTGTCAGTGACAAGAGAGGCAGATGAGAAATCTGAAGGTGTTCTTCAGGGGAAAAAAAAAAGTTGTAGAATTTGATTGACTAGATACAAGGAACCAAAGAAAAATAAGTGCCAAGGAACGTGTAAATGTTAAACCTGAATGTGAAACAGAAAAGGGAGATCTGCAATGACAATTGTGGAAGACCAGGGCATTAGGAAAGGACTTTGAAACAGGAGCAGGTGTATGGAGAGAAAGAAATAGAGTTGGTCTTCTGACAAAGCATACAGTTAAAAAAGACAATCCTTGGATGAAACAGATATGGCAAAACAACCCCTATCACAATTACAAAAGTGAGTGAGAAAACCACAGACGTTTCGATCAGTTTTCCGTGTTAACACGTTTACCATTCCCAGTTACGGTTGCTTCACAGATGCTTTAGTCAGTTCAATCCTATTAAAACTTTACTATATCTAACTTCGGGATATTGATTTTAACATAACGGAATTTCAGAGAAGGTGGTATGTGGTGTCTAGGTTAACCTAAAAGTCAAGATGTATGTCAGCTGAGACATTCACGTCCCTGGTCGTCCCTTGATCATAACGTTTCTGCAGTGGATTTCCCCACGCAGCTCCCACGCTTGTCTTCCTCATGAGTATCTGTGCTCCTTAAGGACACAAACTTACTTGCCTTTGTAATCCTAGTGGCACATAGTGGGCACTTAAAAATGACCATTAAAAGACAGAAATAAAGGCCTTACCAGTGATCAAGTGACTTCCTCAGTTTGCACTTCTGGTGAATGACAGAACCAGGACTGGGATCCAGACTTCCTGCACCCTAGTCTCGGGCATAACCCACAGACCATGCCCTCATCTTGCACCTTCTAAAGATTTCTCTTACGTTTCAATACCAGGTAGCTGCCCTTTTGAGCCCAACTTGGTTTTCGTTCTAAGGAAATGGTCTTAAAATTAATTTCTTTGGCTGCTGGGTGCTGAGAATTAAATTTCTGGCTGACCATTAGCCCATTTTTCACTTTGTCCTAATTCCTGAGTATCTCTATACATTATCCCAAATCCGCCTCGGAAAAGGAGAGAAAGCGATGCCTGCGCAGCGTGTATTACAGCCTAGCACAGTCGCTATGACTACCTTTGGACTTCGTATGTATAATGTCCTGTTTTCTTCTTTGATACCTTATTAACATAAATTTCTCAAGCTTTTTTTTTATTATTTATTAAAAATCAATATAAAATTCAAGGCTTCTGGATCATTCCATGAAGGAATTAAACTGTTAGAAAAAGCCCTAAAGGAGAGTGCCTGGGTGACTCAATCAGTTGATGGTCTGACTCTTGATTTCTGCTCAGGTCATGATCCCAGGATTTGGGGATGGATCCCCACTTTGGCTCTGCTCTAAACATGGTGCCTGTTTAAGATCCTCCATCTCTTCCTCTCTCTCTCTTTCTCCCTTTCCTTCTTCTTCCCTCTGCCCCTCTCCCTGGCTTGCTCTTGATCTCTCTCTAAAATTAAATAAAAATAAATAAAAAAGAGGAATGGTGAATAAAATTATGGTATATCGATATAACGTTACATGGCAGACATTAAAAATAATCTTTTGGGGAAGTTTTTAATCATGTGGAAAACTGCTTAAGATACATGGGTGAAGAAAAACAGGATTTAAAAAAAGGTATTATCCCAGCTGTGTAAAAGGAAATGCATTTGAAGAGAAAGGAGCAGACAGATGCTGGGGTGGCTCAGACAAAACATCCAACTTTGTCTCAGGTCATGATCTTGTGGTTCAAGAGTTCGAGCCCCACATCAGGCTCTGTGCTGAGAGCTTAGAGCCCGGGGCCTGCTTTGGATTGATTCTGTGTCTCCCTCTCTCTCTGCCCCTGCCCCTCCATCACTCTCACTTTGTCTCTTTCTCTCTCAAAAAATGAATAAACAGGGGCGCCTGGGTGGCTCAGTTGGTTAAGCATCTGACTTCAGTTCAGGAGTTCGAGCACCACATCAGGCTCTGTGCTGACCACTCAGAGCCTGGGGTCTGCTTCAGATTCTGTGTCTCCTTCTCTGCCCCTCCTCTGTTCATGCTCTTTTTTTCTCTCAAAACTAAATAAACATTTTTAAAATTTTTTTAAGAAAAAATAAATGAGCATTTAAAATGTAAAAAAAAATAAAGAAAAAGGAAGGAAATATGCCAAAGTATTGATGATTACCTTTGAGTTTAGGATTGTGGATAATTTTTTAAAAGATTTTATTTTGGGGGGTGGGGTCGCCTAGGTAGCTCAGTGAGTTAAGCATCTGACTCTTGATCTTGGCTCAGGTCATGATCTCACAGTTTGTGAGATTGAGCCCCACATTGGTCTCTGCACTAAGCATGAAGCCTGCTTGAGATTCTCTCTCCATCTCTCTCTGCCCCTCACCTGCTCCCAAGAGCACACATGCTTGCACTTTCACAAAATAAACAAACATTTTTTTAAAAGATTTAATTTTTATATGTATTCTCTGTTCCCGACATGGGACTCAAACTCATGACCCCAAGATCAAGACTCTCACATGCTCCTCCAACGAAGCTAGCCAGGCACCCCAAGAATGTAGATACATTTTATTTTTCTTATACTATTATATATTTCTGAAATTTTGTATATTTCTTATTATCAGAAAAATATTTTCTAAAAGTTGATTTTAAAAGATTTTTAATAACATAATGAAAATTATAAACTATTAAATAAGAAAAATCTGCATATAGGGTCACCAAGGTGGCTCAGTGGGTTAAGTGACCAAGTCTTGATTTAGGCTTAGGTTGTGATCTCACAGTCGTGGGATCAAACCATACATCGGGCTCCACACCCAGTGCTTCTCTCTCTGACTCTCTCTGCCCCTCTCCTCCAAAATAAATAAATAAACTTTAAAAAAAGAAAGTAAAATCTGCATAGAAATTTGTATCACAATATAATCACAACTATATTAAAAAATCACATTAAAAATGGACAAAAATGCACCAAAATATTTTAAGTGGTGCTACTATGGGGTAAAATGTAAGGAAATGTCTTTTTCCTGCATTTTTATCCTTACTCTCTCCTGTTTCTCCAATGGGTTTATGTTTCTTTTATAATCCGAACTGCCTCTCCAAATAATGTAAAAAGAGCTTCATAAGCATAAAAACCTAATAAATCTGAAATATCCAGAGAAGCTGTTCTGCTACTTATGTATGAAATGTATCTGCTAGAAATCTAAACTTCTACTTTCATTTTGAAAGGTCACTATACATTTCCAGGAAAGAGTTTTGCAAAACCATCTTAACATTTTAGCAGAAACTAACAACCTGTTAAGTTTCCTAGGACTTCCCAGAAGATCAGAGTCTAACAACAACTTCCATACTTCCTGTTGTGTCTAGAGGATAATCACGTAGAGTAGACGTAATTGCATAGGGATATCATGCTACTTTGCCATCTGGTGACAGAACATGGAGACAAGTTGTTGATAATGAACCAAAAAGTGTCTGCAGTAGCCTCTTCAGGGAATTTGGGCAAATTGTTCTAGGCAAACAAATTAACTAAGTAATTGACACGGTTTGTTAAAAACTTGGAAAACAGAGAAAGCACAAAAGTCTTGGCATGTCGAACCAAGCTATATCTTTTGCCAAAGCCAACTGCAGTTCTTGGAATACAAACATTTGGGCTTCAGAGTGCAGTTTAATAGAATTCTCATCTCAGGGTGCTGTGTTGACCTTACTTATGGACCCTTCAAGTTGAACTTCATCAGGACTCACCTTCACTGAACGTGTACTGTTGTTGAGTGCTCACTAGGAACATGCATTGCTCAGTGCTTAAATTGCCTGGATATTTAACTTTCAGAATCCTAGTCTCCAGACTTGTCATCAAATCCAAGAGCATCTCTGTTATACATATGCCAACTGGGGTAAAATTGGGTGTGTTAAACAAATACTTAAAAAAAAGAAAGCCTACTTTGAAGTGAAAAACAAGTATGAAATTTTTAAAAATCAACCATAAAATGGTATAAGGCCAAAACGTTTGGAAATTTCCCCAGAAGTCTAACCCTCGTCATAGTATCTGTAAGAGCCAGCACTCCTAAGACTAGCCCCAGGCAAGTTCCCTTTTCCAGTTCCTAACATTTAATTTTATCATTCTTAAACATTTGCGTACTACTTTATGTTCTTTAAGTTACTTTTATGGAATATGATCTCATTTTGGACTCACTAAATCCCATTTTAAAAAATGAGGAAAATAAGTGACTCGCCCAGTGTTACAAAATAAAGTAGCAGAGCAAAGACAGAACCTAGATTTTGTGGCTCTTAGTTTGGCATTTGTTCTACTATTGCACACTTCCATTTAACTAGTAAAATGGCTTTTTTGTGTTTATCTTTCTTTCATACTTTGAATTATCATTGCTTTCTTCATATGGAAGACCAAAAATTAATTGGTGACTTTCTTATAGAAGATAGTATATAAATACAAATTCATAATATGAATTTAAAAATTTTTCTAACCCATTTTATCTATCTATTCATTCATTTAAATTTAAAAATTCCAGTATAATTAGCATGCAGTGTTAAATTAGTTTCAGGTGTAGCCCATCTTTAAAGGTTAAACTAAATCTACCATTTCTGCCAAATATCTTGAAATTTTTACTCAACAAATTTTTGGACTCAAACTA
Organism: Suricata suricatta; assembly: GCF_006229205.1. Classification (NCBI taxonomy): domain Eukaryota; kingdom Metazoa; phylum Chordata; class Mammalia; order Carnivora; family Herpestidae; genus Suricata; species Suricata suricatta. Next base: position 146,581,196 of record NC_043702.1, read on the forward strand.
ACATCTTAAAAAAATTTTTTTTTAATGCTTGATTTTTATTTTTGAGAGAGTGTGTGTGTGAGTGCAGGAGGGGCAGCGAGAGAGGAAGATACAGAATCCAAAGTAGGCTCCAGGTTCCAAGCTGCCAGCACAGAGCCTGATGCAGGGATCAAACCCACAAACCCTGAGATCATGATCTGAGCTAAGTCTGACATTTATCCAACTGAGCCACCCAGGCACCTCTCAAACTGACATCTTCAAAGAAGATTTAGCAGCTTGCAAAGGTAGTGGGTCCACTATAATTTACATTTTGTTTTACTTTACCATGAGTAGTTGAGGGTAATGTGGATCTCTGCAACATAACCAGACTTTTAGTTCTGGACTCCAAAACAGGAACTTAATTGTAAATCCTCGACTATTAGCCATTCTTTTTCAAAACTTGTGAAATATTACTGATTAACTCAGGAACGGAGCTTTCAGTCCTAAGGGGTATAAAATAAGGCTTTGTTATAGGCTCTTTATTATTTTACTTTATAGTTCAATAACAATTATTCCATGATCTGAAGAAGCACCAACCTCTTAGCTGATGGTCTGGGGTGTTCTCTCTCACCTGAGTGCTGACTTTGGAAGTAGCTAATCCAGTTATCTTATCGGAGTATCGGAAGCAACAACTTAGCATCAAAAATATTGACAGTAAGAGTGTCATGACAGACGTCCTTCAGCACTAAAATAGCTGTAAGATGACTGTTGAGTAGGAGGATACTCAGAGACTTGGGAATGCCTTTGTGGCTCACACGTTGAGAGCTCTGTTAAGTTGCAACAAACTTCTGGGCTTCTGTATAGCTCTAAAAGTGTTCAAAAGCACACTTGCATGCGCCCCTCCTCCCACATCCATGTACAAGTATGCTAACCTACAGTCTGCAAGAGTACACAGAAGTCCTCAGTACGGTATGAGAAAAGGATAGTTCTGTCTTAAATATCCAGTTTCTAAGCCCATTGGAAGCCTCTCCATCAACAAACTGGAATATCACCTCTTCAGGCTCTTGACAGGGTTTGAAGCATCGATTGACTGCAACCCGGCACTTGCCAAAGGCTGTTTCGAGACACCTGATATTTGTGAGAAGTGGCACCTAGGATGTATGTCAACTATTCCTAGATTCTTTGAGTGCTATTTCTGTATAAAGTCAGGAAACAACATACAGTATTTGGGTCACATCAGCACCACTCCCTTACACAAGTGCTTTCAGTGAGTAATGACATTTCTGCAGGAATTTTAAAATTTTTATTCTTATCAAGGTTCTGCATGGACATGATTCCTTGAATCAAGTATTTCTCTGAGACACATTGTAAGAAACACTGACCTCTACCTCCAAATTTAAATTTCCTCCTCACAGAGGCCACTGATTTTCACTGATTGTTTTCTTACTCAACTCAATATGTCTAAGTAATATGCTTCTATTGCCACCTCCTAGTTTTCAGTTTTCATTCTTTTTCCATTAAAAAATTATTTTCAGTAATCTCAATACCCAATGTGGGGCTCAAACTCATGACTCTGACTGAGTCAGCCAGGTGCCCCTCAGTTTCTATTCTATCTTTGACTTTCCACAATGGAAAATGTGACTTTGGCTCTTTAACCTCACCTGTCTCATTGACCCCTTGCTTTCCTTTCTCTGGGTTTACTCTTGCTTCCTGGTGGAGCACATCCTTCCAGTTTCCCCCAGAGAATGAAGGGGGGAGGGCAAAGTTGCAACCCCCCATATCTTAAAATATCTTTTTGTTTTCCTCATATTAATTGGTAGTACTGAATTCTAGTTTGGAAATAATTTTCCTTCAGAATTTTGAAGACACTTATCAGTTACCTTCCAGCTTCTGGGGCTGCTGTTGAAGAGTTGGAAGCCATTCTTATACTTGATCCTTTTTGTGAAACCTACTCTTTTCCATCCGGAAACTTGCTTCTCATTATTCCCAGTGTTGGATGGTATTATTGGTGTGGGTAAAGTCTCATTCCTTGAGGAAGGCATTTGGAGACTCTTTCAGTTGGAAAACCCTTACCTTTCTGGGAGGTTTTCTTAAGTTGTTTCTTCAATAGGGTCTTCTCTCTTCTTGTAATTTCTCTGTCCCCTTTCCCACCATTTGAAATACACCATTATTTGAATGTTGGACTTCCTGAATAGAATCTCTAAATTTCTTTATTTTTTTATATTCCCTCTATATTATTTTATTCTGCTTTCTGGGATATTTCCTCAACTTTTATTCCTACCTTTTTTGTTCCTACCTTTTATTCTGTTTTTTTTTTAATTTGCCATATCATAATTTAATTTTCAAAAACTGTGGGGTTTTTTCCTTTGAATTTTTTTTCTTTTAACAATGTCTGATTCTTATTTCAGGGATACTAATTATATTAATCATAAATTTGGGATTTAAAATTTTTTTCTTTTATATCTATTTACAAGTAGGACACAAAAAAGTTTCCTGAAAGCCCTGTGTCTGGGGTTGAAGACTTCACCAAATGCTTATATGGCTAGAGTGTTTTGTTGGCTTAAACTATTATCGCATAAGCTATAAATAACATTAATGCAATTGTCCAACCAGCTTATCATTTTAAAAATCAGATTTTAGATCCTTTTGTAGTTCATTAGCGTGATGATTGGGTGTTCACGCCATTGTGTGACATGTGCCACCCTTGAACCTTGTTACGACGCCGGCACATTACCAGTCTGATGTGAAAAAAACAAACAAATAAATAAATAATAAGAAAAATAAAAATAAAAATCAGATTTTAAAAATTAAAATAACTTTTGAGGCTTTTCTATCCTATATTAAACAAGGGGCATATGCTCATTTTAGACTTCCTGCCAGTGGATTCATGAGTTAGAAACTAGAAAAAAAAAGCTTAAGTTATTCATAATTTTGCAATCGAGGGATAGCCACTGTTATCAGTTTGGTACCTATCTTTCTGGACCTCTTTCATACCTGCTTCTGTTTTTAAAAAAAACTGAAGTTCATTCTATACTTGGTTTTATAGTCCATGGTTTTCACATAACCTATTATAAACATTGGCATTGTCATTAAGTTTGAGTTCAGTTGTTTTCCTTTTGGAGTTTTGTTTACATTGTACATAATGTATTAGTCAGCCTCACTTTAATAGCTTGGAAAAATTTAGGGAAAACCCATCAAGAATAAACTTGAAAATATTTCTAAGCAAACTAAGAAACTGATTTTGAAACAAAGAACCCTTATTAGACAAAACTTGATCTTTCATAATTTTAGTTGTTGAGAAATTGTAGCATTGGGGATCTACAGAGAACTTGGGTTTTTATCAAAATTGATGATCCTTAAGTTTCACTATTTGAGTTTGAAGGAATGCAAAATATGATTTTGACAAGTTTTTGAATTGTGTTCTGAATGACATCTATCAGCATACATGACAAAAACTGAATCAATATTGCAAGTCACATGGAGCATTTGGTTCTTGGGAAATTGGCCACTGTCAACCCAAAGGAAAACATAATGTCTGGTTCTGGGGCCCACAGAGAGCCACTGGGACCCCAATCCAGATGTAACCCAGGTTATTCTGTGTGTGACCACAGTTCCTAGAGCAGAGTACTCAGGACTTTGGAAGCCAGAATTTTAAACCTGTTGTCTTTTCCTTTTTTAATAATTTACTTTTAATTTGTTTGGGTTTAGTTTGGTTTGGTTTTATGAAGTGATCGTTTTAGTATCTCACAGGAGCTAAAGAAGACAGAAGAGGAGGTGGCTGGGTGGCTCAGTCGGTTAAGCCTCCAACTTCGGCTCAAGTCATGATCTCACGGTTCGTGGGTTTGATCCCCAAGTCGGGCTCTGTGGTGACAGTCCCAAGCCTGGAGCATGTCTTCAGATTCTGTGTCTCCCTCTCTCTCTGACCCTCCCCTGCTCACACTGTCTCTCTCTATCTCTCAAAAATAAATTTAAAAAACATTAAAAAAATAAAGAAGACAGAAGAGGATCTAGAATACATCAAATGTCTGTCATGTCTGCTAGACATGTTATCTACTTCATCACATGTATTCCCAATATAACCCTTTCGTAGATAAGAAAAGAGGCCCAAAGAAGTCAACCAACTTGCCCACAGTCACCTGTAAGTTGGTAAGTTACAAAGCCAAGGATTAAAACTCAGGCTCAACTGCATTTTCTGAGAACACACAGCCTTCTTGTGCAATACTATGGAAGAACAGTGGAGATTCTGTACACTCTATTAACAACCATCATATACTTTTTGAAGAGAAAAGCACATGCTTGACATGTGCTTAAGAATTAAATGTGGGAAGAGGAACATGAGACCTAATGATTTCATGTCCCAGCTATTTGTAAAAGTCCCAATTTCTGTCTCAACCTGTGAGTATTTCCTTTTGTAACTGAACAGGAGCTCTGATTTTTGGTTCATAAAACCCTGGCAGTATCAGTATAGGCTATCCTGAATACCAGATACAACGATAATAACTCCTGTGTGAAATAATCAGGCCTGTGTGAGAACACGAGGATTCCGTTCTGTGGTACTCTAGGTGAAGCACAGGCATGTCCAGAAATGACTGAGCTCCAGTCAGCTCTTCCTACGGAGCAGAGCTCCTATTTCGGATCTTAAAATGGAAGAGAAACAATGTTGACATTTAAGAGGATGAAAATAGCTGTTCTTTAAAGTAGAAAGGCTCCCTCTAAGTCTCTTTCCTATTGTGACTCAGCACGTCTAAGAACCTTGGTATCTAGATCATTTGGGGAGAGATATCATCTGAAAAGAGAGGTGACCCCAACACCAGGAAGTAGATGGCCTTGGCAACAGCAGACCACTGAGCCTTCATGTCACTTCACTTCTGGGGATGTTTAGTGCACTAGCTATGTGCCAGGAACTCTGCCAGATGTGATGATACAGTAATGCTAAAATTCAGCTCCTCCTTTTGAGAAATCAACTATCTGGAAAATGAAACAGAAAGGCAAACATTGAAGCACAAAAGTTCTTCATAATTCTTCAGTATCAGGGCAAGTCAGGGAAGGTTTACTAAATAGGACACCAGGCACCATCCTAAGTATTTTACATAAGTTTCAAAGGATGAATAGGAGTTTCCCAGAGAACTACATTTTTTTTAATGTTTATTTATTTTTGAGAGAGAGAGTGCATAAGAGTGAGCAGGGAATTTGGGGGACAGAGGATCTGAAGCAGGCTCTGTGCTGAGAGCATCAGGAGACCATGACCTGAGCCAGAGAGAAGTTAAACGCTCAGCCTACTTAACCACCAAGGCGCCCTAGGGAGCTACATTCTTAACAAAACCCTACTTCTTTAAGATTGCATTTTGGCTTCCCAAAAGCCAATCTTAATTCACTAGGTAGAGATCACAGCTGGGCCATTTCACTTCTCCAGGTATGACCTTTTTATTTTGGGAGCATCAAAGATGGGGATCCCATCCAGTTTGGAGTGTGGGCATCTTGAAAGTAGGTCTATATCTGTTTCCTTCTTGTGTTCCTGCTATTGAATGCAATGTTTAAAAATCTTTGATGGATCAGTGAATGAATGATTAGACAATACAACAAAGTGATAAATGGTTCAGTTATGATCATCAAGTGGAAATAAAACTTCTGAGCAAGACTAAACAAAGGTTTAGTATTATAGAGTACAATAGGAAACAAACAGGTTAATAATAATAAATAATCTTGCTTAAAAATTAACCTTCCCATCAGGAATGTACCCCATCCTCTCGGAGGGCTTGCTTCCATTTGGTGGGCACTATTTTAGCATCCTCCCTAACTCCCACCTTCATTAGACATCTTGACTTCCAGATGTTTGTATCTAAGAAAGCAGTTTCAGAGAGAAATGAGAAATTTCTCACACCTACCTCCTGCCTAAGGCCTTCTGAGTTCAGTTTCCCAAGGAACCATACCCTTTTCCTAGATGGGAGATGGTGAGGATGAGCTCAGGACCTGTCATGGAGTAGGAATAGAGAAATTGATAAAGTTGTGTGACGGGGCAATTTTCAGGGATAGAACAAAAAATTGGATAAGGATTGGAAATAGGTTCAGGGAGGGCACGGAGAGTTTAGAATGTTTCGTGTGTAGATTACTTTGTCAAAATGATCTTTTTATTTATTTTTAAGATTATTTCTTTTGAGAGAGAGAGAGAGTGCACATACAAGTAGGGGAGGGACAGAGAGAGAGAGAGAGAGAGAGAGAGAGAGAGAGAGAGAGAATCCCAAGCAGGCTCCGCACTGTCAGTGCAGAGCCTGATGTGGGGCTCAAACTCACAAACTGAGATCATGATCTGAGCTGAAATCAAGTCAGAAGCTTAACTGACTGAGCCACCCAAGCACCCTAAAATGATCATCTTTAAATAGCTATGTTAAAATGACCTTCTTAACAACTTATTTTCTTTTCCTTTGAGAGAGAGAGAGAGACAGTATGAGCAGGGGAGGGTCAGAGAGAGAGGGAGACATAGAATCAGAAGACAGGCTCCAGGCTCTGAGCTAGCTGTAATCACAGGGCCTGAACCCATGAACCGTGAGATCATGACCTGAGCTGAAGCCGGATGCTTAACCGACTGGGCCACCCAGGCGCCCCTCTTAACAACTTATTAATGTTATTAACCTTATTGTAAATGTTGCCAACACCAGAAGTTTCTATAAAAGGACCCTTTCCAAGAGAGGGTGGTACAATCAATAGAAGACCTGCTGTAAGTGATCTTGATGGGCCACCAAGGGAAGAGAGTTGAATTATTTAGAGGACCAATTTCAAGTAACACTACATGTCTTTTATTAATAAAAAAACTTCTCTTTATTGAGACAAATCCTGTAAGCGAAAAGACAAGATTGTTCAACA